>NW_017805839.1:738661-741495 GCF_001891065.2 Hippocampus comes | reverse complement strand
CACCCAACCGTGT
The DNA here is from genome assembly GCF_001891065.2 of Hippocampus comes. Classification (NCBI taxonomy): domain Eukaryota; kingdom Metazoa; phylum Chordata; class Actinopteri; order Syngnathiformes; family Syngnathidae; genus Hippocampus; species Hippocampus comes. Next base: position 741,482 of record NW_017805839.1, on the reverse strand, counting down.
GGCACACCGAGACAAACAACACCTCACGCTCACAATCATACCGAGTGACACTTTTAGAGTGTTCCATTAAACTGCCACGTATGTTTTTGGAATTTGTGAGAAAACATGAGTACCCGCATAAAACCCACACAGGCACGGGGTGAACATGCAAACTCCACAAAGGATGGCCGGGGCCTGGAATCGAACCGTGCAACTCTGCACTGTGAGGCGGACATGCTAACCAGTCGATTGCCGTGCTGCGGAAAGCCAAAAGCAAAGAAATTCATTTCATGCGATGAGGAAAGCAGTATCTCCGAACTCCCTGCTCATTCCAATGAGGTGACAGTCTTAGTGTGTACACCAGAAATGCAGTAATAGGCAGTCTTGCTGCACACTCACTGACCTTCCAAGGAGTATTAGTTAACGAAATGTGCATTTTTTTTTTTTTTTACCTTTTAATAGCCATTCACGTCTTTGTGTACTGTATTTGCTTATTGGTTCAGCGTAATAAAAATCCAACTACCGTATTAAATATTTCCACAGATTATGAAAAGTGAATAAGAGTGAATTGTTGCTCTGGGATTCACCTGTGAAGATCTGTATGAAGCCAAAGAGGATGATGATGATCAGTGCGAGCAGCTTGGAGACAGTGAACAAGTCTTGGGCCTTGGTGGCGGCTCTCACGCTGATGCAGTTGACAAAAGTCAGGGAGGCTGCAAGAGGGGAGGAGTGATGAGAGACTGAAAGCTCTTCTCCAAAGTCAAAAAGTGTGAGCGGTTTGTAGATTTTTTTCAAATCTGTACTTTTCTGCGGCATTTCATTTTCATTTTTTTTTTTTATTTATTCCCTACATTTGAAAAGAGATTCTCTTTACTTTATCAGCATATGCTTGTTGCTTTTTTTCAACGGCTCCGGATCACGACACGATGTGCAAAAGATGTAAATGGAGAGCGCTAACCGTGGTTGAGATACTAAAAGTTCTTAAACACTTACAAAGCGGGAAAAGAAATGGGACAAACTTCTCATCAAAACCGATTACAGTTGTCTGTTTTGATGCTCCCTCTTCCCATTTTATACTTTATCTCACTGCGCAAGTGCAGACTTGAATTGGGAAAGCGGCAGCAAAATAAACTCGTTGGCGCGGTTGTAAGTGTGGAGCGGAAGAGATGAGGAGGTGAAAGGAAAGCAAACTTTTTTTTTTCACAACTACAAAGAGAATGCAGTGGGGAACAAGTGGAAAGTGACAAGTGATGCTTTTCATCACGAAAACGTGAGTATGAAATCGGTCAAAATAATCATGTGTTGATTAAGGGTCTTTATTAATTCCAGAAAGAGTGTCATTAGAAGGATTTTTAAGGATTTTATCGACGTTAGGAAATTGGAAAAGATGGTGACAGTTACATGACCATATTTGTCACCTCACATTTTTTAGTTGAGGATATAGACATTTATATTTACATTCTGGTGAGAAATATTCACGAGACGGTGACAAAGGGTAAAAATATGGTTATGTAACTGGGAACTTAAGCTAACAGATTGAATTTTTCTAGCCATGGACATCCCTTAATTTAGTACTTTTTTTTCGACTCTATTCACAACATTAGCAAACCGTTGTTTGAGTAGCTAGTTCGGAACAACACCTAACTGGCGCATCTTTTGTTTTTGCTCAAGTTAACATTCACATGTGAGTTAATAAAAGAAGAAAACTATGTGTTTTTTTGTGCCAAACTATTCAAATTGACGATCGGTCATGGCCGCCGTCAAACGAGCTTGGCGCTCACGCTCGGCATCGGTGCAAACAAGCTGAGGGTCGTCTGCTCGGCTTCACTCGTTAGTGATCGTCAACAGTTTGTGCATCATTAGCGACAAAAATACAAAGACTCCCTGTCGATGTTATCAAGTGTTAGACCTGACCGTGGCTTTGCATTTGACATTTAAAATATAAAAAAAAAAAAAAACATAATAGCACAATAGATTAAATCAGAGATGATTCACTTGCTTCTCTGCCTTCCTTCCACATTCACAAAAACATGCACTTTAGGTTTTCTGACGAGCCTAAATTGTCTAATAGGTGTGAATGTGCACCTGAATGCTTGTTTGTTTAAATGTGCCCTGTGACTGACTGGTGAGCAGTCAGCTGTGATGCACTCCAGCTCACCTACGTCCTTGAGAAGAATCAGCACGATAGAAAATACATATATGGATGGATGGTTAGAGTCGCTTCAACTCCCATGTTGATGCTCAGAAAGCCACATCCATCTTAATGAACAGCGACAAGAACACATCGATGACTATTTCACAGCCATTTGAGAACTGGAGCCTTACAGTATTAATGCTCTGGCAAAACTTCGACACAAACAAGTGCGCGTGACTTGATAAGAATGTGGAATTTTCGAAAGCCATTCATCCAAACATTTTCTAATCTGTTTATCCTCTTGAGGGTCATAGGTGTGCTGGAGCCTATCCCGGCTGTCTTTGGCCAGTAGGCCGGGTCCACCCTGAACTGGTTACCACCCAACCGTGTGGCACACCGAGACAAACAACAACTCACGCTCACAATCATACCGAGTGACACTTTTAGAGTGTTCCATTAAACTGCCACGTATGTTTTTGGAATTTGTGAGAAAACATGAGTACCCGCATAAAACCCACACAGGCACGGGGTGAACATGCAAACTCCACAAAGGATGGCCGGGGCCTGGAATCGAACCGTGCAACTCTGCACTGTGAGGCAGACATGCTAACCAGTCGATTGCCGTGCCGCTGAAAGCCAAAGGGAAAGAAATTCATTTCATGTGATGAGGAAAGCAGTATCTCCGAACTCCCTGCTCATTCCAATGAG
>NW_017805839.1:709937-738580 GCF_001891065.2 Hippocampus comes | reverse complement strand
AAAATTGCGTTTTTTTTTTTTTTTTACCTTTTAATAGTCGTTCTCTTCTTTGTGTGCTGTATTTGCTTATTGGTTCAGCATAATAAAAATCCAACGACCGTATTCAATATTTCCACAGATGATTAAAATTGTGTTCCACTGTACAAGTGAAGAAGAGTGAATTGTTGCTCTGGGATTCACCTGTGAAGATCTGTATGAAGCCAAAGAGGATGATGATGATCAGTGCGAGCAGCTTGGAGACAGTGAACAAGTCTTGGACCTTGGTGGCGGCTCTCACGCTGATGCAGTTGACAAAAGTCAGGGAGGCTGCAAGAGGGGAGGAGTGATGAGAGACTGAAAGCTCTTCTCCAAAGTGACAAAGACTGAGCGGTTTGTAGATTTTTTTCAAATCTGTACTTTTCTGCGGCATTTCATTTTCATTTTTTTTTTTTATTTATTCCCTACATTTGAAAAGAGATTCTCTTTACTTTATCAGCATATGCTTGTTGCTTTTTTTCAACGGCTCCGGATCACGACACGATGTGCAAAAGATGTAAATGGAGAGCGCTAACCGTGGTTGAGATACTAAAAGTTCTTAAACACTTACAAAGCGGGAAAAGAAATGGGACAAACTTCTCATCAAAACCGATTACAGTTGTCTGTTTTGATGCTCCCTCTTCCCATTTTATACTTTATCTCACTGCGCAAGTGCAGACTTGAATTGGGAAAGCGGCAGCAAAATAAACTCGTTGGCGCGGTTGTAAGTGTGGAGCGGAAGAGATGAGGAGGTGAAAGGAAAGCAAACTTTTTTTTTTCACAACTACAAAGAGAATGCAGTGGGGAACAAGTGGAAAGTGACAAGTGATGCTTTTCATCACGAAAACGTGAGTATGAAATCGGTCAAAATAATCATGTGTTGATTAAGGGTCTTTATTAATTCCAGAAAGAGTGTCATTAGAAGGATTTTTAAGGATTTTATCGACGTTAGGAAATTGGAAAAGATGGTGACAGTTACATGACCATATTTGTCACCTCACATTTTTTAGTTGAGGATATAGACATTTATATTTACATTCTGGTGAGAAATATTCACGAGACGGTGACAAAGGGTAAAAATATGGTTATGTAACTGGGAACTTAAGCTAACAGATTGAATTTTTCTAGCCATGGACATCCCTTAATTTAGTACTTTTTTTTCGACTCTATTCACAACATTAGCAAACCGTTGTTTGAGTAGCTAGTTCGGAACAACACCTAACTGGCGCATCTTTTGTTTTTGCTCAAGTTAACATTCACATGTGAGTTAATAAAAGAAGAAAACTATGTGTTTTTTTGTGCCAAACTATTCAAATTGATATCATTCAAAAGGGACGGTTTAAAAAAAAAAAAAATCGGATTAACTTTTATACATCAGTAGACCTAAATTTCAGTCTTTTTTTTCCTGTTTCTGAACTTGAACTTCAGTACAAAGTGTGAGCGCTATAACTCCCTCTGTGCTTCCTAATGTACTCACTGAGACACAGGCAAGCGATGAGCTTGGCGGCGCTGTCGGGCACGCTACAGCTGGGGTAGATCGGTTTGAGGAGGTACGTGGCAAACACCAGCGACACCACATACTGCGACGACGGCCGGATGATGAGCATCTCCACCCACAGTTTGAGGAAGGCGGCCAGCTCGCCGTACACCTCCAGGATATACGTGTAGTCGCCGCCGGACTTGGAGATGGTGGTGCCGAGCTCGGCGTAGCAAAGCGCCCCCATGGTGGAGATCACCCCGCAGACGGACCAAATGATCAAGGAGAGTCCGGCCGAGCCCGTTTCTTTCACGACGCCCGTCGGCGTGACAAAGATCCCCGAGCCGATGATGGTGCCAATGATCATGCCCACGCCGTTGAAGAGGGTGATGCTGCGCTTCAGTTCGATCTTCTGCCCTTCGCCGGGTGGTGGGTCGGACGGGCTTGAGGGGGCAGCGACCATCGGGGTGGATGGAGAAACTTTCTCAATGACTTGGCCGTCTTGGTCCGGGTTTGCTTCTGGTCCTGTGAAACGACGAAGAACCGAGAGGTTTAGAAGATGGCACCGATGGTGCCAACTACCTTGGCTAGCAAAGACGTAAGTGAGAAAGGGTTGCGGAGAGTCGCACCCAACCGTGTGGCACACCGAGACAAACAACACCTCACGCTCACAATCATACCGAGTGACACTTTTAGAGTGTTCCATTAAACTGCCACGTATGTTTTTGGAATTTGTGAGAAAACATGAGTACCCGGATAAAACCCACACAGGCACGGGGAGAACATGCAAACTCCACAAAGGATGGCCGGGGCCTGGAATCGAACCGTGCAACTCTGCACTGTGAGGCAGACATGCTAACCAGTCGATTGCCGTGCCGCTGAAAGCCAAAGGGAAAGAAATTCATTTCATGTGATGAGGAAAGCAGTATCTCCGAACTCCCTGCTCATTCCAATGAGCTGACAGTCTTAGTGTGTACACCAGAAATGCAGTAACAGGCAATCTTGCTGCACACTCACTGACCTTCCAAGAAGTATTAGTTAACAAAATGTGCATTTTTTTTTTTTTTTACCTTTTAATAGTCGTTCTCTTCTTTGTGTGCTGTATTTGCTTATTGGTTCAGCATAATAAAAATCCAACGACCGTATTCAATATTTCCACAGATGATTAAAATTGTGTTCCACTGTACAAGTGAAGAAGAGTGAATTGTTGCTCTGGGATTCACCTGTGAAGATCTGTATGAAGCCAAAGAGGATGATGATGATCAGTGCGAGCAGCTTGGAGACAGTGAACAAGTCTTGGACCTTGGTGGCGGCTCTCACGCTGATGCAGTTGACAAAAGTCAGGGAGGCTGCAAGAGGGGAGGAGTGATGAGAGACTGAAAGCTCTTCTCCAAAGTGACAAAGACTGAGCGGTTTGTAGATTTTTTTCAAATCTGTACTTTTCTGCGGCATTTCATTTTCAGTTTTTTTTTTTTAATTTATTCCCTACATTTGAAAAGAGATTCTCTTTACTTTATCAGCATATGCTTGTTGCTTTTTTTCAACGGCTCCGGATCACGACACGATGTGCAAAAGATGTAAATGGAGAGCGCTAACCGTGGTTGAGATACTAAAAGTTCTTAAACACTTACAAAGCGGGAAAAGAAATGGGACAAACTTCTCATCAAAACCGATTACAGTTGTCTGTTTTGATGCTCCCTCTTCCCATTTTATACTTTATCTCACTGCGCAAGTGCAGACTTGAATTGGGAAAGCGGCAGCAAAATAAACTCGTTGGCGCGGTTGTAAGTGTGGAGCGGAAGAGATGAGGAGGTGAAAGGAAAGCAAACTTTTTTTTTTCACAACTACAAAGAGAATGCAGTGGGGAACAAGTGGAAAGTGACAAGTGATGCTTTTCATCACGAAAACGTGAGTATGAAATCGGTCAAAATAATCATGTGTTGATTAAGGGTCTTTATTAATTCCAGAAAGAGTGTCATTAGAAGGATTTTTAAGGATTTTATCGACGTTAGGAAATTGGAAAAGATGGTGACAGTTACATGACCATATTTGTCACCTCACATTTTTTAGTTGAGGATATAGACATTTATATTTACATTCTGGTGAGAAATATTCACGAGACGGTGACAAAGGGTAAAAATATGGTTATGTAACTGGGAACTTAAGCTAACAGATTGAATTTTTCTAGCCATGGACATCCCTTAATTTAGTACTTTTTTTTCGACTCTATTCACAACATTAGCAAACCGTTGTTTGAGTAGCTAGTTCGGAACAACACCTAACTGGCGCATCTTTTGTTTTTGCTCAAGTTAACATTCACATGTGAGTTAATAAAAGAAGAAAACTATGTGTTTTTTTGTGCCAAACTATTCAAATTGATATCATTCATAAGGGACGGTTTAAAAAAAAAAAAAATCGGATTAACTTTTATACATCAGTAGACCTAAATTTCAGTCTTTTTTTTCCTGTTTCTGAACTTGAACTTCAGTACAAAGTGTGAGCGCTATAACTCCCTCTGTGCTTCCTAATGTACTCACTGAGACACAGGCAAGCGATGAGCTTGGCGGCGCTGTCGGGCACGCTACAGCTGGGGTAGATCGGTTTGAGGAGGTACGTGGCAAACACCAGCGACACCACATACTGCGACGACGGCCGGATGATGAGCATCTCCACCCACAGTTTGAGGAAGGCGGCCAGCTCGCCGTACACCTCCAGGATATACGTGTAGTCGCCGCCGGACTTGGAGATGGTGGTGCCGAGCTCGGCGTAGCAAAGCGCCCCCATGGTGGAGATCACCCCGCAGACGGACCAAATGATCAAGGAGAGTCCGGCCGAGCCCGTTTCTTTCACGACGCCCGTCGGCGTGACAAAGATCCCCGAGCCGATGATGGTGCCAATGATCATGCCCACGCCGTTGAAGAGGGTGATGCTGCGCTTGAGTTCGATCTTCTGCCCTTTGCCGGGTGGTGGGTCGGACGGGCTTGAGGGGGCAGCGACCATCGGGGTGGATGGAGAAACTTTCTCAATGACTTGGCCGTCTTGGTCCGGGTTTGCTTCTGGTCCTGTGAAACGACGAAGAACCGAGAGGTTTAGAAGATGGCACCGATGGTGCCAACTACCTTGGCTAGCAAAGACGTAAGTGAGAAAGGGTTGCGGAGAGTCGATTCTGCCGTTTTCTTTCTTTCGAATTGGTATTTCATATTTCATACAGAGCAGTCATTGAATTGAAAGTGTCTTCATGCAATTCTACAAACAAATTGTGTTTTCTGGGCACTTTTATTAGCCACCTGTGCTATGTTCGTCGTCACACAAGGACCTACTTACCGCAAAATGTAAACAATATCACCGCTGTGTGTGACCAATGCTGTGTCCTTACTGTCATATGTTAAATGTCCATCATGCAGTCATTCATATTTATAGTGTACAAAAAATGGGGACGATGACTATGCTTTGCAATCAGTTTCTGATTCTATGAGTCGTCTTTTAATGTGAGCATGTGAATAATCTGAAGGAGTTGTGACCCATCCAGTGGTCTCCGCGAATGATTCAAAGCATCAAATGGCCGCTTTTGCGTCAATATTTATAGATCGAGAAACAACACTGATGTTCACATAAATCTTGCGGCCGCCTGTTAAAAGGAGCTCAGAGGAGGAACAAAAGAGAGTTTTGGTAAAATGCAAATGAAGTGCAAATTTAGACACAGCTTCACCTGTCATGCGAAAATGCACATACCTCCCTGAGGCATCACCTTCGCCTCACAACAGTGCGTCACGCCACGCTCAACTATTCGTGTCGCCCTGCATCATGTGTAGAAGTGTGTGTTGTGTTTTGGTGTGGCGTGGAGTGGAGTGGACCTACCCTCCATCTTTTCCTTGGCAATGCTCTCCCGACTGCTGCGTAATTTCAGCTCAGGCTCGGCCATTATTTCCCTCCGGTCTGTGTCGTCTGGTTTAATTTTGCTGCTCCTTCTTTTCTTCTTGCCTTTACGTCCTCTTCTCCTCCTGTCTGGCTTTCCTCTCTCTCTCTCTCTCTCTCTCTCTCTCTCTCTCTTACATGCACACAAACACACACTTAGACACGCACGCTCTCCCCGGTGTTCTCCCTCTCCTCATTTGTTCTCATTCACTCACACACACGCACACACGCACACACTGCATGTCAGTCTAGCTAACCAGACTCCATCTGACCCTGATCCTCTCTGCCTCTCCCTCCCTCCCTCACCCCCTGCCTTCCACCTTGTGATGCTGCGGTAGCCTCCGCCCACTCCTGCTAAATGATGGCCGAGCAGAGAGGGAGGTTGATGATGAGGGAGGGCGGGGACGTTGGGGGTGGCGGCAGTTTGAGTGTGTCGAGCGGGGTTACTAGCAGACACATGTGACGTTTTAATCTATTTGTGCACCGCTAGCTAATCCAGACGCACAGTCTGCTCACTGTGTGTGTGTGTGTGTGTGTGTGTTGGACAAATATGGAAAAATCATTTTTGACTCAGATTGAAATCCTGATTCACAAAACGATTATTCATTGACTTCATCAGAGCCTCAAGCCCATTCGTCAGTGCATGTTGAACAATTTATTCCTGAACACTCTGATCTTTTTGTCAAGCACAAAATGACCTGATAATTAAAATGCGAAATTCAAGCGTCTTGCATTTTCATTTTGCTCCATCCACACCTCTGTGAAAGTCAAAACATGAATAAGCATCTCTCTTATCGTTTTATAATTTGTTATTGTACCTTTATTTTCTACAAGTCTTGGGTATTCTGGTTCCAGACCAGTCCGGAATAGGAGCGGATCCCACAAATGCAGACCACGAGAAAATCGAATACAAAAATGGTTTATTTACCAAAGAAGGTCACGAGACTGACAAAGTACAATATAAAACGCTGGTAACAAAATAACCAGGATAAGAACGAATATAAGCATAAGCAACAGTAAGGGAAATCAATAACGCAAAACAAGAAAAACCAAAACCACCCAGGGTCTATAAACAAGAACGAGGCAAAAGTGGAATAAACAGGAAATACAAACCCAGACTATGACTGAGACTGTTATAGAGTACAACGAAGGTCAAGAAAATAAGCACTTGGGCATGGGACATGAGCAAAGCCGATATTCCAAAAACAGGTGATGGCTGAACAGTCCCCAAGACCAGGTGAGAGTTGATGACATGATGCGAAACAGGTGCAGAATGAGAGGGGGCGACCCTCCAATGCCACCTGCTGGAACAGACAGAACAGCTTCAAGACATTCGGGCTGATTGGACTAACCTGGAACCTTGACGATTGTGTTTGTGACATATCTGGAAAATTGTGTTGTTATAACAAAAAAAAAAAAATACTTTTTACACACACACACACACACACACACACACACACACACACACACACACATAAAGGCCTTATATCTTTGGCACGGTGGGGACTGGTTAGCACGTGCGCCTCACAGTGCAAAGGTGCAGGGTTCAATTCTGGCTCCGGCCTTCCTGTGTGGAGTTTGCATGTTCTCCCTGTGCATTCATGGTACTCTGGTTTTCTCCTACATTATAAAAACATCCATGGCAGGTTAATGGAGCACTCTAAATTGTCCCGAGGTGTGAGCGCGGATGGTTGTTCGTCGATGTGTTTCCCTGCGATTGGCTGGCAACCAGTTCAAGGTGTCCCCCGCCGACTGCCAGAAGACGGCTGCTATAGGCTCCAGCCCGCCCCATGACCCTTGCGAGGATAAAGCGGATTAGATAATGGATGGATGGATGGATGGATGGATGGATCTTTGAATCCTTGAATTTTGAGGAAAGTAAAATTCCTTGAATCCTTGAAAACGCAACATTAAATTTTACTTAAAAGGACGAATAATTAACGAGTAAAATAAGACTAGACTAAAATAAGAGCAATTAAAAACAATAACTAAAAACCAATGCAAAATGCTCCTGCTGTCTATCTTTCAGATTTTCATACATCACCTGAATATATTGATGCATTTCCCGACAGGCATAAAGAAGGCTCGTTTTTAATCAGAATTATTTCAAGTTGTGCCATGTTTTTCAATTAGATTTAAACTTTTATCGTTTTATAGCCGTTAGGTGGGCAATTTAGCACCATCGTGTGAACTTTTCCTTTCACCGACAAAGTTAACCTTTAAAGTAAATGTCTGCAACATGTCGAGACTATGAATGTGTAATGTGAAAATTATACATCGTATATTCGAATATCAGCTATTTTATTTGTATCTTTAAACTCATGGGATACACTGAATCGTGCTGTAATACGTGTTCGCAATTCCCATCATGCATTGTAACATTCACGGCACAATTGTATTGAAGACTTTGAATAACAAGACACGCGTACGCAAGAAAAAAAACATGCAAGGAAAAAAAACGATTTTCAACAAAGAGAATGATCATCGAAATATATTTAGACATACGCGACCAAATCGGCACCGTTGCATAAAAGTGTGACAGTATACGCCTGTAATAAAATCATGTGGTGTGCTGTCACTCCTTCCGTGGGAGGAAGCTCATTGTAGAGGTCACGTGCAGAGTGCTCGTCACTCCACCAATCACCTCGGGGAAGGTCTGAGACAAGAGCCAATTGTCGCTCTCGCAGGGCGTCACCTGATTCGGGTGGGCGAGTCAACAGAAAATACTGGTCACTGTGCTGTCGTAGCAGGAGAAGCTAGAGGGCGCTTTTTCCCAGCGTTTCTAGTGGATGTGACGCACGCTTGACTTGGAACGACTCGCGGCTGGCAAATGAGTTCGATGGATGAGGTGGAGCACGACTCCAAAACCCAATTCAGACTACTCTCCTCCCACTTTTGCACTTTATTTTGTTCCATGTATCAATTTTTACAGGAATTGACAAAAAAAAAAAGAGAAACAAATTTTAAAAATCAAATCATATCTGACGTCTGTCTCAATATGTTTTTGAAATTTTAACTGCTTCCAAAGATGTGGAACTTCTACATTGTTCTGAAATTGATGTGAGGTGCAGAAAGCAGCCAGCAGGCCACAGGGGTATTTCTAGATCTCTGAGGACCATAGACCCCCCCCCCCCAAAAAAATAGGACAATGACGCAACTATATATTTTATTAAATATCTGTAATTGTGGCCTCGAAAAGGTTTTCCGGTTCTGTCGACAATATGAACCTATCTATATTCATGTTTTCATGTTCAAGAGAAACGTTGAAAACAAACCAACATGTTCACTTGTGTGTATTAAATAGGTCCTACGTTGAGTTGATTGTATATAATGAAATAATCCATATTTTCAAAATTAGAATTAATCGTTCAAAAAAGAGATTGTTTTACATTTCTGCAATTGGCTGGTGGGTGACCTCTTGCCCAAAGACAGCTAACCAGTGAGGATAAGAATCTACGAATGGCCCATATGTTCCTTTTAAAAATCAAACGTGGCATTCAGCACAAACGCGCAAATAAATGTATTCGTTTTTTTTTTTTTTCATAAACTGTTTCGTGTTCATGTATCCGTTAAACAAAATGTGCATTCGGAGATTAAGCCCCGTTCAGTCAACGCATTGTTGCACTCTTGCATTCCTGTTGTATGTGACGAAGTCGACTCAGCGGTGCCAAGCTCAGTTCCATGTGAACGTCTCCGCTCAAGGTAGCCTACCGAGTCGACAGCCGCTCTACGCGGTGCACTTTCTGCTTTGTGTCCGGGGACTTTCCCCTGAGCAAATTGTTGAGAAACATGTTCTCTGTGTGTAGCTCAGAGTGCAAGCCTTCTGAATGCCCGGATATAACAAGGGTGGCCCCGTCAGTAGAAATAGAATGAAAAACAATCAACATTTTTACTCACGGTTTTACAATAGCAACTTGGATTATGAAAGCCATATACGAAAGGACAAAAATCACGTTTACATGCTACTTTGACGGATAAAAATCATAAAAATCACGTCAACAGATTTTGGGTAAACTTAGCAAAACACAGGTTTAGGCCGAACTGAATTGTGGGAAATACAAAGCTCGACCATTCCTTTTGTTTCCGCGAGAGATGTCAGCGAGCATACACATTTTAGACATTACAGTACAGCATACAGTTCAGTATAAATAGACGCCTCGTTGAGCGTGTTGGCCTGTAGACATATATACACAAATATAGCAAATATCCGCATAACCCCATTGCGTCATACGTCAGCGCGTCCGCCATATTGGAAGTGGATGGGGCTATACTGTATAGTTGACTAGAAAAGAGCGTTTTGAGAGCACGTACAGGTAGTTAGTCCAAACCAAATTGATACAATTGAAAATGCAGGCTAATATAATATCTCTGATCAAACAACACAGAGACTTTCTGAAGAAATAATGGGCCAGCCCAGCCGGATGATCCCTTTAGGAAACATCAGCAGTGTTGGCTACTCATTTGCACGTAACTGATATTAATGAATCACACAAGGAGTACTACGAACGCGAGTACAGTACAGTACCGTAGTCCAGTAAATTAATGGTACTTGACAGACATACCCACTATTCCCAGCATGCATTGAAACAATTACGGCTTCGTCGTGTTTTAACGTTACGGTTTAAAAGCAAGTAACGTGTATGTGCCTCATTTATAAAAATATGGCTGAACAAGAAATAAACTTATTAAAATAATACTGCATAGACGTACATTAATAGTATGGCACCGTGGCAGAAAAGCATTCTGTTTTGGATTATTTTAAAAACGTTTTGTGACCACTCGTCACTTCCATGGGAGGAAGCTCGTTGTAGAGGTCACGTGCAGAGTGCTCGTCACTCCACCAATCACCTCGGGGAAGGTCTGAGACAAGAGCCAATTGTCGCTCTCGCAGGGCGTCACCTGATTCGGGTGGGCGAGTCAACAGAAAATACTGGTCACTGTGCTGTCGTAGCAGGAGAAGCTAGAGGGCGCTTTTTCCCAGCGTTTCTAGTGGATGTGACGCACGCTTGACTTGGAACGACTCGCGGCTGGCAAATGAGTTCGATGGATGAGGTGGAGCACGACTCCAAAACCCAATTCAGACTACTCTCCTCCCATTTTTACTACATGAGCATACTGATGCCTTATTGGTAATGTTAATAAGTATCTCACTTAAGGCTACAGTTTCATTAAAAAAAAAAAAATAGTATCATGGGTTCTCATTTCAAACCTTTTACGTCACCCCTCAATGCCATTTGAATTGGTGTATTTTTTTTAAACCATTCTGCCAAAATATTCATGACATTCATTGCATTCCCTTTTCCCACCAATGTCAGCATGTCAAATTTGACAATAGACCTATTCTTTATTCTTTATTATGGTTTGTAAGTATTATGAATAATATATTGAACACTGCGAATGAACATGACTTATTAAGTGGATTCCTTTACTGCAGTAATTCAATACTGCTGTATCATGCCGAAAAAATGCAAAATATATATATATATTTTTTTTTGAGAAACAGCACGATGAAGTAAGTCAACGTCACATTTTCAGATGTCTTGAAATATCTCAGTTTCAAGAAAATAACAAAGTGGCTAGTACAGTGGAACATTTTGTGCATGTCATTGATTTTATTTCATGCCAAAAAAAACAAATGATACATACCAAGTTCACATTATTGCTAGGGGGGAGGGGGGGACAGTCCGTGCATTACTTGTCTTTCGATGACGTATCATGCATGGACCGTGAGAATGCCTGTTTGTCAAATTTCATAAGGAGTAACCATCACACTGTACATTGGACTTTCTGAATCTTCAACTATATTACTTACACATGACGACTGTACACAATGGACTTCTATTCTCTTACGTCATCATACAGAAAACGTCCTGCTCCAAATATATAAACAAAACATTTATTTGCATGTCTCCTGCCTGCATGGTTACACACGCAACTGTAAAATACTGGCGCTTGACGCTCATGTAATTTGGATATGCAATTGATATTCTATTTAAAGTGACATTCTTGTTGAAGATACATTTACGATCTACGATAAATGTATAATTTTGAACAAATATAGGTCGGTCGAGGTTTACTAAAGTGCAAGAGTGACAGAGTTTAGATAGAGGTGGACATTTTTTGTATCACATATACTGTATATTTTGTTACATATTTTTATTATTGAGTCCTATTCTTGACCAAGAGGTTTTTTTTTTCCTACCAGCAGTTAGATGTGAGCTAGATAAAGAGACGACAGCGCACCACATCACAAAGAGGACAAAATGAAATCAAATTCACATGTTATTTACTCTTTCTGTTGCATCCTGTATTAAGGGAAAACATGATGACTGGTTGGCGTTTTATCTATTTAAAATGTAAGATGAGAACAACAGTTATAAGAAATCATGCAATTCTTTTTTTTTTCCCCCCTGTTCCAATTTCTTGTGCTTCTATTAAATCAGGAGTAAGAAAAGTACCACATCAGCACTGATGCTGATCGCTCCATAAAATGTTGCACTCCATTCTATTCATGTCCTTTTCTTTCTTTTTTTTTTTTTTTTTTTGGACCTTGAAGCACGTTCCTTCTGCCCATCACGCCTTAAGGAAAATCAGAATTTACAGAAGAGAGCAACAACAAACAACAACAATAATCCCCTTTGTTCCCCATTGGTGCCGATCTGAAGAAGCGTCGCTGCGTCAGTTGTTGTTCATAATCCACCAGGAAGCTGACGAAGAGAACGATATCATTTTCATTATTTGCCACTATTAAAATTAGTCCACAGGTGTCTTTGAAATGCTTTCGTCAAAAGATATTATCCATGAGTAGAATGACCCCAATTTATCTTAACTGGTCCAAAATTGATCATTTATTTGCGGCAAAAAACATATTTATATTTGCACTTCTATTTATTCCAGTGGCAAACACTGACAGAGAGGACAATGAAATGCTCTTCCACTTTTTTTTTTTCCCCCTGACGTTTTTGCTTGGTGGTGTGCTGTGAGGTTTTTCGATTTGCCTTGGTAAACACTGACAAGGTGCAGAGAAGGTCCTCAACTCTCGGTGGTAATTGCTGTTCAAGTGTCTGTCGTTGTTTTGGATTACCTGGAAGGAGCATGGTAGAGATGATCTCTTGCTCCTCCAATGAGTCGATCACGCAGCGTTGAAACGTCTTACTGATGGATGATTGCAGGAAGCTAAGAGGAAAAGATGCGGAAGATTGGCCTTTGTTTCGAAAAGACCCCTCCTTTTTTGGGGGGGGGTGGGACGGGACTTGAGAGTTGACATTTGAAAATGTGCGGTTTTGCGCCCTCACCTCATCCAGGAGAGACGATCTTGCCAAAATTCGTACATGATGAAGCATGATCTGTCGGGCAAGTTCTGGACGGAAATGCTTGAGAGAGAAGAAGGAGGGGGAGAAAAACAAGTGAGAAAAAGCTTCAGTCATTACAGCCGGGTCGGAAAGTAGACAACGGACTGACTGCAGGTTGTTTTGCTGTCCGCTGCTGGCCTCCGTGTAGCTCTTCAGAGCATGCTGGAACTTTTCCACATCACATTCCTTCACTGACATTTGTCTTTGGACCAGGAGGATGTTCTGGGTGGGCGAGAAAGCAAAACAACCACATTAGCATCATCAGAAAGTGCCGTCCACTGTCGAATAACTTCAAACTAAGAACACATCACACGCGGCAACAATGCTGTCATTGGAAGGTAGAACTAAAACGTATGTAAGAAGCGTAAAGCTGGCTGACTCACCGATTTATATGTCCCTGCCAGCGTGTCTTCTTTAAGGGGTTCGAGATGCGGACTCTGAAGGTGCGAGCAGAAATAAGTGAGTCATGCACAAGCAGTAGCACGATTATGATTTGCAAGCCAGACACAAACCTTTGGCCCTCACAGATTACCGGTAAAAAAAAAAAAAAATCAAGCACTTGGCAAATATAATAAAATATCATGACGGGAGTGGTAGCATGCAAGCTCATTTCCATGCATTGCTCGTACAGCTGTTGAGGGTGGCGGATGCACAGAGTTGACACTCAACTATCGACAGTGCATCCCGTACAAACCTCACACTCCAGCTTGTCTATGAGCTGCTCCAATTGGCCGACCTGGGCTCCCCAGTGGTAGTCGGACTCCACGCTGACCCCTGAAACACAACATCAACACAGTTCTGCACTTGTAAGTATTCCTGTTAATCGCCATCCAGCCATTTTCCGATCCGCTTATCCTTACAAGGGTCGCGTGGGGTGCTGGAGCCTATCCCAGCTGTCTTCGGGGGTAGGCGGGGGACACCCTGAACCTTTCGCCAGCCAATCACAGCGCGCATTGAGACGAACAACCATCTGCGCTCACACCCACACCTATGGACAATTTAGAGTGTTCAATCAGCCTGTCATGCATGTTTTTGGAATGTGGGAGGAAAAACCAGAGTACCCGGAGAAAAGCCACGCAGGCATGGGGAGAACATGAAAACTTCACACAGGGAGGCCGGAGCTGGAATTGAACCCGGTACCTCTGCACTGTGAGGTTGACGCGCTAACCAAAGGACCACCGGGCCGCCCTTGTTAGTCGCCAGTTTCCCTGAAATTCAACATCGTAATGGGGATGGCGGGACCCACCTGTGGTCAGCATGCCGGAGTAAGGGTCTGTCGGGGAGAGACACATGTTCTTCTGGATGCGCCGTTTGGAGACCCTCTGGATGGGCAGGTCCTCGGGCTTCTTCACGGACCTTCTCCCTGTGCAGCCTTGATCATGGACGGCCTCCATAGCGCAGTCTAGTGATGACTGCAGGGACTGCAGCTGGGTGGAGGTTTCCCGAAGCAGGAAGCGTGTTACAAACTGACCCAGCACCGAAGAGCCTTGATACTCCTGCACGGTGGGGAGGGGAAAGAGAAACATGAAAAAGGGACAGATAAAGCAAACATTCAGATTTTATTCGGCATCATGACGCTTAATTCAGCGGCATATGGTGGTTAGCACATTTGCCTCACCGTTTAAGTTTGAATCCCAGCTCCCTCTCTTGTGGAGTTAGCATGTTTGTGTTTTTTGGTGGGTACTCCAGTTTTCTCCCACATTCCCAAAACATGCATGTTAGGTTTATTGAAGACTTTAAATTGCCTGTTGGCGTGACTGTAAGTGTGAATGGCTGTTTGTCTTGACTCGCGGCCCATCCACAGTTTACTCTGCCTTTGCCTCAAAGTCAGCTGAAATTGGCTCCTGCTTACCCAGAATCCAAATGACGACAAGCCACATAGAAAATCAATGGAAGGAAAATATATTGCTATGTACTGCCACCACTCAAACAACCCCATTCTAACAAATAAATCACAACAACTTGCTCAAGGGCCTGTGAGCTGCAAACTAAATTAAATTAAAGCAGAACGGCATGGACAAAAAGCTTTAATCTTCACAGAAAGTGGCAATGCATCACCGGCAGTCTTTCCACCAAATCCTTGTTTCTCAAGGTGAAAAGAGTGGCAGAGCTACAGTCATTTTTTTTTTTTTATAATCTTCCTTATTGCTTTTTTTATATTCTACAAAAGAACATTAAGGTAGGCTGCTGCTGAGACCGAAAGCCATATCGCAATGCTCGGTGCTTGAGTTCATGAATGACACTCTATTCTGGAAACAATATGAGCAATCGAGAATGAAACATGTATGTATTTGGAATGTGGGTGAAGCAGGAATACCTGGAGAAAACCCATATGAGCACGGGGAGAAAATAGAAGCTCCACACGGTAAGGCCATGACATCAGATGAGTCCGACAGCTGTGCACTTTGTCAGCTTTTGTTAAAGTCGTTGATGCACCACTACCGTGCAGTGACCTTATAGTCTCTCGCTCTTACTGCTCTAGTGGCGAGAACGCAGCACCCTGCAGACTCGGTATCGTGAAAATGTCATCATTCATGCGGGAGGTACGTTCCAGACACACTGGCAATAGGCGAGAAGCCGTGACGTTTGTGAAACACAACGTGTAATGAACATAGCTTGTCTTGGCGTTACATAAGGGGGACGACAAAGCCGCGCTATTGATTTCGTCTCAGTTTAAGTTCTTTGAGGTCGCGCGACACCGCGATGGCGGAAAACTACAAGCGCAGACCTTTAATCGACTCTACGGTACATCTCATGAAATATACATCCATGACGGGAGTCTAAGCGCTCCAATTAACACGTGCCGCCCTCCAATGGGGACCATTTGATTATTTTTCACTTTTTAATTTATACTGGAATGTACATACAATTCTTACACATTCTAACAATAGCTAGATTCCGATGAGTACTCCTGGAAATACTTTTTTTTTTTTTTAATTATTCTGTCCTTATATAAGATTTTTGCATGTGTAATATGTGCAGCCCGGACAGTGAAGCATTTCTGGGGGATCAAGACATGAAAAAAAAAGTACTACATGAAATGTTTTTTTTTTTTTTGGGGGGGGGGGGGGTTGCATCATGACATGAAGATCATTGACATTTGTAATTGGGCCCCTTTGTGAAGACATTCTAAGGAACCTTTAAGGAATTTGCTAATAAATGTTGACGTACTGAGATGTTGTCAATGTCAAGGAAGCGTGACATCAATGTTGTTTGATGATCTCTGAATTTGGGGGAGGAGTTAAGGTGTGAAGTTATTTTTTTTCCATTTCAAATGAATTGACATGATATCAAAGAAGTTGGTATTCTTGGGAAAAAATCAAATAAAATAGGTCTACTTACTTAAGTGCTCAGAAAGAAAAAATAAGGTCCACTGCAGTGAGATTTTACTTGTTCAGTTGACTAGTCTGCGGTCTAAAGAAGACCAACCCATTCAAACAATAATTTGAGTTCCAAGTTGGACGCACATAATTTTCCAAACATGTCTTGTTGAAGAATGAAGGTATCGAGGGGAATCAATGGCCCCATAATTCAGTATGCCCCAATACTGTCGTCCATACAGTAAGCACAATTCTGATTTGCAAAAAGGTTAAAGCCACTCACCTCTTTAGTTTTATCCATTGCCTTTAAAATAGCCACATTTAGCTTCTCAAGCGCAGACAGCACGTTGATGTACTCTCCCACATGTGGACTGAAGTACTCTGGAAAAAAAAAAAGGACACGTGTATTTATAATGTGCTGAGTTGTGGAAAAAACGCCGACATGCAGAGTCAAATAAGATTTTGAGGATTATGAAGACCATTAAAAAAAAAAAAAAATGTACCTGACAGTTTGTCGATGTCCATGTTCCTGTGGAGAAACAGAGAAGACTAAAGACCATTTCAATTGAGCTCACTGATATCATGTATCTGTTTAAAAAAAGAGCAGACACTTTATTGGGGGACACCTGCACGGTCGAATGTGATCCAGGACAAAAAAGAGTTTTGGAATGCTCAGGTTTGACTGATACGCTTATTTCTGCGGTTGTAGTTTGTAATTAGTGTTCCGTAATACTGAATAAAGACCTGTTGGTCTCATTCAGAATGATGCATTATTATTTCTGCACAAAACAAAATTTTTTTAATTGGAACTGATTAGAATGTCTACCGTGGACAGTTGCTTTATAAATGATGCTATCGTAAAAGATTGAGGTCACTGTGAATGAAAAGGTGCTTCACGGCTCATCGCTTATTCAGTACTTCAAGCAAACTTTAACTTTGGTTTGAGAGGCAAGAAGGGCGGCTTATGTGTCGCATGGACATAATATTGACTTAATGAATATGGAGATGCGAGGCGGGCTGCGGGACGCACTGTACAGGTGGCAAAAGTAGGAGGAGCTCACTCGGCATTCTGTCTGTCGATGGAGCGATAAAGCTCCTGCATCTGCTCATCTGTGAGGACCCCGTCATTGAAGTATGACTGGAACTCCTCCAAGGACAGCTTCCCGTCATCTGAAAGGCACACAAGACCGTGACAATGTCACGATAAAGCGACTCAGTTGACCGTGCACACGTTCATGAAAAATCCAGGTCAGCTTAACTGGAGTGAATAAATAGCAAAGGAAAGGCGAGAGTCGATATGATTCTCAGTGGCTGGCTAAACGACACATCATAACAAGAGCTGCTTGTCTCATTTGTCGTTTGCAGAAAAAAAAAAGGTTTATTTGATTCGACTGGCCTTACGTTAATTCCTATGCCAACACGAAAAAAAGAGACCTTAAAAGGCATTTTTGTTCTCTCTCTCGACGTGCATAAGGTTTGAGAAAGTTTTCTTTTTCAACTAACCTGAATCGCAGTTGACAAGGGCGAAAACGTGTTGACAATGATCCACAAATGCTATTGCTAACACAACATGAGGTGACTTATTATCACAAGTACTGTAAGTCTGTTTTTGTGATTTTTGGCTTGTCCCAGCTGGGGTTGCCACATTATGTCACGCGCAGGATTTGTTTGGCACCGTTTTTATGCCAGATGCCCTTACTGACAGTACCCGATCTTTTTTTTGTAAATCCATGCTTGGGACCAGCAGTGGCAGCATTCGAGACAGCAGGATGTCCTCCATTGCCAGTGCTTACAAGTAATTAAGTAATCAAAATTTATTCAGGGAACACTTTTGACATGAAAAAGTGCTTTTAAAATATAGACTCACAAACGCAGCGGCATAATACAACACACACACAAAATCAAAACAATCAAATGTTATTGGAATGGCTGTCTCAGCAAATAATGATTGTCCATGATTGTCTCTTACAAAAAAATGTCGACAGAAGAGAACATTCTAAGCTCAAATGGAAGTGCAATTTGACAGGAAAGGACTGCAAGTGCTTCAGAACATA
Source organism: Hippocampus comes (assembly GCF_001891065.2). Lineage (NCBI taxonomy): Eukaryota > Metazoa > Chordata > Actinopteri > Syngnathiformes > Syngnathidae > Hippocampus > Hippocampus comes. Next base: position 720,447 of record NW_017805839.1, on the reverse strand, counting down.
TTCCTGAAGGATGAATTGACTTGAAATGTGATTCTTTAATAAAGCTCAGTTAATTTCAGCTAGTATTCATATCAGGAGATGCTACAAGTAATATTAATATCAGCATACTGAATTTCTCTACCAAAGGTTAAGTTTCAAGTTTTGATGTCACTTAACCGGATTGTGGATTTTGACTTGGTTTGAGACGCTGTTCAAAAACCCACCCACCACTTTTATAGTGTTGAAAAAAACCAAAGTTTTTTGCGTGTCTTCATTTCTTAACTTTTACCTTGAGCATCTGCTATGCGTTTAATGCCGCAAGATGTAGGAGGAAGTTGGACGTGACTCATTCTGCAGCCTTTCTCCACCATCTGATTCTCACGAAATTCAACTTGAGAATTGACAAGCCTGGGGTGGCACATTAACCGAGCGCTTGCCAAAGAGAAATATGGGAGGGGGGGCAGACCGGGCGACCCTGACTACACAATCTGTCAATCTTGCACCTTGGAGGCACGACAACGATGAGCCCATCAATGCAATGCGATGTGTACTTTGTCCAACACTAAAGTTATTGTCTTCATTCATTCATGTACGCTCCTGCATATTGTGAGATCCAGGAAGAGAAGATGCACATTTGACACCGCGGCGATTTAAAGAGCCACCATTCACATTCAAGTCAAGAGACTTCAGAACCTCACACAAGAGGCAAGACGACGCATTGAGCTCTCCCCACTGTCTCACGTTGCATAAACTCCAAATGCACCTGCAATACGATCCATGCGTCTTACCTGGAATATATTTTCTTCATGGAATTGAAAATCACAGGGGTCAAACTCAAGGCCTGGGGGCCAGATCTGGCCCACCATATCATTCTGTGTGGCCCGCGAGAGCAAATCAAGCATGTCAACTTTTCCATGATGCCTGCTGAAGTCTGAACCAAAATGTCAAATTTGTCATCTGTAATCCATCATGATATATATTGCATGATCTCATTACGTACTTATTACATTAACAGAAACAATGGCTGAACTAGGGCGGCCCGGTGGTCCAGTGGTTAGCGCGTCGACGTCACAGCGCAGAGGTACCGGGTTCAATTCTAACTCCGGCCTCCCTGTGTGGAGTTTGCATGTTCTCCCTGGGCCTGCGTGGCTTTTCTCTGGGTACTCCGGTTTCCTCCCACATTCCAAAAACATGCATGGCAGGCTGATTGAACACTCTAAATCAGGGGTGTCAAACTCATTTTTGTCGCGGGCCACATTGTCGTCACTATTTCCCTTGGGGGGCCGTTATGACTGTTAAACCATAGAAATAAGTCAACTACTGTCATGAGGGGTTTGGTAACAAGAAAATGCGAACAATATCTCTCTTATTTTGGTCCAGATTTTAGCAATCAGCGTAGAAGTTGACATGGTTGATTTGCTTTCGCGGGCCACAGAAAATGATGTGGCGGGCCAGATATGGCCCCCGGGCCTTGAGTTTGACACCTGTGCTCTAAATTGTCCCGAGGTGTGAGTGTGAGCACGGATGGTTGTTCATCTCTGTGTGCCCTGCGATTGGTTGGCAACCGGTTGGGGGTGTCCCCCCGCCTACTGCTCAAAGACGGCTGGGATGGGCTCCAGCCCCCCCCCCCCCCCGCAACACTTGTGAGGACCAAGATTGCTGTGAAGTGTGTTGATGCGCCGATCAAAACACCTCCTCGTTATGTAGCAAATGTAGCCTACTCCTTGCGAATGATGGGCAGCCCACTCAGTGCTGACTTGAGGGAGAAAAAAAGCACCTCCCTTTCAACTCCTCGCAGACGGTGTGCATATAAGCTGCGAAGTGAAGATAGCTCACACAAACGAGCGACCGCACTCTCTTGTTATCCTTCCCTCTGTTCCCACACAGCAGGGAACCGGGAAAGGCGAAATGAGGAAACAGACTTGAGAGGATTCGCAGAAGTGTGTCATGTACCGCAGCTGCCCAAGTGAAGCCCAAATCATTTTCTGAAAGACGACTTCTGTGGAGTTTTTTTTTTTTTTTTTTACAACTGTCACCAATGGTGGAAGATTAGATGTTTCAGGCATCTGTAATGAAATGACTGAACATTTTTGATCACCTTTTATTTTTACTCCTTACCTATTCGAAAATACATCTCGACTTAGTTTCTACTAACTTTTGCCAAAACCCGTCCAATGATGACAACGTGAGACAATGAAAGTTAGTCGCACTTAACAGCTTGACTGAGTGAGATCAGGGGACAGCAACGACATGGAAAAAGGAGGAATGTGAACCAGGCAGCAGTGACAATGACAGCAGGATAGTTCACATGGCCTCAACTTGCTAGCTACAAAAATGACTCTGGGTTAATGTGTTGTGTTTTGTAACTTCTGGGATTCAAAATTCCCAGTCCAACCTGAAAAATGCATTTTTTTAGTTCACTGATTTCTCACGATCCATCCATCCATTTTCCGACCCGCTTTATCCGCACAAGGGTCGCGGGTGGATGCTGGAGCCTATCCCAGCTGTCTTCGGGCAGTAGACGAGGGACACCCTGAACTGGTTGCCAGCCAATAACAGGGCACACAGAGACGACCAACCATCCGCGTTCACGCTCACACCTAGGGACAATTTAGTATTTAATCAGCCTGCCATGCATGTTTTTGGAATGTGGGAGGAAACCGGAGTACCCGGAGAAAACCCACGCAGGCCCAGCGACCCTAGTGAGGATAAAGCGTCTCAGAAAATGGATGGATGTTATTACAGTATTACCAGTGGTTCACTTCTTTTTTACTGCACGTTTATAAAATTGGATCGGATTCATTTCATAACTTCATGCGTTGAAATCATCATTCTAACAATCATTAACGGGGTCTTTTGTAGTCATTTTCGTCATGTGCATTTCTGTTCCTGCGATTTCTCCCTGTCCTTTCTCTGTTGTGTGGTTTAGTTTATCGTTCTGGCCCAAATTACAAAAAGAAAATAGCATGACATGCTCGTTAAAAATTATTATTATTATTGATCTCGGGGGCAGCAATGATTGCTCCACATGGGGCTAAAGCAATAAGTGGTTATGAAAATGAGCGACAACAAAGGGGAAAGAATCCAATTCTGTTGATTTGTGTCACTTAGTCTGGATGTGTCTCGAGCTTAAAAGCAGCCTTCTGAATTTAGCTTTGTAGCAATAATTATGTACCGCGTGTGTGTGTGCAAAGACAAAAACAGATCATCCATGATTTGCGAAGCAAATCCCTTGAAGTAGCTGAAGATCCCCTCAAGCCTAGAATGTGTGCAGCTCATCACAACAATGCGGCACTATTAACAGGGGGGGGTTCTTATGTAACATATCCTCCTAAGAAGACTAAATGCACAAAACACTCACCCATTTACCATTTTGCATGTGATTACATGGAGTTCCAAGTGTGAATAGAAGATTAAGAGAGAAAACATTTCCCTTTTTGTCAGCGCCGTTGTTTCCTCTCCTTGTGGCCCATCGCTGCTGTTTCCCCCACGGGAAGGATTTGCTCTCCATCTAGGAGTTAAGTTGTTGGATTTTTTTTTCTACAAATGAAAGAGCGATGCTTACATTGAGTGTGTATCAAGTGTGAGCACATCTATCTGGTTTTTCTAATGAAGCCCTGCCAGGTTGAAACAAATCATCTCGCAGTCTTAATTAACATCCAAAACAAGAACGCAACCCAATTAACTGCGCTTTTTCTTACTCACCATTTTTGTCCGCCCGGCGAAATATCTGCAACAAAGAGGAGAAGATTGTGTTCAAGATATGGATGAAGAAAACGGTGATATATTAAAAAAAAAAAAAAGTTGAGAATAGTACACATAAATTGAAATCATGAGGCTCTCATCTCAGTTTATGAACAAATGTAGCACCACACTTTGAAACTGGGCCTGTTTATTGAAATATGAAACAATTACATGTGACTTTCATTGCTGACATCGATAACATATTTCTTTTTTACAGTTATATTTTACAGCTGTAATAAAGAATTTTGAGGGCCAATTGACTCCAAGCACGAAGTTCGTTAGAATCCAAACATTCAGTGCCAAGAATATGTTTTCTCATATTTTTTTAACATTTTTTTTTTCATTGGGAGGGGTAGAGAAGGGTCCGATTCTCTTCTCCAAGTAAACTTACGATTAGCTTCGCTTCTTCTACTGTGGACAGGCATCGCTAGTCGAACCAGCAAATACGATTTACTCATATCATTACATTAGTGACATATTTATGTCTGCAGATGTGTCCACTGCACACTCCCAGAGCACTAAGTCCACATTATGATCATTTTCCCTTGTCGTGTGTGTCATCTGTCCCATTTTAAAAAATGGTTTAAGATTATTATTTTTTTACCCCACTTTCATAGTATTGTTATAGTGACGGACAGAACAAGTTCATTCTCTTCCATTAAATGGCAACAACTTTTAAAACATTTCTGTTTGGTGGTATTTTGTGACATTTTCTGATGTCAGACGCGTGCCGTGTCTCAATAAAGCTTTGGAAACACCGGTTTAAGCGATGTCGTCACTTTCAGAGGATGATGGTGCGATACCTGGACGCCGCGCTATTATTGCCAGTCCTTTGAAACCCTCGAAAGTGCCAATGTAAGGTTTGACAACAAAGATGCCTCCAAAGGAGCCAAAAGCAAGTTTCTCCGTCAAAATTTTGAAGACGAAGTGATACAGTAAGGAGCGGCGGCCACTCCGGATTGTCATGTGTTCATTTCTCCTTCGTGCTTGAGTCGACGCAGGCGTCGTGCACCTACAGAGCTTATGAAGATCTTCGATAAAGCTCACACACTGTATAAAAAAAAAAACTCTTTCACCCTGGAGACACTGAATGCACCACTAGTGAGTCCTACTGAAGACAATAAAACCGCAGAAGCAGGAATGGAGAGAGCACGACTGAATCAGCCTCTGGAGAAATGAGTGTGCAATACATTTCTTGAAGGTGTGCAGTATAAGCCCCGCACAACTGTGAGTCCATTAAAATCAACAACGGGGGCTTCAAGTAGAATGAGTGGAAACACAAAGGGCTGCCAGACTTTACTAATGAGCGTGTAGCTTAAGAAGAACACAAAGCGCGGTGTAATAAGGAGGCACAAATAGGAACAGAATAACATATTCGGTGCGGGTGAAGAAAGGCTTCTTCGGTGTTCATTCCACTCTCACAGGCACAAACTTAAAAGATATTCCGTCGAGGCCCAGCAATTCTAATTTGATTTCGGTGTTCATTCCACTCTCACAGGCACAAACTTAACCAGCAATTCTAATTTGATATGCCTTTATAGATGCAAACCAAACTGCACATGCTTGAATTTTCTGAAAATGAATTTAAAAACAAATGAATTATTCACCGGAGAAAATGCCTAATTTTTATAATCACTGCGGCTGAGTGGGGAGCACGTTGAAATCACAGTTCTGAGGTTTGGGGTTCAAATCTCGGCTCCGCAGTGAAGTGTGCTCGTTCTCCCCGTGCACCGGTGTCTTTTCTGTGACTTCATTCCACATTCCAAAATCAAGTACTCTTGCTTCAAGTCAGCTGGGATGGACTCCAGGTCACTCACATTGAAAATGAGGACGAGCGCTATCGAAAATGAATGGATGGCTTTCATGGCATGTTCAGTTACTTTTAGTCACGAGAGTAATGTTTACGTCATAAGACTGGATGCCTCTGAAAGAATTTACATGCCTACAGACATCTCATTACCTCTGCGTCCCGCGTCCTAGACGCATGATTTTCCCGCCAGACGCACAGTTCCAAATAATGTGGTTTTTGGGACGCAAGGAAATTTCTTCGTCAAAAAAAAAAAAAACGACGGTAAATCTTTTTTTCCAGCAACGAACGCAGTTTGACAATCGCCAACCTTTGTTGTTTTGATCTCGCGTTAAGTAATCTCGCGTGATGAGATTTCTGTTCTCGCGATACGAGATTGGCGAGATCGGCCTTCACTTTGTGGAAAGCAGACGATTGCCAAGTTGTGTAACGTTAAAACAAGTGTTGTGAACAAGTGTTGCGAAACTTTATTGCGGAGATATGAACTCAGACTGAACCATGGGATGAAATAAGAACCTATTTCTCAGCAAATCTTGTATGCCTGAATTATTTAAAATTTTGCAGCATTTGTTTATAAGAAATAAACCTATTATCAATGTATATTGTTGTTGTTTGAGTTTTTATCACATGCAATTGAATAAGTAGACCATTTCAGAATTCGAAATTTGGGACTCTCTAAATGCATAATGGGGCTCATACTTTTCTGATCAGCGAGTCCCTGGGACTCGCAGGGCTCAATCTGTAAAATTATCACTGGCCTATCATATGTGTGTGTATGTGTGAGTGTGTGTGTGTGTGTGTGTGTGTGTGTGTGTGTGTGTGTGTGTGTGTGTGTGTTTTGTTATGGAGCATGACCTCCATAAATCATCGGCAGCCATAAAAGCTCCAGACATGATGAAAGGATGGTCATGTCAATCCATGGGCGTTTACATTTACATTTTTCATGTCGTAACAAAAAGAACAAGGTGCGAGGAAAGATGAATCATGGTTTTAAATTGGCGCCTCGAGAAACATGAGGGTACCTTAACCAATCGTATGACTCTTCCTTCACAATATGCAAAACATCGTGAACAAGCAGCCAACACACACACACACCTTTCTTACATAACGGGGCTGCTGTGCATCAGCTCCACATGAATGTAGTCTGATGGATTTGCACCATCATGATGAGCGTCGTACACAACTCCGCCCCCCACCTTCACCTTCCCTTTACATTTTTACCTATAAATTGTGACCTTGACTATCGCACGAAGACATGCAATAAATGACAAACACACACACACAAAAAAAAACAAGAAGCTCAAAGGTGCACTTACATCGTGGAAAAGCGATGCGGTGCGGTTGTGGTTGTGATCACACTCCTGCTGCTGCTGCTGCTGCTGTTTGCTGAGGTGTTGCCGCTTGGCCGATTGCAGACACATCGTGATCATCTCTGTACACGCCAGCATCTTCACACTTGCACGGGATGAATGAATGAATGGATGGTGGATAGACGGGGTCGGTGAGTTCTTTGGTTGGGTGAATGAAGTCCGCTGTCAGGGTGAGATGGACGAAACGACGCTGAGCGTGAAACGCATGCGCACTGCACACTCGATAAACTCCGCCCTCGGGAATTTTCGTTGCAAGGCGCCCTCTGCTGATCACTAAACACGCGCACAGCATGACTGTGATCATTACAGCATTCATTTTAGAGCAACCGATGTCCTTTATCGATCAAATTATTTCACCTTTTTGGAAAGACATTTGATATCTCTCTTGTGTTGGCTCATGGGTTTTCTTTTACAGCAAAAAAAAAGAAAGACGATGGCTATTTAATATCGGCTACATTTTATTTTCTGACAAATGCAGTATGTGCAGGTTATGCCTTTCATTCGTATCAGGGTATAATAGCCGACAGAAGTTTTTTTTACGTATTTGACTTACGAACACTGTTAAAGGCCAAATTGTACATAACCACACGAAAATGTGTGTGTGTGTGTGTGCGTGTGTGTGTGCGTGTGTGCGTGTGTGTGTGTGTGTGTGTGCGTGTGTGTGTGCGCGCGCGTGCGTGCGTGTGTGTGCGTGTGCGTGTGCAATAAGCAGACAAAATATGTCCTACTCATAATCAGACAACAAATTCACAAAAACAAAAAAAAGTCACAATCAGGTACAAATAAGGTAGACATCTAGAACATTTGTAAAATACTTTCCACTTATTGTGGCGTTAAGTGGCAGTGACAGACAGTATGTGGTGTTTCGCGCTGGCGTGTCCGTACAAAGTTTCTTTGGAATGTCCCCTTGCCTATTTTTTTCGGTTTAAATTGCAACCGATGAGACACTTTGTACATTTCTAAACATTTCAATGTGTGTGCGTCGAGTGCCACTGTGTATGCGCATTGCTTCTTGATACCCTTTTACTGTCTGTGAGTGTGTTGCCACTCTTGGATGTCATCATCTGTACAGGCCACCCCCCTCCCCCCCCGCACCCAGTGACAATGTGCATGGGTGGGGGCAGAGGTGATCGCTAAATGCACCAATAAATGTGTGGACTCTTTTGACCATCTGCCTACTTGCGCTTTTGAAGTTCGTCCTCAGTGCAGGTCAACAGGTGAGTCTGACGTAATTTCAATGTATAAATTTGTGGTCATCTTTATGATGGTCATTTCCACCTCGACTATCTTGTGTGTCATGACATATTTTGAAAATGCATTTTAAAAAGAATTCTAATGGTCATCGTATTTTATTTTTTTCTTGTTGTTATTATATGGTTTACTTTGTTTTAGCACACTTGATGCAGCACACGCGATTATATATAATGACTGGCAGCATCACAAGTGGCGTAAGAAGGACAGAATAGTTCAATTTCGTGATGGTTAAACATTTTGAGTGTACCGAAGAAACAAACGCAGCACGGGGGTTAAAATGGAAAGCCTTGATGATTAATTCACAAATCAGATTTGATTTGGTCGTAGATGTTTGTTAAATTGCTAGTAGTGACAAACTTTTCAATAATGGCGTTACTTGTGTTGATGTTCTCTTGTGAAGTGTGTAAAATTTGTCCAAAAACATTTTTTAGAAGAAGTTATTGTTTCCTGTACTCATATAACACAATCACAGGCGAATTTGTTGCTCGTGATCCACATTTGGCTAAAATTGGCACAAAAACTTTTTGAAATTTGACCCACTGAAAAAAAAGTGTTTCTTTGACAGACATCTCACCACAAGAGAAAGCTCAAGATCCTAAAAATGAACTTATCTTTTGTCCACAGGCCAGGAAAAGGATGTCTGAACACAGATCCATATATTAACTCATAAAAAACAAAACAAAACGCATTTAACGCTTCTGCTGAAAATATTGTTGATCGTGGATTCATTTCTTGTCATAGAGGGTTTTCTGAGCTGTGTTGAATATTTTGGTTACCAGATTTAACTACCTGAATGGGCAAAATAATCGTAACAGCTCTCCATCGGAAGCATTCTATACCGACAATAGGACACACATTTTCAAAATAACTTTTTCGGGCCGATAAGAATGATAACATCCAAAATTATGGATGGAAAACGGTGGTCTTGGTGGATTATTTGAAACAAGCCTCGACGGATGACGTCTGTCACTCAACACTGAAGCAGCTGCAGCGAGAAGATAAGCCCCACCCTGAAGGACGCACCTTCAGCTCTCAAAACGTCACACGTATTGGCATCGATAATGTTGATAGCAAAGTTTTACTTCGCCCTGCAGTCTGTAAAACAACGGGAAATGATCCCTGTGTTGCAAAAAAACTGAGCTCATCTTAAAAAGTAAAATAACATTTTGTCCTCTCACCTCCACTCAGAGAGAGAACACAACATGGCAGCTTTCCTCCACCACTGCCCCTTCTTCAAGTCGGCCACGAAACCAGCTTTGAGGAGATCAAGCCCATTGCTGTCCCTGGCCAACCAGTGTCCCATCATCGCACGTCAGATCAGCGTCTGCAAGTCAGCCGCCTTGGAGGCCAAGCTGAGCGGCTCCCCGGCCGGCCTCGACTGTCGCCAGCTTCCCACGCTGGAGCAAAAGAGGACGTTTGCTCAAACAGCTCCTCAGGTGGCAGAGCCGGCAGTGTCCAAGGCTTGCCCTTTCGTCACCTCTCGCATTGGAATGGTCCAAGCCAGCCCTGAAGTGCAAGAGGATGTCCGAGAAGGTAGGAAGCAGGAAAAAAAAAACATTGACAAGCATTTGAAAAATAATTTGAAAGGATTACATTGAAGGGATTATCCTGCGTGTTGCTTTGACAGGTGTGATGATCTCTCTGTTGAAGGATTTAAAAGAGTCGATTTTCCCTAAATCCCCTCAAGACATCACCGTCAGTCACCTCTTCAAAGACAACATGGGTGTGTATGCTATGCTGACACCAGAGCTGTGGGGTTAAATTAGATTTCAGACATCACTTTTACCCATCAAACGCAATTAAGAGGTATAAGTTACGGTGCAAATCATGGAATTCATCTTCATTTTTACTGTTATCGTCCACTTGCATTGGGGCCAGATTGGCGCAGTGACCTCCTAGATCCAGGAGATGGCACTGTGTTGAAAAAAAACTCTTACTGTACATTGTAATTGGCACCCTCCTGTTAAAATTTTTTTGACTTTGTTAGAGGATTGTGGCATTCTAATCCAGTCCAATTGCTCTTGCCTATACAGCTGGGCCCAGCTATGATTACGACTGCTTCTTCTCTGAAAAGATCGCCGAGAAGAAGAAGGACTACACTTATAGAATCTTTAAGACGGTAAATCGGAGCGCCGGCTCATTTCCCTTCGCTGAGGATTACTCTTTGTCCGACCGCGGGGGCTCCCGAGTGTCTGTGTGGTGCAGCAACGACTACCTGGGGATGAGTCAGCACCCCCGGGTCCTCAGTGCCATGAGGTAAAATGAAAACCATCACACAGTGGATATAATCTGCAGTAAAATCACATTTGGAGCTCAGTATGTGTTTTCCTGTGCTTTCAGGTGTTCAGAGTCAAAC
>NW_017805839.1:702756-709740 GCF_001891065.2 Hippocampus comes | reverse complement strand
CCCTTTGGCCAGAATGCTGCCAGGTGCAGTCCGACCACCACTGTGACATTTCAAAACAAGACATGCTGTTGATTTTGGATGATATGCCATTATGGATATCAATAGCTCCGTCTTCTTTGCCAGTTATATCCATCCATATTTCTTTGTATACATGTGCCCTGTGATTGATGATAAGAGTGATTGGTTATAAATTGACAATGCTTAAATCTGTGTTTACATGAGGACCTTAATCCTTAATATGATATGTTCATAAATCACACCTTGACACAGATAGCAGAAAGCGGAGGAACACAATTTTTGCTTCTGAAACTGAAATGCGTTATTTCAAGAGGCATTATTATTGTGACTATTTCAGTTTTAAATCATTTCTTTGCATATCTACAAAAGGTCCATCGGTCAAATTTACTATTAGCGTTAGTTGTCAGGCACATCCCATGGGAGGATGTGTCATCAAAAGTCCATCCATCCATCTATTTTCTGATCCGCTTATCACCCTCTTCACTTTGGCCAGAATGCTGCCAGGTGCAGTATAACCACCACTGTGACATTTCAAAACAAGACATGCTGTTGATTTTGGATGATATGCCGTTATGGATATCAATAGTTCCGTATTCCTTGCCAGTTATATCCATCCATATTTCTTTGTATACAACATGTGCCCTGTGAGTGGTGATAAGAGTGATTGGTTATAAGTTGTCAATGCTTAAATCTGTGTTTACATGAGGACCTTAATCCTTAATATGATATGTTCACAAATCACACCTTGACACAGACAGCAGAAAGCGGAGGAACACATTTTTTGCTTCTGAAACTGAAATGCGTTATTTCAAGAGGCATTATTATTGTGACTATTTCAGTTTTAAATCATTTCTTTGCATATCTACAAAAGGTCCATCGGTCAAATTTACTATTAGCGTTAGTTGTCAGGCACATCCCATGGGAGGATGTGTCATCAAAAGTCCATCCATCCATCTATTTTCTGATCCGCTTATCCTCACAAGGGTCGCGGTCATGCTGGAGCCAATGCCAGCTGTCTTCGGGCAGTAGGCGGGGGACACCCTGAACTGGTTGCTTGCCAATCGTAGGGCACACAGAGACAAACAACCAGCCGCGCTCACACTCACACCTAGGGACAATTTAGAGTGTGTAATCAGCCTGCTGTGCACGTTTTGGAATGTGGGAGGAAACCAGAGTACCCGGAGAAAACCCACGCAGGCACAGGGAGAACATGCAAACTCTACACAGGAAGCTGGAAACGAACCCGCCACCTCTGCACTTTGAGGTCAACGCGCTAACCAGTTGACCACCGGGCCAAAAGTCAACATTTGTTTATTTATTTTATTTTTTTTAGCATGCTGAGGGTTGCTAGAAAATGAATGGTGGGCTGCAAAAGGCCCCTGGGCCGTAGTTTGGACACCAGTGGGATAGATGAATCATTTGCTGACGACGTGAATGACAAATGAGCGATTGACAGTGTGCGTCTGCTGTCCCATTCACAGGCTGCGAGATCTACTCGGATGCCGGCAACCACGCCTCAATGATTCAGGGCATCAGGAACAGCGGATCCCAGCGCTTCATCTTTCGTCACAACGACAGTCGACACCTTGAGGAGCTTCTGCAGCGCTCGGACCCAATGACGCCCAAAATAGTCGCATTTGAGACAGTGCATTCAATGGACGGTGAGGCTCGCCAAATATTCTCTTGCAATTGAAATTGGAGACAGACAGAGGACGATAACCACGTTCCATACCCGCATCGGTCAAACTATTTCAGTTCATAAGAAAATGGGATGAAAACATTGGGAGTGTGTGATTTTTATACGATTCAAAAATTTTTTGTTGTCCTTCACTGTGTCTTGTGGGAGGACTTTTTAATGATTGAATTGTTCCTGATCATCTCAACTTGGGCATCCGACACTCTAATTTCCTACTTTCCCTGACCTGTGCGATTTCAGGAGGCATTTGTCCATTAGAGGAGCTGTGCGATGTTTCTCATCGTTACGGAGCTCTGACGTTTGTTGACGAGGTTCACGCCGTCGGCCTGTATGGAGCCCATGGAGCCGGAGTTGGGGAGAGGGACAGCGTCATGCACAAGATTGACATTGTGTCTGGGACTTTAGGTGAGCGTCTCATGTGGAGGTCACTATTTAATGTTGTTTTCACTTGGCTGCACACTGCTCTTGGCAAAAGTCGCACTCGCACCCACTCGGCCTAACCGTCACTGTCCAAGAGCCAATTTAGCTCTGATAACTCACACCAAAGGGCCTAAAGAGGAGGCGTTCGCATCACAGGAATCAGAGGTTTTATCAGCAGGGCGCCAGCGCGACTCCCGCTGTGACTCTGCTGATAAAATAACATCAGAGGAGGCGTAGATACTTTTATGCTCACTTCAAACTTTTAGCTGAAAGTGTACTGGCGAAACCCACATTCAGTTTTATGTCGGGTCTCAACTTAAGATAAATTTTATCTCAAGGAATGATCCAAACGTGACTCTGCTGATAAAATAACATCAGAGGAGGCGTCGATACTTTTATGCTCACTTCAAACTTTTAGCTTAAAGTGTACTGGCGAAACCCACATTTTGACACATTATCGTACAAGTACAGTTGGAAGGTTTTCATAGGAAAGAAACTTGCATGACTGTTAACCCATAAGCCTAGCCAAGAGCAAATTTTGGCTTTATTTGTGTCCCTAAAAGGGTTTTTGATGCTGATTTAAAAAAATATATATATATAGATATATCTATATATCTATATATATATAGATATATCTATATATATCATGACTTTTTTTCTAGAACATCAAGTTTTTGAGACATTTTTAACATTTGTTTTTATCTTTAACCTACAAAAGCTTGCGCAACACAGATTTTACCATGCGTTGAAATTTAGAGTCATTTGACATTTCAGAAAGAAATTCCTCCTGTTGCTGAACCTAACCATTAATTCATAAATGTTGCTGTACTATATATACATTTGCTGTGGTATTATTATGATGATTATTATTATTATGCTAATGATGATGATGATGATGACAATTATTATTATGAAAACCTGATGCCCTTGAGAAAAAAAAGTGTGCAGATTCAGAATCTGCGCAGAAAATTAAATATGCATTAAAGTTTACTTTCATCTCTGATTGAAAAAAATGACCCGTATTAGTTAATGAGAAAAATGAAACTAAACATTGGAATTTGTTACATTTTTGAATGCAATCAAACTCATATAACACATGTTACAGGAATCTAAAAATATAAATGGGCCATGTTTTGCCCACCCCTGTTTTTGAACCTTCGTGCTGTTTTGCATCACCACACCACAAGTGCACGCAAGTGCTACTTTCTCATTCAGTTTTATGTCGGGTCTCAACTTACGACAAATTTTATCTCAAGGAATGATCCAAATGGAGCTGAACCACCATTTTCACCATCTTACTGTGTGAATAAGCCCCCTCTGAAATAGAAAACGGTTGCTTCAGTGAAATATATATCCTGTATTTCAAGTTAAATGTGTCCTCTGACCTCACAAACATTCTGCTCTGCCAGGCAAGGCCTACGGCTGTGTGGGAGGCTACATCGCCAGCAGCGCCGCCCTGGTGGACACAGTGCGATCCTTTGCAGCTGGCTTCATCTTCACCACCGCCCTGCCCCCCATGGTGCTGGCCGGAGCCCTGGAGTCCGTGCGGGTCCTTAGGGGCCCCGAGGGGCAATCCCTGCGCAGAGCCCACCAAAGGAACGTTAAACACATGAGGCAGCTGCTCATGGATAAGGGCCTGCCTGTGGTCCACTGTCCTAGCCACATCATCCCCATACGGGTATGGAGGTTTGCCTAAAAAAATTACAAATAAATAAAAAAGATCATTCTCATGTGTCATAAACCAGTGGTGACATTACACTACGCAACTTGTCAGGATGACTGCCGTCATTCTGATTCAGTTGAGTAGCTTAGCAATGGCTGTCCACCAGGTTTTGATCATCGCTGTTGCTTCTGTTGCTAATTAAATTTTTAAAAATATTTAGCTTAGAATTGCAGCTGTACAGTTTTTTTGTTTACGTCACTTTTCTTATCAGATTGACTTACATAGTTACACTTGTAGGGTTGGTCGATGTCCCCTTAAACTACATTTTTAAATTATAATAAAAAAAAAAACAACTATCCTATACAGTCATAAAAAAAGTTGACGTTACATAGATATAATTGGCTTGACTGGATCCGTCGATATTTGGCATTTTATGCACATTTTTTGATCGGCTGTATCACCTTTAAGTATGATCTTTAATTCACATCATTGATCGGCTCCGTTAAATAAAATATCCCAGCTGAAGTGGTTTCCACATATACATTTACTGCCTCAACTTAATTTTAGCCGCTACTAAAAGATATTGGCACTACCTGTCACTATGTAACTGTTGTAATAACTTTTATTGCCGCGCGGAAAGTGCGAGTCTGCTAATCGATACCAGTACCCATTTCCTTTGTGGGATGATACTGCAAATACAGTGCCTCAAATGGCAGAGGCTAACGTCTTGCCATTTGCAAGACATCCATTCATTTATTATCTGAACCGCTTATTCTCAGCGTGAAAACAATTTTGCTCACTTCTTTCTTAGCCGAGGTCTTCCCTCTTTGAAGAGACTTTAAAGCAAACTTTTTTTTTTCTTTCAAAATGACCGAAGAAACTGTCCCTAAAATTACGTTTCGTTCAGCTTCTCAAACGAATACACTGACATTTACGCCTCATGCCTGCTTCACAATTTTATAAGGTTGTGTGGAACTGATCTGGAATCTGGGTTAGTATGTACGGTAATTACCTCGGCCAATGAGGTTAAATTCATTGCGCTTTTCCCATTAACCGGATTAGGTAAAAACGTAATCTGATTTTATGAAGCGTTGTGGATTGAATGGGAATTGTGCCTCCTTTAATTTAAAAGTGTAAAATCCTGCACATTGGACACTTTCTTATTTAGATGTGTTGGTTTGAAGCAAACAATGCTGTGTGACTTCCTTCTTATTGTGTGATAGAATCAATCTGTTTGGCTTCCGCATCTAGAAACTAATCAGTCCACACGCTGAGATTGAGGGCTTATGGATGCAGTTCAATTCATGAATAAATTAAAAGCTGCAGACCTGCACATTGGACACTTTCTTATTTAGATGTGTTGGTTTGAAGCAAACAATGCTGTGTGACTTCCTTCTTATTGTGTGATAGAATCAATCTGTTTGGCTTGCGCATCTAGAAACTAATCAGTCCACGCGCTGAGATCGAGGGCTTATGGATGCAGTTCGTTCATGAATAAATTAAAAGCTGCAGCAAATATCTCGAATAAGCTCTATTTGTCTTTATTTGTTTTGTTTTTTTTGTTGTTTTTTTTGACAGGACCTTGAACGTAGTACATAAAATAATGCACCCAAATTGACAGAGAACAAGACAAATGATACATATAAAATAATAACAGAACCTGTAAATTGCCTTTGAAACTATGGCACAACGTATTTGCGTCAAGACAAAATAGCCCAGTTTTAGTGCTTCCTTCTCACGGGAACGCATTTTGTTTGATCAAGACATCAGGCTTTCCTGCAACGATCCGTGTTTCAATGGAGTTGTGACTCTGTATGCGCTTGTGCATGAAGGAGTGCACCGTGTTATTTCTATTCCCTCTTATTCATCCGACACCAATCAAACATCCAAATAAACTACCATGTACATCTCTAAATGCCAAGAGGATCAGCTGTATTTTAAACATTTCACCCTAAATATGCATGACCTGTTCAATTGACGGCAATGTAACCATTTTCCTGCAACGATCCGTGTTTCAATGGAGTTGTGAGTCTGTATGCACTTGTGCATGAAGGAGTGCACTGTGTTATTTCTATTCAAACATTTTCCATCTTATTCATCCGACACCAATCAAACATCCAAATAAACTACCATGTACATCTCTAAATGCCAAGAGGATCAGCTGTATTTTAAACATTTCAACCTAAATATGCATGACCCGTTCAATCGACGGAAATGTAACCAAAGTCATTTGAATTAAATTCAATATTTATTCTTTGTTGCTGTTTACTCCCAACAAGGCTGCAAACAGAAGAATTACAAAAGTGCAGCGCTGGCAACTAAACAATTTGGCCGCGATATTGAGCGGCTTTTATGACCACTGTGGCAACGACAGTATTTTTTCTAAACAGTGACCAGTGAGTTTAATCTCCACTAAAAAAGAAACAATCATATTCCACATTTTGTTCCAAATGAGAGAAAAGGGATACTTGATGGAAGGCAACCACTGAGTCATCCGCACTGAACATGATGCGGTGCAAAAGCAGAGACTTTTCCACATTGGAAACTTTGGAGTCTACGTTATGTTCTTCCAAGCCACCAATATTTTGCCGAGATTTCCTCGTCTCACCTGTTCAACTCTACACGAGAAAAGAGTGCGAGAGAGCTAGAAATGCTGGGTAGAAGGAGGGATGTCAGATTGATGTGATGCACCACAATCATATCTGAACCTTTAATCTTTTAATTGGCCCCAAGTTCAGGTAGGGAAGAGTAATTGGTTTAGTATATCGACACAGCATTATGTCTTACATCTCGTTTTGCCCAAACCACTGTCACAAAAGATGGTGTACTGGGTGACCAATTGTTTTGTGGACTCACTAATTGACATTACAGGGGCTGGCAACTTCACGTTTGACCTTTGCCCTCAGTCGTCGCAGTTCTGCATTGTTTCCGTCCAAAACGAGGCCGCACTCGATCAAGGCCCAAGCTTTGCTGAGCTGCTGCTCGCCATAGTGCTGCAGGGCACCCCTCAAAAAGCACTCAGCAACACGTAGCCCCCCCAGACCTTCATCCACGCATTTGACGGTCTGCTCCCTGTGGAGCTCAAGGGCCCTGCTGTAGTCCTCCAGAGCAGGTCCTTCTCTGGAACACAGCACCAAGCTGTGCCCGCGACGACACAAGTCTTCTGCCCAGACTTGGGGATCGTCAG
>NW_017805839.1:694526-702734 GCF_001891065.2 Hippocampus comes | reverse complement strand
CTGCTGCCTGCCAAGGAGAAAAAAAAAAAAAAAAACAAAAAAAAAACATACATGCTATTGAAAAAGGTGGTAACCGCTTTGATTGTGTAAAAAATGCATCATGTTTTTTTAAAATCTGGTTTTGCTCTTTTTATTCTATTCTTATCTTATTCAGTGCTAATAAAAATATGTGTGGGTAGCTTAGTGATATACTATACACAGGAAATAATGAATTATGTAACTATAAAAGGTTGAAACCATTATCTTGGAGTTCACAAAGTGTCCTGATGTGGTTCTTGAGCAGAGATTGTACCTTGAGGCTTCCCCTCAAATGGACTTCCACTAGACCTACAAGGAACCTTAGTTTAACCTTTTGACTCATCTAGAAAGAAGTCTCATCACTATTTAGTGTCTTTCCTAGGCTTGGGCAAGTGGACAGTACCATTTAAAATCCCAAAAATAATTGGCTGATTATGGATGGATAAAAATTGCGCACCTTTGCTACTTGTTTCGCAGCTCTCATCGGAACAGCCGTGCTTCTGAATGACTCCATCAAGGTCTGCTATGGTCCGCTCGTGTAAGCCAAGTCGCGCCAGGCAGGCTGCCCGCTGGCGAAGATACCGCAGTCGCTGTTTGTCTGCTGCTTGTATCGCCACTGTCAGGAGAGGAAGGGCCCGATCCCAGCTTCCGTCTGAAGATGCGCTGCTGGCATCCTGTGCTGCTGCCTGCCAAGGAAAAAGAAAAAATATATATATGTTATAAACATGCTATTGAAAAAAAGTGGTAACCGCTTTGAGTTGTGTAAAAAATGCATCATGTTTTTTTTAAATCTGGTTTTGCTCTTCTTATTCTATTCTTATCTTATTCGGTGCTAATAAAAACATGTGTGGGTAGCTTAGTGATATATTATACAGGAAATAATGAATTATGTAACTATAAAAGGTTGAAACCATTATCTTGGAGTTCACAAAGTGTCCTGATGTGGTTCTTGAGCAGAGATTGTACCTTGAGGCTTCCCCTCAAATGGACTTCCACTAGCCCTACAAGGAACCTTAGTTTAACCTTTTGACTCATAGAAATAAGTCTCATCACTATTTAGTGTCTTTCCTAGGCTTGGGCAAGTGGACAGTACCATTTAAAATCCCAAAAATAATTGGCTGATTATGGATGGATAAAAATTGCGCACCTTTGCTACTTGTTTCCTCTGATGGGCTGGGATCAGAGCCAACAAGAAGTCCAGACATGAAGGTTCTTTCTCGGCGAGCTTGCAGAGTCTACGGGCTGCACCGCAGTAGTTGTGCTGCCAAGCCTCCAGTACACCTGCCCTGGCTTGGGCCGCAGCATCTCTTGGCTCCTGGGTAAACACTTGGCTAAGGTAGGCACCTGCCGTCTTCACTTCACCTGAAGCAGATTGGACCATACAAGCAAGTACATGAACATCAGTGCAAACCTACGCAGAAGATTTCAAGTGAAGCCATTCGTGCGTATTCAATCAGCAAAGATTGACTGAGAATCACCTTTGGCTAAAAGTATGTCAACACAAAGGAGATGCCATCTGGGCGCTGCGCAGTCAGTCCTTTTCAGAGCAGCGCAGACGATGGAAGCCTCCCTGAGCCGATCCTCGTGGCAGGGAGCAGCGTCGGCGACCAGGATGTCTGACAGGCTGCTCCTGCAGAACTCATGCAGCCAATCACAGACCAACTTGCGCGTCCGGTCCTTGAGTGACAGAAGGTCCTTGGTGACCTCGTCAGTGTTTATCTGCAGTGCCCCCAGGATGTCATGAATGCATTCCTGCAGTAGGAAAAAAAATAGTGTTTTGCTTTATGGTTGGATGGAATCTAAATTTTAGGGGACAAAGGCAATATGTAAAATACACGTGTGGCTCGAGAAATTACAAAATGGTAGAAATCTTCATTTATTTCCGGAATTCAATTTCGGTATCGTGTAGAGTTGCTCAAGTCTGAGCAGAGTAGGGCACGGGGGATTCATCCGGCTCGCCCACAGTCCCTAACCGGCCCTCACGCTGACCATGAACTCAAAAGTAAAATGAAAAAAAAAAAAAAATGCTGTGCTTTTATTTTGAAAGTTGCGCTTTTATTTGATGTGAACAAGTAGACGCTATTACAAGTGTGGTCGGGAGCAATTCTACCACTTGTGTCTACAGCTTGCCAACTTAGCAACACTTTCATTATATTTATCCATTTTTCTGCCCTCTCTAGCGATGTCTGAGTTGTACCTTTTGCTGGTTGAGCAGAAGGTATGTGAAACCTCTTCCACAGAGTGCTTGAACATGTTTGGGGTGCTCCTTGAGAATGGCACTGAAATCAAAGATGGCTGTCTTTCTTTGGCCGAGCACAGCATAGCACCTCGCTCTCTCCAGCAAGGAGTCTGCCGCCTCGCCACCTGCGAACGTTTGAAAATGACTTGGTTCCTGCTCAGACCTTCTTTTTTTTTCTTTCTTTCTTTGTTTTTTTTTTTATTTGTTTTTTTACCAGCGATGATGATGGCGATGGAGAGGTAGCCCACAGCCTCCCTGATGGCACTCTCCTCTGTCGCGCACTCGAGGATGCGTTTGGCAGCGGAGTGGCAGCGCGCCTGAAGCAGTGCCCGGTCCTTCTGCTTGGCGAATGCCAACAAGGGGCGCAAGCAGCTGGTGTCCCCACATTGAATGAGCTTTTTTAACAGCTGTAAAATCGGGGCAGGTGGATTGATAAGGGAGGGGGGTGGGATTAAATAAATCCTCATTCAATGGAAATTACAAGAATATATAAGTACGGTAATAAATATGACTGAGTGGAAAGAATATTGAATTTTGCCTTGTCACGAGCCAAACTACCTGGTAACATCAGTTCAACCAAAATTTTAATTCTACAGTAAGCCCCTGTGAATAAAAAGCAATACAATGAAGAGTGAATAATCAGTACTGTAATTGGTAGGTGGCCTGTTTTTTATTTCATCATATTACAGAATGGCTGTTCTTTTGCTGTGTTCCTTCGGCAAAGGCCTACAAGTAAAATAAATCAATTTAGTCTTTTTCAAACAATGTAAGACCCTAAGTGCATTGAGCTTTATTTGGACTGCTGCCACATGTGACAGCAATAAATAAGCACATGTTGACCAACAAAATACAAAAGGGAAAAATGCGTAAGAGAAAAGGCAACATGTTTCAAGATTCTCTACCTGATTGGTGTCATAAAGAAAGCCCCTGTGCAGCTGCAGCAGTATGAGTCGGACCAGGACGGGTGCCTGAGGAGCGCTAGGCCCGATGGAAAGCAGCAGCAAGCGATATGCCTCTTCCACTCGTCCCAGCTGGTACAGGGCGTCTGCTGCTAAGATCTGAGGCCCATCGGCGCCTGGTTGGAGCTCCATGAGCAACACAGCAAGGGAGTGAACACCGGCAGGAGATCTGATGTCAGAAGGACAGAAAGGTTCACGATCGAAAGCGATTTGAAACTGGATTGCAACTAGATCGAATTACGCTCAAACAGCTTGGAAATGTAATGTTGGCATTTACAGCGGTGCAATGTAACAAAGTACAAAACGTTTGTTACCGTACTTAAGTAGATTTTTCATCTATCCGTCTATATAAGTCACAAAGAATTAACATACATACAGTAAAAATAAACCAATACATAAATATCGAAAGCTTTTATTTTCCAACCAATTGATTTTCACTGTACTTTCTACTTCTTACTTAATCAAAAAAGACCTTTTTTTCAATCTCTATGGATGGCAACAGAGAGGAATCTTCTGGTGTTCAAAACATCTCCATTTAATCTGAAAAAAATATAAAACTAAAAAAGATAGGTAAGGTGTACTTTTCAAATTGTTGTTAACTAATATGGCATTTTGTGATCGTAGTTCACAATGTCAGCAAAGCTATGGTAATGTTTTGATCGCATTTAAGCTTGCTACTGGCCAAGCTAACTAGCTAGCTAACTAGCTAGCTTTTTCTTCTGAATACAAGCACTAAGTAAGGGAACTATTTTGTGTATCGATAACCCTGTGTGACCAGAGGTTTGGCTTCTTGAATTAAGAAACCCATTATTGGTCTCACAATGGAGAAATTCCCAATTTACATCAGCAAAATTATGAAAGGGAGAAAGTAGAAGACAAAAATCTTCTCAAAACAGTTTTGTTTTGCTGGTGACACCAGCAAGCCCAGTACGAAAATACAACAAATCTGTGCTGGTCTATGTTTTGCTTTTTTTCTTTTAGTGATATCAAACAGGTAGACCAGTATAATTGACAGTTAAAAAAATAAAAAATAAAAGTACCTTTTTTGCCTTTTAGAGTCTACAGCTTTTTACATTAGCGGGGAGTGTGAGTACTTATGCCCACTGTGGACATTGATAGAGAATGTACCGTAGGTTTTGAATGTACATGAGACCCATAATACCCTGCTTTGTGCTCGTTTGGCTTTGATGCAGCATTCAGCTGACCCTCATCCTGGGATTGCTGCGAGTTTTCACATAAGGACCAGTGATGCCCTCCGGCCCCCTCCAGCATGACCCGGCCCTGCTCCAGAAGAACAGTCAAGAGTAGTCCCCGCAGGTTCCACGGCACCAGACAGCGAACGGTCAACGCCGTCTCCTGCGGGTGCAACCTGCTGGCTGTCACATAGTCGAGTGCTGTGAGATAGTTGAAGCCGCCGGTCATGCGCAGAAGCCCCCTGCCACAGAGTGCCCGCACACAGCTGGGTGGGTGCGGGGTGGTGTGCTCGATCACAGCCTGGAAGTCCTCTAGAGCCCCCTTGTGGTCATCCGTGAGAAGTCGCGCATAGCCACAGAGAACTTGCACAGTATTCTGATAGCTATGCTGATCTTTGGCAGCAGCCAGTTGGCGACAGATAGAGAGAGCTTCCTTATGCTCCCCGCTGAGAAGAAGACATTCGGCCAATCGCACCCGCAGCTCTCGTTCTCCACCGTCAGGGTGCAAATGGCAAAGGGTTTGTAACTGAGAGATCACAGGGTCCAGAAGTTCCACTCCCTCTGGGGACCTCAAGTCTGTTCGGGCGAGGACCACCTCCCGGAACGCAGACAGACCCCTTTCA
This sequence comes from Hippocampus comes, assembly GCF_001891065.2. Classification (NCBI taxonomy): domain Eukaryota; kingdom Metazoa; phylum Chordata; class Actinopteri; order Syngnathiformes; family Syngnathidae; genus Hippocampus; species Hippocampus comes. The sequence continues at coordinate 697,702 of NW_017805839.1, read as the reverse complement.
GCCTGCTGACGAAGGTGTTTGCGAGCAGCCCCTCCCGTGCCCAGATCAGTGAAGAGCCTTTGGAAGTGTATTCGGGCGCAAGCGGGGTGAATGTCAAAGGCTTGGCCCAGATCCACACAGGCCTCGGCAACCCGGCCACCCGCCGAGAGGAAAGCGGCTGCTCGGCCGGTTAAGATCCTCGCTCGCCTTTCGGGTGTGTCGTGGGAAATCTGCAAAATAGCTGAATACATATCAGCACTCTCGCTGAAGCGACCTGTGAAAAACAAATGCGCCGCCTGGAGCTCCTGCACATGCTTGTCACCAGGTGAAAGCTCCAACAAGAACTCCAGCAGTGGAGAAGCAGCCTCAACATTCAACTGTTCATTGTCTTTCTTGGTCACTTCACATTCACTATCCGGCATGAAGGACGGATGCCAGTGATGCATTTGCTCTGTAAAGGCCTTTATTATTTGCGGTATTTGAGAAGCTTGTCTGCTCTTGACGAGTTTGACGGTTTCACATTTGTTGCTCTTGTACGAGTTCAGATAAATCTTCAGACCTTTGACTTGGCGGGGCTCTGACAACAAGCAGGCCAAGGCGCGGGTTATCTCCAGCGCCACGCAACAAATGTCACCTGGATTTGGCTTTTGTTTCCCCTCAAGCAGAGAAGTACAGCGAGCAAAAATCTCCTCACAGCCGTGCCCGCCACTTTGAAGCAGGGACTCCATTTTGAAAATGGTGGCCGATAGATTATTTGGGCAGAGCGTGGACAGAAAGACAGCGACCAAACCTTGGCTGAGACCTTCGGCAGGCTGGATCTCCTGGTGATGGTCAAGCCAACTTTCTAGGGTTGAGATGACTCTCTGGAGGTCGGACAATTCCATTTTGCGCATATGGGACACGGTTGTTGATGCGTGAGTACTGAACGCTGACATGTAGAGGGAAGTAGCCCGCACCAGTTCGCCGGCCTTGAGCAACTTGTCTGCGTCCTCACACAGAACTGAAACCTTCACGCTGGGTCTCACCAGGGCTGTCATTATTATTATCTTCTACTGGTTGCACACCAACACGAACGACACCTGCCAACACAAAAGTTAAGATTTAAATTTCATTGATCTTACTCGTAGAAAACATCAAATGTTATGGAAGGATAAAATGTCACTAATAACCCCACACAGCATGATTTATATAACATATGTCAAAACAATGATCATCCACGTTCACACCTTGGGACAATTTAGAGGGTTCAATCTGCCTGCCATACATGTTTTTGGAAATTGGGAGGAAATAAGAGTAAATGCACGCAGGCCCAGGGAGAACATGCAAATGCCACACAGGGAGGCCGGAGCCTGGATCGAACCCACTACCTCTGCAGTGTGAGGTCAACGCACTAACCACTGGAGCACCTGGCCGCCTCAAAAGTCTCTCTCTCTCTCAAAAGTCTCTCTCTCTCTCTCTCTCTCTCTCTCTCTCTCTCTCTCTCTCTCTCTCTCTCTCTCCTCTACTATATAAATATATATATATATGAAGAAATAGTACTACTTAATGGTTAAATTAAGCATTATTGCAATAAAAGGTGAAATAAAAAGCTTACTTAAATGTTTGAAAATACTTGAAAATACATTACGATTGACTAAAAGGTTAAATACAACCGAACTGTGCTTAAAAAAAAAGGTTTTTGTATTTTACTCAGTGATTCTTTTGTGTACCGCCACTGATACTCATAACAAACTTTGACAAACACCGGACAAATTGGCCAAGAGATGTGTAACTCCCTTGGTTGTGTTTTTTGTTTGTTTGGTTGTTTTTTTTTTTAAACACCTACCGTACCTGGATTTCTTCCCCAAGTAACACGAGCTTTCAATATCCAAGAGCAGACCGACCAAAACTTGCAGAATCCCAGACTTATTCAATATATTCGAAAACAATAAACAATACCTGCGCGGATAAATACGGCCGGTGTGAGTTCAAGTCTTGTCCCAGGGCTCCAGGGAACACACGACATGGGCCCCATTTGCAATACGTAATTCAATAGTGCTCGGCTCAGCGTTGCCACGACAACTCAACATGGCCGTCGAGCAACACAAGTTGCAAATGTTAGCACAGAGACAAAGGCATGAAAATATAGCCCAACGCCTCCGAAGTTTGTTGTCTCCCTCCTTCCGTTTGAGACTTACCAGCGCGTGAGCTGTGGTCCTCTTGAGCTCTGGTTGTTGCCGTGGCAACCGTACACGACAACTTTGCCTGAACACCATTTCGCGGCTCATTGATGGCACTCTGTTCGATTCATCAACTTTTTTTTAAAATTTATTTCAAACTTTTTTATCCACTAATACATACAACAAAGACCGACATAGAATATCACGGTGAACTACTAAAAATGAATCCCTCAGGAATAATGTAAAAAAATGTTTAAGTTGTGATCCGACATACGGCGTTACCATCATTGCAACTGCGCATGCTCACAAGGTGACGCAATTGATTGCTACTTTCGACCGCTCACTTTTGACAATGCTTGAGCCACGGCTTCCTCCACGTCGCTTTGGAGATACCGACACACAAGCGATGGCAAGGAACTTCTCGTCAAAATACCTTCATCGTACCCATCAGCTGTGCCTTTAGCTGCATGCTCGGTCATAGTTTGGATGACTTTATGTTTACTGCTTCTTCTTTCATTTTTGGGCTGATTCTGTATACAGTACTTCAAATTGCAAGCCAACGTTAAATCGCGCATATCTGCGGCGACTGATGGAATATATATGTGTATGTCAGTGGCGGATGCTGGTCTGTCAAGGAGGGGAAGCTCAATTTCGGCCTACATCATAAAATGTGTCCGTTTGTTTATATGTGAATTCTACTCTCCGTTCGTTTTCAAAAAAAAATGAGAAGGTTGCCTTCACCATAATATTGGTGATTGGCTCATTTCGCTGTCAATCAAAATGAGATTCAGCCTCAGCGAGATCATCCAATCATGATGAAGAATAGCTGAGCTTCTGCACGCCCACTGTCCATAGACTCCGAGAGGCGCTATGCGTCCGATGGGCGGGACAAAACCAGCATTTATCCAATGACTCGTCTCGTTTCAATGCATTGGGACCAAACAACCAAACGACTCTCGACGCCCAGCGTCCGCTCGGTCGACGCTCAGCGTCCACACAGTTTAAGCACTAGTGATGGGAATTCCGGCCGTTTTTACA
>NW_017805839.1:693505-694324 GCF_001891065.2 Hippocampus comes | reverse complement strand
ATGTCAGTGGCGGATGCTGGTCTGTCAAGGAGGGGAAGCTCAATTTCGGCCTACATCATAAAATGTGTCCGTTTGTTTATATGTGAATTCTACTCTCCGTTCGTTTTCAAAAAAAAATGAGAAGGTTGCCTTCACCATAATATTGGTGATTGGCTCATTTCGCTGTCAATCAAAATGAGATTCAGCCTCAGCGAGATCATCCAATCATGATGAAGAATAGCTGAGCTTCTGCACGCCCACTGTCCATAGACTCCGAGAGGCGCTATGCGTCCGATGGGCGGGACAAAACCAGCATTTATCCAATGACTCGTCTCGTTTCAATGCATTGGGACCAAACAACCAAACGACTCTCGACGCCCAGCGTCCGCTCGGTCGACGCTCAGCGTCCACACAGTTTAAGCACTAGTGATGGGAATTCCGGCTCTTTTTAGAGAGCCGGTTCTTTTGGCTCCCAAATGGCTCCTCAGTTTTTTTGTTGCTTAAATTAATTTACTCCCAAAAATGATGTAAAATTATGTGTAAAATGAATTACGAATGTAAAAAATATACAGTATATCAAATATTTATTATTTATATGGCTTTATTTATATTCTTCTGAACATACTCAACATGGCGTACAACATGGAGTGCTACAAAAAAATAAATTACAAAGTACAAAAACAAAGACCCATCTCAAAACAAGGTCAACAAAAAGTTCCAATCTCTGATTGTGCATATTTATAAGTGTTTAAATATTTACAGTAAAACAACATAAGTAAGCTTTGATTACCACACAACAAATTATAAATTAAAATTTGATATTGGATATTTTAACCTTGC
>NW_017805839.1:612524-693182 GCF_001891065.2 Hippocampus comes | reverse complement strand
AAAAAAGTCGGCTCCCATTAAAGCGGCTCCCTCTTAGGAGCCGGCTCATGTCGTTCACTTCAAAGAGCCGGCTCTAAGAGCCGGTTCGTTCGCGAACGACACATCACTATTAAGCACAGTGAAGCTGTGGGAATGAATGAGAAGAGAGTCGCGACGTAACCAGTAATAAGAAGCTGATTCGGAACAAAAGTTGTGCGAGTTGGAGCGCATATTTAGTCAATGACATGTCCACACAATTGTACATACACACATATGTTTGATCACTTACTTTTTGACATTTTAGGGGAAGCTAAGCTTCCCTTGCAGTCTTCGATCAATCGCCTCTGCTGTATGTATGTATGTGTACACACACACATTTATTTTTATTTTTTTTACAGATATGTGCTCAAATTTCATTGGGGTCAATAAAGGATAGTGATGAAATTGTTCAAGCTCGGTGAAGAATGGAAATCACACACACACACACACACACACACACACACACATATATATGCGTGTGCGCACACAAGATTCAATTCACATTTAAAACCACAGATTCCTCTCAGTTTATTGGAAAGTCCAAAACCTTTCTCGTCAGAAGTTGTACAAACGAAAAACAATCTAAAAAATGCGATACGTAGATACCACAAAAGGAAACCACCAGTTTTGCTGGCATATGGGTTCTGTAAAAAAACAACAGTGCCTTGACAGTACTCGTTTTTGCCACAACAACAACAAAAAAAATCGTACATCCTGTGGGGATTTCACTTTTCTTATTTTGCAAGGGTGCAGCACAGTAATTAGAAGTTGTGATTGTGACAGCTGAGCTGTTCACGTTCACAGGTAAACACAATTTTTTATTGTCAAATAAATACAGTAGTCATTTTGACAACTTGGTCCAATGAGGGAAAAAAAACCCTCTGAAAACAATCAACTGCTGGAAAAAAAAGCGCAATGGCGACCCCACCAAATCATTGCTGGAATGTCGCAACACACCATTGGATCATGTCCGTCTGTAGCATTATCACCAGCACGGTTGCTGATGGGACGGCAGCTGAAAGGAAGACTCCCAATCTCAAACTCTCTGCATACACTGGACAGAGTCGTCCAGATGCGATCATTTGAGAAGGAAGCAATGAAAGCAAAAACTGTACTTTGAGAGGCAAACCAACAGACGCTCTGAGATTACCTGTTAAACATAACGTGCATGACCAAATGCACAAAAAGTAAACTTCTCTCATAGTTCCCAAAAAGGCTCGAGATTAAAACAGTATTTAACATAATTAAAATACATATTTAAATAAGATGCGCCTTCAGCCTTCTCTGAAAAACATCAACAGTCTCTGCGGACCTGATGTCCTCTGGCAGGCTACTCTAAAGCTGGGGACCAAAATGGCTGAATGCAGCCTCACCATGTCTTCGGGTCCTCACCCTAGGAATAAATAAAGGCCAGTGCCAGAGGACTTTAGGGATGAAATGATAAAAGCAGGTCAGATAAATACGATGGTCCAAGACAGTTACGGCATTTAAAAACCAAAAAAAAAGCACATTAAAATCAATCCTGATATATACAGGGAGTCAATGCAGGGATTTTAAAACTGGTGTAATGATGTGTTCCCACCCTCTGTCCCTTGTCAGGACTCGTGCGGCCAAAAAGGGTGATGTTGTATTAAAATTGCCTATAGACGAGGCAAACTCCTCTAATCATTTCAAAAAGCACCAAAGCATTGCTGTTGAGCACAAAAACAGCAAATAGGTTGGTTTTCTAGCAAATAACAGGATACCCCCCCCCCACACACACAAAAAATAAATAAAAAATAAAAAATTCAGTGAAGAACAAAATCCCCGATCTGTAAATATCCACTTGAGTGCATTAACACAGTTGTACTTCACATTGTTTAGTATGACTTGAATGTCCAAACAAATTTTACAGTTGCGCTATGAAACAACCGTTTCAATAAAGGTTAAAAAAAAAAAGAAAAGAGTGAAATATATTTGAACAATGTCTTGAGCAAAATCAGTCTTTCCTGTTGCACGACCTGACCTGAAGTCTCAGCAGGCGGTGAATTCACCCTTTGGTCGAGCCGTCTGCTGAAGTCTCTCCAGCCTCTCCTGCAGCATCTGAGCGCAGCCTGACAAATCCATGTCATGCAAGGTGGAGAAGATGTCTTCGAGGTTGGCTGAAGAGCGCTTGCACCACAGACACAGCATCTGGTACTGCTTCTCCAGGAGGCTAAAGCCGGCTTCCATCTCGATGCGTTCCAGCTGGTGGTCTGCCACCGAGAGCATTCTCAAGAACTCCTTCCAGCGACGCAGCGGGACCTCGTTAATGATCGCGTACAGGACAACGGGTGGCCAGTGCCTGCTAGGTTCCTCTTGTTCGCCAACTTGGGAGAAGGCAAGTGACGGTAAACCAATAAAATGAGATGTTGGGAAAGTTCAGCTGTGACATTCAGTTTGTGGAGCTTTCCACTTACAGTCAGTGGAGCCTCCAAAATCAAATGGCCAAAAACATAATTGAGCTTTCAAAAAATAGTCAAAACATGACCTAGTTGGTTTCACTGTAAACATTGTGGCAAATGGAATGAGGTTGTTTACAAAAAAAAAAAACAGTCACTGTTGGCATAAAATCAGATGATCGTGGCTAATTTTTCTCATTGTTGTAAAGTTAAAAAAATACAAAATGACAAAGTAGTGTAAAACAGTCAAACGTTTTGCCTGTGTTATGCAACCAACAACAACTGTTTTAATTAATCGGCCAAATTGATCAGTTATCGGAATTTTATTCTGCCAGGTATCAGAATCGGGATCAGCCTCAAATCGGCACCTATTATCAAGTTTGTGACTGTTCCGACATGTCAATCAAATATTTTACAAAAAGGTGACGAGCAACTGTTATTCCCAATATGAAACAGGCGACATAAGTAGCATCATTTTCACATTGTCTTGGAAAACAGACAGGAGCAGGGTTGACGATAATGACCTCACCAACCAACCACATGGTGCCCATTTATATGTCACAAACCGGGCATTTATTGACCTATTGGAACCTTTTGAGCAAAGGTATGGAATCATTTGTCCGCAATAGCTGCAAAATATTCATCCACCCTGCAATGTAGGCAGCGGAGAGTCTCTCCCAGCTCACTTTAGGTGAAACTGATTCAGAACTTAATCAATGCTGCCTGCCAGGGGAGTGAACGACACCATCAGTGACTGCACGAAAATATCCATACCACGAATCACCACATCAGAGTCCTACATTCAGCATCTATACTGTCCGAAGCAAGATCACATGACTATCAAACATTAAGACATTTTGGGGGTGAGTGTTTGAATATTTCAACAGCTCCTCAGAGAATTGGTGAGGTGATAAGGCCCGACATGTCAGTAATATTGCGTGCATCTTCACGGGCTTACTCAGTGGGCGGCCTTTGATGTCATTTGTTCCAGTTTCCCTTGAACAACCACATACTGACTGTCGCCCCACTTGTGGTGAACCTTCACCGCCTATGCAGGTTTGCTGATGTCAATCGAGAAAGTCAGTTCTTGTAAAAAAATAAATAAATAAATAATAAAATAAAAAACAAAAGGGGCGGCCCAGTGGTCCAGTGGTTTGCGCGTCGACCTCACATTGCAGAGGTACCGGGTTCAATTCCAGCTCCGGCCTCCCTGTGGAGTTTGCGTGTTCTCCCCGGGCCTGCGTGGGTTTTCTCCGGGTTGTCCGGTTTCCTCCCACATTCCAAAAAAAAACTGCATGGCAGGCTGACTGAACACTCTAAATTGTCCCTAGGTGTGATTGTGAGTGCGAATGGTTGTTCGTCTCTGTGTGCCCTGCGATTGGCTGGCGACCGGTTTAGGGTGTCCCCCGCCTACTGCCCGAAGACGGCTGGGATAGGCTCCAGCACCCCCAGCGCCCCTTGTGAGGATAAGCGGATCAGAAAATGAATGAAAGAATGAATGGAAAAAAACAATAGCCGCATGCATAGTTTTCAGCTTCAATGACATAATATGCAGCCTGCCATGCATGTTTTTGGAATGTGGGAGGAAACCGGACAACCCGGAGAAAACCCACACAGGCACAGGGAGAACATGCAAAGTCCACACAGGAAGCTGGAATCGAACCGTGAACATCTGCACTGTGATGCGGACGCGCTAACCAGTGGATCAGCGTGCCGGCCATATAATAATGCATTACAACAGCACTGCGTCTAATTTGCTGAATCATGTTACTTGGTCCTTCCGTCATAACACCGCTTAGAAAACCCTCGTGATTGCGTCTGCTTACTTGAGCACCAAACATAAAAGATGTTGAACTAATTGAAATTGCATCAAGAGCAGACAAAGGTCCAATACCAATGCAATCTCCTTGAAAATACCAGTAAAATCAAGTAGCTGATCCAGTTACAATGTACTTGTACATTATAAAGCTGCCATAAAAAGCACCATTTCCAAAATACTCCACGTGCCCTTGAAATGTAGTTATAAATAGCAGATGTATCATTATTGTTATGCACACCCCTTACCTTTGTGTTGGGAATCTGCCAGTAAAGCATCGATGTGGTCGATACATGCTGGTGTCTGACAGGGTGTCATCATGGGGATTTCCTCACACACACACGAACTGTCTTGATGAAGAGTTACAAAAAAAAATAAATGAAAGGAATCACCGTAACAACATCCTGTCATAATCTTGACTCGTTTTTGTGGCCATGGCCAAATCAACAAACACAACCCCAGCTACCCCAAACAAACACCCACACACATTTTCCCCCCCTGCCAACAACTTGACAGAGCGATCGAGATGAGCTGCTTTGCTTAAAACTAAGAAAAGTACCGAGAGAGTAAATTGGGACTTGTGGAGGCAGAATTCTATCACCAAACCACCCAAGTACACTTGTCATAGCGGTGGCACAAATCTGAATAAAAAGCTAATAATTTCCCATATTATGTTGCCTTCAATAGTCATGAGTTCAAATAATTATTTGATATTTAATAATGATAATATTAATTCTAAATCAACTCTATCTCAACAGGAACAAGATACATGATCGGAAGACCGTACCAGTGTGGTTGGGTGGCCGCCTGGGTGGCTGAGTCTCCGCAGAGAACAAAATCGAGCTAATCTGTCAGTGTCCAATGAAATGTAATATATGTGGACGTGCACGTTGGCATGTTATTCCGCAATTTGATTACAAATGAACTTGCTTACCGTTGCATACCTCAGGAGGGTTCTCAGGGTTCTTGATGTTTCTCCAGTGGGGAGCAGAGCGCAAGTAGAAGCCAAAGCAGATGCAGAGCGCCAGAAGCCAAAGGAGCACCACAACCAAAATGATGACCATCCACCGTCCATCATCTTTTGCTGTGAATGCCACAACAACCCTATTAAGTGTCACTGAAATAATTCAATGATATTTTTGAGGAAGACAGGGTAGCACGTTGCGCAACATACCTGGAAGCGGACTTTGACTTGGTGATGTCGTGTTTAAATTGGGGCGCCCTGCGGCTATTGTTAATGTGTTTATTAAGGCAGCTGTGGTATCAGGTGGAGTTGCACATTTTCTTTTGCATTCTGCAGCTTTCAAACCCTGTTCCCTGAAAAAAACGACATGAACATGGGTAGAATTCGTAGAATGCAGTCATCCAAAACGTCAGACGGATGTGTGACTGACTCTCAGAGATTTATTTTCGTCGATGGCGCACATGAGGTCGGACGTTAAAATGGACACATCTTGAATTTCGTGCTGATGCCAGCGTTTAGCGTGTTAGGGAATTTGGCAGACCGCACGGTGACATCCTGGGCATTCCCAGCAGACCGTGGCCGTTTTTTTTTACATTCGCCCTGTGTAACTGAAAGTTTGATAGCAGAAAGTAGACTAATCTTTAGACCAACTAAAAGCTGGTCTAAGATGCGGTGTAGGCAATTTTGGTGGATTTGATTCGAGGTGCAGGCAGAGAGAGTGCAAAAATATGTCTGGATCGGATTGGCACTGTCTGAGAGGTGTTTTGTCAAGCGTTATATACTTTGTGTAATGTTTTATATCATCGCTCTAGATTGAAGTGCCATTGAGGTGCACAGCATTATGTTGATAGCTGTTTCCAAAATGTTGTTCCCATTCTGTATCTCTATTTTGAAATAATGGCCTCCGTTCTTTCATCACATTTCAATGAATCGTCCATTTCAACAGATCAATTCCTCTCCTCTGAAAGATAACTAAAAAGAGGAAAAAAAAATACCGTGGGTGCCACAACAACATAATTACCTTCGCTATTGCTACAATAGAGTATAGTGGCCTAAAATATAACAACAACAAAAAAGTAATCAAGCAGGTGTCTGTTTAACAAATGGCAAGACTGCTAAAATGAGGCAATTCCCATGAAACGACTCTCATTTGACCAATTAGCGAGACTCACTGCTGCCTATCTCCATTAGCCAAGCATTTTTTTTTACAATTACTGGCCATTGAAAAGACCGCCGCCATCAAATAAAGTGCCACTTTGGGCTGCAGTTGAGTTATAGAAACATCTTCAGCCATTTGTTTGAGCAAATACAGAAGCTCACCATAAGATAAAACAAACTGGTATAAACACCAATGTCGTGAAGTGCCGTGAGCAGTAAAATCAGAACCATGCCACCAATATAAGGGCAACATTTCTCTTACTGCTCTTGACCAATTTTCATGACGATCATGCATCATTTTCCCAATGACTATTCCCAACTATTAACAACAAATACTCACTTGAAGCATGCCTCATATTTCCGTTGGTCATAACGGCTCTTCTCAGAATCTAAATAAAAAAATAAAAAAAAGTTGTTTTTTTAAAGGTGGAAATAATACAATACAGTGAATCCCAATACTGAGGCTTGACTTAACTTGGTTACCTGTACAAGCTTCACACTGGCATGGAAGGCAATTGAAGCTTTTATGGGTACCTGCATTGTAGTATCCGTCCTTGCACTCACACACCGTGTTACTGTTAGAGACGCATGGCTTTATTTCCACTTCATTAACTGAGGATAAATCAGAAAGGCTCTCGGTTAATCGCCTCTTTCTCATGCTTTAATTTTTTTGTGGTATTTACATTTCAATATGTAGAATAGAAGATATCTTGGTATCATCGAGAAGACGAATGCGACTTACTACCACACATGCTTTTACACCTCAGGCATTTGTCTCGGGTATTGGGTATTGCTGTGAACGTGCCATTGAGACATTCTCGACATCTATACTTTGAAGCGGGATCGTCACAGTTTCCCTCTTTATAATAACCTGGAGAAAGTAGAGATACGTACAATAAATCCTGTCAAACACATAATAAGAAGAATAATAACAAGCAATTCTAAATGGATGAACTTGCCAGCTGGACACTTTTCATAACACGAAGAAATGGGCAGCTTACTGCTAAAGTGTTCTCCTTTGGAAGGCAAGGCCATGAATAGGAAAACCTAAAAGACAAGACAGAGATGCAAGAAATGCCAACAAATTGGGAAGATAGACCGCATGAAACAACAAGAAATGTAACTGAAAAAGGTCAAACCGGGGCACAATTGAACACGGTCGAACAGTCCGTTATTGTAGTACGGGATCGTACCACACGATGGCGCTTCTTTAATTTATTGTGTATGGTGGTCACCTTTTTCCCTTTCTCTTTTTAATCAAAGCATTTTTTTTGTCTTGAATTTGTAAAAAAAAAAAAAAAAATCCTATTTTTATTTTTCACGAATGAAGGGTTCGGTGAATGTGCATAGGAACGGGTTGGGTACCTCCAACAAGGCTAAGAACAACTGCTCTCTAGTGTGCGGCTCCCAATAAATCAGTACAATTAATATCTGCAAACAGAAAGGGAGCAGAGTAAAAAGTAGGAATTAAGAGGATGAGTGCTGGCTTTTCTCCTTGTAACCATTGGCATACAGTTGTGAATTCTATTTCGTTTTATGCAGTTTTTTTTTCAAAGCGTGTAACTATTCGAAGTGTTTTATTTACTTTTACATACGTACATTTATTTAATATACTGTATAGATTTATAAAAGAGTTAAGGAGCCGGTAATGATCTTTGCCATCGCCTATTTTACCTGGCAGCAGTTGTGTTATGTATTTGTATTTTTATTAAAAAACAAAAACAAAAAAAAACAGTGAAGTGACAAATATAACAAGTTGAACAAGCACTTTTTTTTTCAACTTTAAGCACTGGATACAACATCCAAAACGTCTGACTTTAAACACTCACCAAATCCATTTTGAAAGAGCAAATCTTGAGGCAGGAAAGCATCCCGTTGCAATGAGTTGTAGTTGGTCATCTGACAAGTTTACCACACAGCATGGCATCATCATTATCATCATCATGAGAGGGTGCCCCTATCAAGATGAGTCTTTCAAAGCATCCGCCATCATTTTCTGGAAAGCCCGATCAAACAAGGAGTGAGAGGAAGGCTTGAGAGATCGCGTGCATCCGTCTGACATGGGTGACATTTATATGGTCTTCACAGAAGTGCTGCAAGAAAGAAAGAGGAAATGCAGTGACATCACTTTACACCTCCGCATTGACGGTGGCTACTGTTATCAGCGTCGCAAGTTCCATTTCATGATCGTTCCATAGATGTCTGCGAATCTCCAGTCATTACAGTAAATCATATCCAGTGTGTGTCTTGAGATATCCCGTGTGTGTGTGTGTGTATACTGTGTATGTGTGTGTATGTGTGTACTGTGTATATGTATATGTGTGTATATAATCAAGTACTTATGTGTACTGTACTTATCTATTTATACACCTTTCTATATATATATATATATATATATATATATAAGGAAAAAAGCGATATCCATACCGGAGTTTGAACAATATAGTACGTAATCCTATTCACTTTCAGTGCTCTCCAACCATTATTAAAAAAAATACTTTTTTTTTTTTGCATTTGAAGAATTTCATCACATAAAATGCAAAAACAAAAAAGGGAATAGATAGGTTTATTTGTTTCTCTCTGCCAATGTAATTGTTCTGCTTTTTCATAATACGTCATTGGCATCGATAGACGGTGTTGTTGTCAATAGATGATGATTTTCGGACCATTTTTTTTTTTGAAATGGCTGGTGACCAGTCAAAGATGTAAACCACTTCTTGCCCCAAGTCAGCTGGGAATGTCTCCAGTTCATTCCTCACACCAGCATAGATGGTGAGGGGCCCATGACCTGGAGCAAATTAGCAGTAAGAATGATCCAGTACAAATTTGTAGTTTAATATAACTGAGTGTGTATATTTACAATTTTATTGCACTTACACTTTGCAGTAATTATCCTTATTATCATCAACATTACATTTAGTAAACATGTTAAACTATGCACACCTCTTAACATGGCTTACATACTGGGCTGAGTTTGAGCGCATTTATTCTTGTTTTGTCGCTTCCTTTTTGCATAATCATTTTCTCGACTTGCACACATTTGCACATTATGAAGCTGGAATGCAACACACACACATGCAGCATGAATTGACTAAAGACATTCTCACAAGTGAAGCCGCCCCAAACTGTAACAGAAAAAAATCTGGCGGGCTTCTCTATTCTATCACAACGGGGTAGAGAGTTTTAAAAATACACATTAAGTCATTATTTTAAAACTGTCTATTTCCCCAGTTTTTGTGCGCGTGTGCGTGCTTGCAGCTCCATCGAGGCTGCAGCACCGGTGGCACCCAGAAGTGAACAAAGCGACCCGGAAGCGTTGCTCGAACTGGAGGCAGGCAGAAAGAACAACCAGCCTTTTTTTCCTCCTTTTTCTTTTTTTTGGTGTATATGAAAGCTGTGCTCGCAAGACAACACCTGCAATCAGGACCAAAGGTATTTAATTTGTGCATGTATTTTCTTTCGATTATCTGCTCCAAACGGCTTCACCGTACACGAAAAAAAAAATTCCAGCCGCCGTTTTTTTTTTCATTCGTTCAAAAGTTCCAGAATTGAAAAAAAGAAAGAAAGAAGCACATAAAGTGGGATTTGGTTAAGATGGCACTTCGCCCTTTTACCACTGCATAGTCGAGGCTTTGTGTAGAAGAACGATAGGTGTCCGTTTATGGACCGCGCTGTTTGAGACCGCATCTTGTCTTCTGTTTCCGCGCTGCTTTTTTTTTCCCTCCCCCCTCGACAGGGCATGGTTGTTGTAGGAAGTGTCAGTTTTTTTAAGGGGTGGGGAGGCCGGGCTATTCAAAGCTGCGAGGGGCCGTAAACAATACATCATGCTAACACGGACGCGATAAACACGCGTAAAAATGCTACACGTCCTCGGCCACAATCCGCTGACAATATTTTTGGGGAGGGGGCAGGGAGAAGAAGACTGCAGAATATGGCGTCCCGCCTAATAAAAATAAGGCTGCCATTTTTGTTTCTCTTTTGTTTGGGAATGTTTTAAGATGGACCGTCTAGGTCGGGTCGAAAATGTGAGTTCCGAAACGCCCCCCAACAGCCTGACGATGGGCTTTCGGGGGTGGTCGAACACGGACCATGCGAAGGCAAAGTTTCGAATAAAAAAAATAAAATAAAATAATAATAATAATCCAAAACGTCGACTAATTTCTGTACGGAGACATTACATGAACAGTAGAAAGGACAAATAGGCCAAATGAATTAAGAAAATAAGGTACATTTAAAAGCTAACGCCTACGGCAAAGCAGTCCAGTTTTTTTTTCAATTTAAATTGGATGATGTTTGAACTGCAACTCGTGGCGGCAAACTTCTGTTATAACATGAGGTCTCAATTTGTCCAATTTCCATTTGTTTTTTTTTTGTCATGAAGAGTTGCACACAATATTTTATAAATACAAACGTTTAATCGACGTATAATGCGATGAGTTAAACTGCAAAAATAGTCTTCAAAATAAAACAATCAAGTAAGAATAGAATATTTAATTGAAGTAAAATTACTCTTATCCCCACTCTTATCTCATTAAATGTTTTGAATTTTAGGATGGCAGAGCCTCGATTTAACAACCCTTATTTTTGGCCACCACCGCCATCCATGCCTGGCCAGGTAAGTCAGCTTTTCATTGATCTCTGATGTTTCCATCTTCTGTTGTTGGCATGTGTGAATGTCTCGTGGTGACAAAAAGCTACTAGATCAAAGATCAGTTCTGATTTCTGGAAAAAAAAAATCGGATGAAACGTTCAAACAAACGTTTATTTTATTTTATTTTGAGAGTTAAAAGTTTTGCAGCTTTTGCATGAAGTGAGGTTTATTTATTTTTTTTAACGCTCTTTGTGTCGCAGTCATTTGTCCTGGAAGAATCACATGTAGACACAGTGTCAGTTTTCTGTTGAGCATGACCCGTTAACGCTTTCAGCTGGATAACCTGGTGCTCATCAACAAGATCAAGGAGCAACTGATGGCCGAGAAGATCCGACCCTTGCATATGCCCCCTACCTCCACCCCTTCCCAGCAACCTCTGTTGGTGCCCACCTCATCCTCGGAAGATGCCGGCTCCCAGCATGGCATGCCGGGTCCCAAGCCACAGCTGCCGGGCCACCACCCGCCGCAGCAGTCTGACATCACTCTCCACGCTCGTTCAGGTTCCAGCTCTGGACCAGGTAGTAAGCGTTTCTCCTTTTCTTTCATGATGTTATCCCTAATTCCTCTCATGGAATTCCCTCAGTTTTATTGCTATTTATGCCAATTTTCTCACAATAAAGACAAGAGTCTGGAAGGACTTGATATGAGTAACGTTTGGTATCGCCCCCTTAACTTCCAGATGGAAGTATGGACGAGAAGTTGGCTGTGAAGGCCAAAGGGTTATGGGAGGACTGGCACATGAGGACACTGAGTGAGCAGCACGCCCGCGCCAACCATCGCTCAGGTACTGCAGATAATACCTCTTCAGTCAATGGACGTGGAAGCTAAAATTAGCATTGTCGCCGCGCTTGGTGTTGTGTCCGTATGCGGGCCCGCATAACATAGACACTTCAGGGAAAGTGTATTCATCATATTTTTATTTTCAGGAATGAAGGGTTCGGTGAATGTGCATATGAACTGGTTAGGTATGGTACCTCTAACAAGGTTAAGAACCACTGTCATAAATACGTATATTGTACTCTCAAATTTATAAACTTATTCAAAAGAGACATTATTCTAGGGGGTGTGAGACCATATCAAAGGATTTTTTTGAGACGTGAGGCGTAGGTTGAGAACTATAGTCATCGATAAAATACATTTAAAGTTGTCTTCAATCTCTGGAATGTCAAAAATAATTTATAAAAGAAATGGTTACTTTGCTGGCCTTGAAACTGTTAAATTCGCACTCTGGTATCCTTTCATTCCAGTTTAATATCAAATGACGTGGGGGGGGGGCGGAAAATGCGTATCGTCTTGCAATCTGCCAACCCTAAATTGGAATTACCGATGCTTTCCATCAAGCAGATGGCATGTAAATGACATAACATCATTTGCTGTATGGAGTCAATGTTTGCAATCGAATTGTCCTGCGCGTCACCGCCGCAGGTCCAGCTCCTTCATCCCGACCCGAAAGCCACAGCACCTCCGAGGCCCAAACCCCCACGACGCCAACCTCCAGCAGCCAAAACCGCCTGGGTGGCGCCCCCTCTCTCAACATTATCTCCGGGCTGGCGAGTGGTCCTGGCATGGACCACATGAAGGTTGGAGGCCTGGCAGGACTATTGGGCCCCCCACCCAAGGCACCACGGGGGCGAAAGAAGATTAAAGCTGAGAACGCGTCAGGTCCTTTGCTGGTGGTCCCTTATCCTATTCTGGCAGACCAAGGCTGTGTCACCGTGGCACCCAAAGAGGGCAAAACATACAGGTAGGACGCTCAAAGCTACTGTTGTCTCACCAAGATAGCTCTCATGTATTTATGTTGAGCTCACTTCCATCCTAATTTTCGTTACCAGACTATTCAGAATGAAGCAGGTCTCTGAACCTCACTCTAACAATACATTAGCCCAGCAGCTCTCCTAACACTTTAATTGTGGCCGTTTGTGGACATTTCCTCCAGTCGCCTCGAGTTTAAATAAGTCGGCTGTTGCTGATCAAGAGAGAGCTCTTCCTCATTGAGACGTCGACATGTGTCTAACCTGAATGGATGAGTGCCTCACTAAGTGGATCATGAATCGATAACAATTGTTGTTGTGACACAAGCATTGACATTGATTTCCCGTGTTTAAAAACAAGCCTTATTAAATCAGGATCCAACATTAACGGTAGCCCAATGGCCTTCGCCAACTACAAACAGCAAGTGAATTAAGTGCTACGCGGTAGTTAGCCGAAAGTAGATGCTTTTAAGTTTAAAAACATATTCATAATTATCGACACAAAAAATATTTATTCACTTAAATCAATCAAACCATTTCACCCCACTGCGCACATTTTTTGTGCATGTCGAAAAACGATCCTCGATCAGCGGCCAGAAGAGGGATTTATTATGCAAACGGCTTTGACTGTTAAGGTTGCTGCAACGACCCACTCCAAGTAAAATTTCCCAGGCTAAATCTCTGAGCGAAACTATGTTCTAATTTTATTGGAGCACCGTGTTTTCGTTGAATCGGAAAGTCTATAAAATATTGCCAAATCAGAAGTTTATTTTAATGTGTCATTCTGTAAATAAAACTCTCATTATGTTGTTAGATATTAGAACAGTGTTATAGTGTCAACACAAGATATTGACTAAATTAGACATCAAAACTTGGGAAAAAAAACATCAACTGTCCATAATTTGCCTCCAAACTAGTCAGAGAGGGAACAAAATAAATCCAAAATGATGGTTACAATTTAATCTATGTATATGTATGTTTACCCAATCATTGAAACTTAATGTTCCTCTTGATGAATATACGGGGCTGGTACCGCTTCTGACAAGGCCGCCACGACTTGGATCGGGCCACCACTCAAAAAGGCTTCATGTCAGACCCCGTTTTATTATTCCATTTGTTCATTTCTATTACGCACAGTTGATTAAATAGTAAAAAATACATTTCACAACTGTAGCTCGGACCTCGTAATTGTGTACATACCTAACGTTATTTTTGGAAGGCTGTTCGATCAACTATCAATGCCGTTGAATTCAAATCGATCATCCAATGCGCTTGTTTTTGTGGCGCTCACATTTACTGATCATCGTAATTAAATTACACAAACACCAGGGGGAGGCAGACAATGAAAAATCGCAGCCGTTCAAAGTGCTCATCAAGCTGTCGCCTTGTCTTCTTATTCAAGGTGCAAAGTGTGCCCACTCACCTTCCTCACCAAGTCCGAGATGCAGATCCACTCCAAGTCTCATACGGAGGCCAAAGCACACAAGTGCCCCCACTGCTCCAAGACATTCGCCAACGCCTCGTACCTGGCCCAGCACCTGCGTATCCACCTGGACATTAAACCGTATCACTGCTCCTACTGCGACAACTCTTTCCGCCAGCTCTCACATCTGCAGCAGCACACCAGGTCGGTCAGATGTCAGCGGCCTTCAAAGAGAATCATCGCTACCCAGTTGACATTTTGAAATGGAAACGCGACACTCATTCCGACTTGGTTGCTCCTCTTCCTCTGTCGCAGAATCCACACCGGCGACCGGCCTTATAAATGCGCTCACTCCGGATGTGAAAAAGCTTTTACGCAGCTGTCCAATCTCCAGGTGGGTTTATTTCCGCCACTCTGGCTTCGATCCGCTGAGGGAGACAATAAGTCAAGGGTCCTAGCGATGATTAAAAAAAAAAAAAAACAATGATCAATGTTTCTTTCCAGTCTCACCAGAGGCAACACAATAAAGACAAGCCGTACAAATGTCCCAACTGCTACCGTTCCTACGCCGACTCGGCATCGTTGCAGATCCATTTGTCGGCGCACGCCATCAAAAACGCCAAGGCCTACTGCTGTAGCATGTGTGGCCGGGCGTACACCTCGGTAAGTAAACTAAAACACCGGCATGCATACCTGTACCTGTGTGTGGCAATGATTCTCATCTATAAGGGAAGCCTATCGCACAATCGTGTGTACCAGTCAATAATTGTATTTATATTGCATGCTGTTTTGCGACTGCTATGATAAACTGCAAAGTCAGCGACTCTGAGCAGTCATTATTGATTAACTGATGGGCATTCAACAGCACGGCATGTCTCGTTTTCATCTTCTCAATGCGCAAGAGCAGTCACGCCCCAGTTTAAACCACCGCCTGTCAAACACAACGCCCGAGCTGGCCCGCCGTATCATTTTATGTGGGTCACGGAGGCAAATAAGGCGCACCAAATAATGCTAAAATATCAAACATTGCGGATGGTCTTTTTAACTTGTAAAAAGCTTGTAACCGAACTTTGAGATATTTCTTTTTGCTACCAACATGCTTTAGACAAGTAGTAGAGCAAAAAAAATTTGCTGGCTTCTGATTTCAAAAGGAGTTGTCCATCAATGTATAAATACGATGATATAAGGCAATCATAAATATACCGTATTTTCCACACTATAAGGCACACCTAAACGCATTCCACTTTCTCAAAAGCCGACAGCGCCTTATAATCCGATGCGCCTTCTATAAGGATCAATCTTCTGATTTCTTGGATGTAGGATTTTCAATGTTCTTTAAAGTGCTTTGTTATAGCTGCAACAGTTGTGAAAGCGCAATATGAATAAAGCTGTTTTGTGACGTATTCTCTTCAATGTAGCTCCATCTAGTGGATGCATAATGCAACAGCAGCCCCGATTGTAGCTTCTATTCTATGCACCTTATAATGTGGTGCACCCTAAATATGAAAACAGTTTTAAAATAGGCCATTCATCGACGGTGCGCCTTAAACTCCGAAGTGCCTTATCGTGTGGAAAATACGATATATGAGTTATATGGCCCTCCAATGGTAACATTAACTACGTTGTGACCCATGACAAAAAAAAAATGAGATGACACTCCTGGTTTCAACACTTCTCTGCTCCAAAGTAGTTATTTTCTTCTTTGAAATGAAAAAGCGCCATCATGAAATGAAAAGCACCGATGTACCACACAGTGTCAATGCGTCGCCAGATGATCAATGCACTTGTCGAGCATTCAATCGGATGGCTTTTGGAGCTCACAAGCCCCTCCTGCTGTTCTTGCTTCGGTATTGTTGTGCCGTGTGCGAGCCTCAAAATGTATCTTGTCTATCTTTGCAGGAGACCTACCTTATGAAGCACATGTCCAAACACACGGTGGTGGAACACCTAGTGAGCCACCAGTCCCCCCAGAGGACCGAGTCCCCCACTATCCCCATACGGATCTCCCTTATCTGAGCTGCCTGGCGCAGTGTATCGGATCTGTTCAGGGTCCATGTTCGGCGCGAGCCTCACAGGCCCCGCACCTGCGGTCATCTACGTAAGGCTTACATTAGCATTATGACAGCCGACGTATGCGTTCAGTGCTCGAGTCGGCAACAGGGGGCGCCATTTAGTGAATGTAACAATACCGGGAGATGTTGTCCTGAGGACAGGGGAGTGGCGAAGAAGGTCTTGTGTTCGATTTAATCAGCACTTTCCTAAGCGTCATGGAAACAGCCTGCACCTGTTTTTGCAAAGAGTAGATGATTCTTTATGAATCAGATAAATTGGCCATCAAAATATATGCTTTTTTTTTTCTTTTCTTCATCCTCCTCCTCCTCCTTTGATGGGATTTGTAGGTGTGCCGGATAATTAATTCCTCTCCCAGAAAAAGAATTGATCAAGTTGTTTGCTGGGTGTGTTCTGGAGACATCCAAAGAGAATCTTGAAGCACTTTGTAGGTCTCGTTGCTTTGGCCCAAATTGTTGAAATCGTATTGGTTGGCACAACGCCAAAGGGCATTCATGATCTGTGGCAGCTAGGAGCAGTGACGGATGGTGTCGAGAGAAGAAAAAAACAAAACAGGCTACTGTGGTTACTGTTGTTTGTTTCACTCACATGGTTGTTCAAGAACACGCTGACAGGGTCGTTGAAATTTCGAGAGGCAATCATAGATGACAATGAAGGCATTTATTGATTGTATTGTTTTATTCATGCGAGGAGGGAAGGAGTACAGACGCGTAAAAGGGAAGCAAAGTTCTCGCCTGCACCTCAATCCTTCACTCCCTCTTTGATGGCACCTTGGTGATCACGTCACATGATCACAGGAACACCGCTTTTCATAACCCCCCCCCCCCCCGCCCCGCCTTTCCCACTTCCTGCAAACTGGTGCCATACGTTGAAAGCCAATCTTGAAATGTAAAGCTTTACAGGTATTAGTTGCTGTACACTTAAATTTGTGCGAGGTCTAATCAGCCGTTAGCGTTACCACCCTTACTAAAAACAATCTAGATACAACTCAAGGCTACACTTAAGTTTTACATGAGTAGCGAGCATTAACTCTAACCATTGGACCAAAGTGTACAGTATTGAGTCAGGCTTTTGTCAAAAGCTTCACGCGCAAGGAATGAACCGCAAGATAAACATCCACGATGCTTACAATTTGTCCGGAACGTCTTCACTGCGCTTCACTTTTCCCACGTTTTACGATACAGCCTTATTACAAATTTGAATCACTTCCTTTTGTTCTTCAATTCTACACCCATAATGACAACACCCTTTTTTTTTTTTTGCCAAAGAAATCAGACGAGCATTCACAGCCGTTGCTCAGTACATTGTGGAGACAAGTCTTTTTGAACGTGATGCCACAAGCCTTGGCACACCTACTGTATGTTTGGGCAGTTTCGCCCATTCCTCTTTGCGACTCCTCCAAAGTACCATCAGGGTGGATGAGGAGAGCCCGTGCGCAGCCATTTTCAGATCTCTCGCTATGCAATCAGATCCAAGTCTCGGTTCTACCTTGGCCACTCTAAGATATTCATAGAGTGTGTCCTGAAGCCTTTGATTTCTTGACTGTGTGGTCGGGGGTTGTCCTGCTGAAAGCTGTGAATTATCAACCCCAGCGCGAGGTCAAAAGTGCACCGGAGTAGGTTTTTTTTTTTTTTTTTTTTTGGACGTTGTCGAAATCAGTTTTTGCTCAGTTCTGACTAGTCTCCCCGCTATTTCCGCTGAAAAGGCATTTCCGATCTCATACGGTAATAGCAAGTAAAGATTTGGGCGCAGTTGGCACACTCTGACGGCGACGATCGTAGCCGCTCTGTTGTAAGACCAACGAATCCCAATGATTCGGAAACATTGCTTTACCGAACTGAGAATGGAACTGATCGGTTCATGAAGCCATTCAATCATCTCGTTCACTCCAAAGATTTTTTTTTTAAATTCAAACGAGATGTTGAAATCGAAGCGCCGTCGAAATCTCTCCCGCTATCCGAAAATGCTTGGTGCGCAAATGTGCAATGGCAGACTTGAACTAGAGCGGGAATTTTTCATTCCAGCACGCACGCATGCGCACCACTTACAGTATGTCAACCCGTTTGGGGCAAAGGGGGTCCAGACCTGCGTACATGGATTTTTTTTTTTTCATAAATACTGAATTTATTTTTTATCTTAAAAAAATGTCATTATTATGAGGTGCTGTGTGTAGAATTTTTTTTTTGGGTGGGGGGGGCGATTTTGGAATAAGGTAACGCAAAATAGAAAAAAGTCAAGTGCAGTGAACACGATCTAAAATGTATTGTACATGCCAATATTCTTGACGCCTTCATTAAAAAAAAGTTTTTTTTTTAATTCACGTTCTCTCGTGTAGTATTTGGACTGCAACACAGTATTGTTCGTTTTGTTTCCGTTGTACTTCTCACCCACTTGATGGTACAAAATGGGGTACGCTGTATCCTTCAGGGCACTTGTGAAAAGGTGCGACGGCGAGGTGTCACGCCCGAGAAGGAACCGTGAACGGTGTACATAAATAAACGGTAAAAGAAAAAAAAAAGTCCAAGTGGAAGACTCGAGTCACTAGCCTGGGCAACTTTTGACATTTACAACCAACAACAAACCCTGCCTCTTCCACATAACTCTCTCTTTTGGAGATAATGGGCAGAATGTTCCTGTTCCTGTACTGTATAACAACTTAGTCATTTATAATATCTATTTTTAAAGGTTGAATAAAGACGATCTGTTTGGAGAGGAAAAACGATGACCTTTGTATGTTATTAATCTTTTATATCGGTTATTTGACATGTAAGCCTTAACTGTTTTCTCATCCCATCTCCATTACTCTGTATTGTGTTCTGCAGTATTCAGTCCTGTAAACATTCGTTTTTTTTTTTTTTTCTTGTTCCCTCCTGCATGGAGCTGTAATCTGTATGATAACTGTCTAACCTGAGTTCTCAATGGAAAAAAATTATTGGGGAGGTTTATGAAACTTTTTTCCCCGTCTTGCATTGTGGCTTCAGATACTGTTTCGAGACAACTAAATATGCACAATCAAGACTGAAAAGTTAACCCGTGGGTTAGCGGTGTTCAAACTGAAAAAGTAGAAGAAAAAAAAAACAACAACAAAAAAAAAAAGCTTTGTATCTTTACCTTGTTTAATAAAAGAGACCGTTCTAAATTCTGTGCAGTCTGCTTTTGTTTTGTTTGGAATGGAAACCGGATACATGCAGAGCAAGACGCATGAGCGCATTTGTGTGGCGTTCTTTATTTATGAAAATAGTTGGTACAAAAAACATTTACTTCGTCAAGGTTCTTTTGAGTTCCATGCACACTGATATTTATCAACCTTATCACACAGCAGCAAGACAAAGTCACACTTTGTCATTTTGGCATGTTTTACACCAAAAAAAAAAAAAAGGGTTCTTCTGGACCTATTGTATATACTGTGATGCAATGGTACTAAAGCTTCCTCTTAGTTAGGCCCACCTTTACAAACAGGCTTACATGGACTGGACCCCAGGGGCTGACATTAATCAAGGGCCTATCGGGATTTATCTATCATCGCTGTCCTGTGAAAAACACGTCCATTTTTTGTCATTAAAAAAAAATATGTAAAAAATAGCACCTGTACATAGGGACCATCCAAAAGTACAGATCTGTGAAAAAATAAACTATTGTGAGACATGAGGTTTCGGCCTCACGCCAGCACTTCAGAAAGGCAGAAGATTTGACGCAGCTCTGTTGTTGGCTATCATGATCTCGCGTCATGGTCAGAATTTTTGTGGCTGCTTGGTGCATACTATGGCATAGGTAACTACACAGGCAACACCATCACTAAATGTAATAACACTGTCAACACCAAAGTACAAATTGTGGTTTCGAAAACAAAATATATCAAAAAAAAAGATCAAAATGCAAATTATTCCCTTCCTACATTTTCCTAAATGTAAACATACTTGTGATAAAGTGCTATTTTAAATCTCAGTCAGATATCATTTCAACATTCAATGGCCTGACATACTTTGTCCTACATCTCGTTCCATTAATATTATGCTATTATTATTACAGTCTTTTCATTTCAAATATATTTTTTACCATTTGCCTTTTTGTTGTCAGGTTCCGCTGCCTGTCACGCATCCTCGCTGCTATTTGGACTCTCCACGGTAGTGTCAGGCGGGAAGAGTGGCGAAACAAGGTTCAGGTAGCCTTGTTCTGGCGGCTGCTGCGCGGAGACAGATGCTCGCGTGTCGTCCGACACGTGCTCCAACTTGCTGCGGGAGATGGCGTCCAACAAGTCCCAGGGGTCATAGGCACCCGATGTGAGGCTAGTGAGAAGAATGAATATGTCTGGTGGTAGAAATGCGGCACTTCACAATCATGATTGGTCTTTCTTTTCAGACTCATACCTTAAATTTGATGTTTGAATGAGGCCGTCACAAAGAGCTTTCTTGGAATGCTGTTCAATTGACACCGTTAATATGTTAAACTCGGAGTAGAAGAGGGACACACTGACAGGTACCGAGACATGCCGCTCAATTCACCAAACAGGTTGAGCTCGAACACTCGCTGAGTGCAGTTTGCGTGTGTGAGCGCGCACAATTGTGTGTTACCTCATTGCAGTTGAAGGACTGGGCGTTCCTCAAGGCACGCTCCAAGGCACTGACCTGATTGGACAGCCTCAAAGTTTGATCCTGTAGGCGCCCGTTTTCGGCTTCTAAGACAATGACCCTTGGAGAGACACACTGTTCCTTCAGTGCGAGTTTCCCTGCGACTACCACTCTCAACTAATTGACTTATCCATGGGAAGGACTGTCAAATCTGCTGTTGAAAAGGTAAAAAAAAAAAAATCAAACCGACACCTGTGTTGGACAGTGGAAGCCGCCCTCATGCCATTGCTGCCCATCTCCTCCGCCTCGCTTATCTTCAGCAACAACGTCCTCCTCTCCTCCAGAAGCTTCTCATTTTCCTCCATCACATTATGGCTGCTCTCCTTTTCCTGTAGGTTCAGGGTAATTTGTACGCAATTCACGATGAACTTTTCAATGAGGACTTGCGTCCAAATCGGTTACACAATATGGCGGCACGTGGCAGCATCATCCTGACCTTGTTCAAGAGCCCGGCGGCCAGGGCTAAGTCATTCTCCAGTTTCTGGATGGCGTTGTCCCGTTGCGCGGTTGCCTGGACAAAGATCTGCTTGGCCTGATGTAGTTTGGTCTTGTGTCGACTCTGCTTTTCATTGTACTTCCTAGTTGGAATCACAATGAAGCTATGAACCCGAAACATTGCCCTCCCACGTGTTAAGTTAGACCTACGTACGACTCATAGGCTGAGACGATGTGCATGTTGAAAAATGTTTAAAGTTACATTCCATGCAAGAAAAAGATTTTGGTCTGACCTGACGTATGTATTCAGCTGGACGAAAACCTGCTTGAGCTCTCCCTGCATTCTGTCACAATCGAGTTGACTGGCCGCTAGATCATCCTTCAGTCTGCGACAAGAGGCTTGATCATCTCTTATCTGAAAGACAAATGAACTTGCCATCGGTCTGAACCGGAGGGGAAAAAAACCCAAAACATTAGTTTTCTCTAAGCAGACACACTTGGGTGTCGAGCACAGGTGTGAAACTCAAGGCCCGGGGGCCAGATCTGGCCCGCCACATCATTTGATGTGGCCCACGAAAGCAAATCAAACATGTATAAGCATATGCTTCCTAAAATTTGTACTAAAATTTCAAATTCTCGTATGTAATATGTAAGAGAGTTATTGTAAGTTTTATTGTTACCAAAACCCTCATTACAGTAACTTGAAACTATAGTTGAATAAACCATTATTCTTGACTTCCTTATATGGTTTCACAGTCCTGCGACAAAATGAGTTTGACACCCCCGGTGTAGAGTATGCAGTGCAATAGAATTATAGATCCAAGAAGATGGACTCTGAGGCAAAAGAATGGAAGCTGGGATCAAGCTACTTTTTGTAAATTCCTGGTGGAACTTCATTTTTGAATTTTTCTTGAAATTTACGTCATGTTTTTTCAACCGCGGTTCTTTCAAGGGCCCGCTGCCCATTGTAAGGAGTGTGAAACGTGATATAATGGTAACGATGAAGACATTCTGTACCTCCTCTCGGGCCTTATTAAGTTCTGCCTCCAGCTGTCGTGCTCGGTGGCTGAGCTCGGCGTTGGTTCTGGTGAGCGAGGCCTCCTTCAATCTCAGAGAACGTACCTGGTGCTGGAGCTCCTCCTCACGCTGCTCCAAAAGCTTCCTTAAAAAGAGAGATGGACGGTGAGGTCAGCTGGGCTGTAGTTGGCGATACGGGACAGGTCAAAACAGGTCATTGGGTTGCGTTTCTGCACTTTGTTCGGACCTTTTGATGTGGTCCTCCTGCTGCTGGGCTCTCAACGTGGACAAAGTGTCAGACAGATCTTTGCTGTCCCGTTCCAGGCGGCTGCTCTCGCTGGACCGAGCTTCCTCCATGCGCAGCTGGTGCTGTGTCATCTTGAGCTGTTGCTGCAGCTCCACAACCTGTCGTTACAATCAAACGCAATTGATAACAAACCGGCGCTACTCAGTCTACCTAAAACTGTACTAACATCAACTGGTTCAGATCTTCTTCTGGATCTATGGACTAAAATGTAATACAACTGTAGCTATGAACACCAAATAGGTTCATCTAAGGACAAAATGGCACAGGGCTTCCAGTTTCGGGGTACTCTGGCATCCTCTCACAATTCAAAAACATTCATTTGGTTCATTGAAGACTTGAAATTGTCTGTTGGTGCAAATGCTCGTTTGTCTACATGCGCTTTGCGATTGTCTGGCAATCAGTCCAGGGTGTGCCGAGCCCAACTGACCTATGACCCTAATGAGGATAAGCATTGTAGAAAATTGCACTGATGGACATAATTGGTGCCAAATGCGCTGGATCAGATCCAAATCCATGACGGGTTCTGATCCCGCATTGTCCAGCTCTTTCAAAGTGGTTCAAGATTTAACCAGAAAGATTTTAAATTACGATCTGAAGGTTTTTTTTTTTAAATACAGTAGTGATTTCTTTTTTTGTAATAATGTGTCATAAAAAAATAAATGACAATATTCTTTGAAGAATGACTAGAACAATGAAGAAAAATGTACCGTAAAAGAAAATAATGGACAATGGCAAAAGGTAAGGGGCGGGAATCCGGAACATTACCTTTCGAATGCAATGCTTGAGTCCCCCCCACCCCCACACTGACCTTTTTGTCAGCAGTGATGACCCTGGCCCTCTCGGCCTGCAACTCCTCTTGCAGACTGTTGGCGACGCTGCGGGTGGCCGAGTTGCGTGCCAGCTCCAGCTCCAGCTCTCTGATTTTTTGTTGCTGATGTTCTGTACCGGCCATCTGAGTGTGAAGACTTTGCTCAATCTGGGCCATCTTGGTCTGCGCCTGCTTCAGCTCTGCAGAAAGCTAAAAGAGGCAATGTTATTATGAGCAACATTTACTTGAATGTGCCACTCACTCCTCCATTGAGGTGAACAAAGACAATTGGATTGCTTTTGTCCCAAGTTTACCCGTGACCAACCAAGGACGTCAAATGCCTGACAATCTTATAAGATTTTATATCTTATTTCCTTTTTTGTTGTTGTTGCTGTCCGAAATGGCGGGAAATATTTTCCAAAGCAAGACTTTTTTTTTTTTTTTTTTTGGTCGATATCACTCCCGCCTGTGGTCCTCATCGGAAACACTCGGCAACCATTGGCGCAAACACGGAAGTGCCTGCTTGGCTTTGCATTTGTGAGATCAAGCGTGAGAGCTCTGCCCCATGGGAAAGGTGTTGGCACAGAATTCTTTCTGTGTGTGGTTCACCATGCTGAGATACTCACAACAGACCACACACACATGCACAAAATGACCAAAACTGTTCATTGACGTTTTTTTTTTAATCGTAATGTGTGTGGTCTGTCTCAGATTTTAAAAATCGTTGACCATTTGAAAAAGTTAAGAAATAGCTATCCAACAAATACAAAAAAAAAAACAACCACCTTAAGTTTTTCATTGTCCAGCAGGGTGTTGTGCCTCTTCAGGTCTGTATTCTTCTCCTTTTCATAGCGCAGTTCTCGTTCTGCGGAGCTGAAGAGGCTCTGTACCCTTTGCAGGTCATGCTTCAATTGTTTAGCCTCTTCTGCCCTCTGACTCAGGACAATGTCCAGGGACTAATGAGGAAATGAAGAGACATGGGATGAAATGATATAGACACCTCATTATGAACCAGATTTGATTAAAGACAAAATGGGAGCCCTGATTATTTGAAAAATTAAATCGTTTACGGTTGCGCTGTATTCAGAACTTCAAGAACTGTATAAAACATGCTGGAACATGCTAAGGACGTCAGCTCAGGGATCAATGTGGATCCGTTTATGGTCTGAAGCATTCATTCCAGCTAGTGCATCAAATTAACTGTCAAACGAGATGATAAGCCATATAAAGCGTATTTTCCGCACTAAAAGGCGCACCTAAAAGCCTTCCATTTTCTTAAAAGCTCACAGCGCGCCTTAAAATCCGATGCGCCTTGTGTATGGCCATTACGGTAATATGAAGACCCCCCAAAATGGCTCATTGTTCCAGACATGCTGACAACGCACAGTTCAAACTTAAGGCGATCGGGTTACGCAGTTGAACACGGAAATAGAGCGACGGCGAGAGAGTTCAACGTTAACAAGTCAATGTTATAACTTGCTGTTGGTTAAGCGAACTGTGTCACTGCTTTATTAAAGAAGTTTTACTGACATCTGATCGTTCTCTTGGTATTTCCTTGAGCGTAGCTCCATCTAGTGGATGCATTGTAGATTACGTCTTATTATGCGGTGCGTCCAGTATATGAAAAAAATTACAAAATAGGCCATTCATTGAAGGTGCGCCTCATATTATTATTTTTTTTTTTTTTCGGTAAACTAAACAGCTTTGACAGAGAAAGTTTCAAGCAGTTACCTGATCCAAGCATTTTTGGTTGGTCTTCTCTGCTGGACCTAAGCCTGACTCGAACTGAAGTGTTTCATTAGCCAAACAGCGTTTTCCCTGCTGCTGCTGGAGCTGTTCTTTGAGGTGTTGTATCTCGAGCTCCAGTTTCTCTCTTTTTCCTTCAACCTCCAGCTTCTCCCGGATGCTGTCGCTCAGTTTGACCTGCAGCTCAACGGCCTGCCGCCGCTCAGAGGCCATCTCATTCCTGGACAAGCCAACACATATGAGCTAAATAAGAAAGCTTTGCTCGGACATCCTGTCATGGCACCTCAAATTCCACCAACCTGAGTGTGTTGTGTTCTGTCTGAAGGCCGATTAGTTCTTTGGTCAGTCGGTCAGCCTGCTCTTGCAGTTGGTCCACCTGAATTCTGTTATCCCTCAGGTTTTTTGGGCTGTGATTACTGTCTTTGTGACACTCCAACTCACTCTGTAGTCGACGGTGAGCTCGCTCCATCTGGGCTAACTGAAACACATAACGAATGGGAATTTATTATTATTTTTTAAAAATATGTAATGCTGATTAGACTGTTTTAGAAGAACCCTGTCTGTACTCAATCACATATTAGTATGTGAATTTTAGCATCGATCTATATCTTAGTCCCACTGTGTAAATCTCAGTGTTAATATAAAAAATGTAATTGCAGGAAGAGCCAGAAAACAGGTTGGGCTATGCTAAAGTTTGGTTTGAGGCGATGTTCTACCATATCCATCCATTCATTCATTTTCCAATGCGTTTATCCTCCTGAGGGTCGTGGGGGGTGCTGGAGCCTATCCCAGCCGTCTTCGGACAGTAGGCGCGGTACACCCTGAACCTGCCAGCCAATCGCAGGACACACAGAGACGAACAACCATCCGCGCTCACACTCACATCTAGGGACAATTTGGAGTGTTCAATCAGCCTGCCATGCATGTTTTTGGAACTTTGGAGGAAAGCGTAGAAGCCGGAGGGAACATGCAAACTCCACACAGGAAGGCCGGAGCCGGAATCGAACCCTGCACCTCTGCACTATCAGGCAGAACCACTCCTGCACCGTGCCGCCCTGTTCTACTATAGTTTATTGCAAACATAGCAATACTCAGACAACATCTGGCAAACCTTCTCCTCCAGAACCGCCTTTTCGCCCTTGACTTGGTTGAGACCCTTGATGAGGGTTTTCCCTTGTTGGCATTCAGTCGTGAGACTGTTGACCTCAAGTCTGAGCTTCTTCAGCTCCCTCTCACCGATCTGCAAAGCCTTGGTTGGGATCAGAAAAAGCGTTTCAAATTTTACACGGTGAGAAAAAAAGCAACATATCCAATGAAGCCATGTGACGTACTGTAAATACCTCCTTGTCTTTTTTTAGGGCAGCCTGAGCAGCACTGAGGTCGAGCTCGAGTTGTTTCCTCCAGTCCTTCTCCTCGGTCAGACGAGCTTCCAGCAAAGCCATTCTCTCTGGGCCACTGTCCCGTAGGTGCTTGATATGCAGAGACAAAGGGACATGACACGTTTGCTTTCGTTGTATGACTACATTCGGGGGGTCATGTCTTGATTCCAATCATGGCGTCTTTCCATTACTTTATGCGAGAGGGGAAAATTGCCATTGTCGGTTTAGTGCTGCTTTCACCTACGAGCCAGTTAATGTCACTTTTTACTTCTTGTCCTTCCATTGAACTGAGTGGAGGAATGGGGCAGAGGAGGACCCCGTTGAATTTTGGACTTGGATCCAGGATTTTTTTTTAAGGTAACATCGGTGGGGTATTTTATTATTATTTTTATGCTTTGTACCATTTTCAGTGAATGCCACTATTTGGAAAAGTGTCCTAGACAAAACCACAACCAAATAGACGACAGTATAGTGTGTCCATGCAATTGTAAAATATCAGCATTAAAATGACAGTTGTTCCAGGTCCTCAAAATGAAGACAATAACAGATCAATTAAAATAAGACCCAGTCGTTACATGTGTGTTGCTTTTAATGTACTTAAGATATTTATGATGCTCTAAGCAAAAAGGGAATTATACTGAAATGCCTCGATGAGACTCATTCTCGTGTATTGACGTGAACGTGAGCTGGCTATTGTAAGAACTGTTATCACACAGACATGAAGGCTTCCTTACCCGCTGCAAGAAGGACTCCGTGGTTTTGACCTCTTCGCCATTCTTTAACAACTTCTCTTGAGTTTCCTGCTTCTTCAGCTCTCCCTCAAGGTTTTTGATCTGCATGATCACTTCACATCAATGACTGACCCTTCAAGGAGATATCCCCTAAAACTCAACCTTGGATTCTCTTTTTGAATACCGGAGTTGCATGACTTGGACGTAAGTAACTATCTTCCACTATTCTGTCAAAATATGAACTATCAGTCCCACAAATACGGCATTTTGCGGGGAGGGTTTAATGTTGAGCGTTACCCTTCGATGGAGTCCCTCCAGTTCTCCGTCGTGGCGAAGCCTCTCCTCCTTGCTGGCATTCTGGGCCTCGCCGAGGAGAGCCTCCAGTTCCTCATTCCTCTCCTCCAGCTCCTCCTGCTCCTTGCGCAGCCTTTGGAGTTGACGCTCCAGCTCTCTCACCTGAACTAGTCTGTCCTCAATCGCTGCATGACAGCTGACATCGGATAGGAATCGTCAGTCGAGTTAGCGCTATCGATGGAGAGACTGTCGTTAAAGACGACACGTTTACCGTTTGTGTGTCGGATCGGATTCTTTCGTTGAAAAGCCAGACATGTTGGGTCGTTCGCTGCAGCTGTTGTCTTGCCTCCCATCCATTTTCAGGGAAGAATCTTGGTCTATGTCCCTTGTTTCCAACTGGACAAACACCCCAGTACCCCCAAGCTGCTGTATAAGCTCAATTCAAATCGATTTATACAATAACACTAACCTGCTCGAGAAGAATTTTCTTCTGAGACTCTAAAGAGCAAACCGTCTCCCTCAGACTTCGGTTGTCAGCATCTAGTCTGTCATTTTGCTCTTTGGCCCGCTGAAGCTTCATCATATCTGAAAAATGAGATTATTATGATTACAGTAAGGGTAATACAACTGAACCAATGTTTTGGGTTTTGTTCTGAATTGGTTCCAGGGCTGGTGTCATCCCTCCATCCATCCATCGAATCATTTTCTTCCGCTTATCTGAAGGTGTGTTGAGGGGGCATCAGCTTCAGTAGGGGAGCCCAGACTTCCCCCTCCTAACCACTTCTCACCACCCTTCTGGGGGAATTTTGAGCCGTTCCCAAGCAAGCTGGGAGACAGTCTTTCCGGCATGTCCTGGGTTGTCTCCGGGTTGCCTGCTCCCTGTGGAACGTGCTTGGAACACCTCACCAGGAAGGCGTTGAGGATGCGCTAAAGCAAACTCATCTGGCTCTTCTCAATGTAGAGCAGCAGTAGCTCTACTCTCAAGTTTATAGGTTGCATTGGAAATATATCTTTTGTGATACCAGTCCTGGAATTGAATTTTTCTGACAGACCGTGTATTCATATTAACTAGACTAAAAACATATTACTTTGGTACCAGTCATGGTTTACAAAATCAAAGGGTAAACACCCCTCCCTGCAAACCAGTAATGTTGACCTGAAATTATATTAAACCCTTATGAGAACAAACTGAACCCTAAAAAAAAAAAAAAAACAATTAATTGAGCCCCAGAAATATACTTAAGTATAAATAAATGCTTATCTTGCTGCAGTATCTGAATGCCACTCATAAAATGTCCACAATCTCACCGCACTGTTTTAGTTTGTCCACTTCTTTCTTGAGAATGTCTAGTTCTTGGAGTGTTTCCTGAAGCTCAGACCCTGAGAAAAAAAAAAATATTTGATTTTGTAAGATACAAATACACTTCCTTTCCTTGCAGGTGACTACGAAGACAAAACAGATGTTAAGTAGAAGCAGACTGAAGAAAGTTCGAGTCACTATTGTACTAAAACAGCAGCTGGACAATTCACACACACGTCGAATTGCATCATTAGAAGAACACACCACAGGGGTCGAGGCTGTTGCTTTTAGCCGCATCCAGCTCATTGTTGAGCCTTCGGATTTCCTGATGAGCCATCTCCAGCCTGCTCGACGCCTCCTCCAAGTCGCGCTCCAGCCGCCGGCGTTCATTTTGCTCGCGGGACAGCTCTTCACTGTGTGCCTGTTGTTGGAACGAAGACAGGCATCAATGACGGACGGGTGCATTCGAAAGCCGGCTTGGGAGTAGACAAAGTGAGTAAAGTCAGAGACGTGCATTTTGAAGAGTGAGTTCAGCTCATCATCGGTGCACCTCTGCAACATAGTGAGAGCCATCAGACAATTATTAACAATTGACCTGCATAAGTGCAACAACAAATGTTTCTCATGCTGGCAATTGCAACATGCCCGTGCAGCCCTTCGGTTTCCAGCACAAGGATGCATTAGTGGGAAAACCATTACAGTGGTCATGCAAGTCCCAGTAGTAACAAGCAAGGCCACAGTCAAATAAGCCACAGAAGATGTCCCTGTGGTTTTTCAAATCGTGGCCTTTTGTTAGTTGAGTTAGTTAGTCTTGAGAGGGGAACCTACAGGGGTAATATTGTTTTTGTTCTGAGCAGACCTGCGCAGCCCAAACAGCTTCTTCCATGGAGTCTGGGATGAGCCCTGCTGAGAGCAAAGACCAGCATGGACAGCAGCAGACCAAACAATAAAATTAGGAGAGGACAAAAGAAGGCCGAAGGAGGCGCCGCACTGGTTTCTGTGACCAGCAGAATGCAGAAGAATTTCGCTCAATTCACGAAGGGGTGCACCTGGACACGTTGATCAAAAGACGTATGCTTGAACCCGATGCTTGACATACACACTCAAAATTAAAGAGATCAACGGAAAATCGCATATCCAAAAGAAGTCACTAAATATACACAACAGAAGCAGAACTTGTAAGTGGTGTGCTCTTCACCTGTATCTGGACATCCTTTACGTCGCCAGAAAAGTTCTGCCGCTCCAGCCTTCTCTCGGCAGCCTCGAGCCTCTCCAGGAGCGTTGCCCTCTCTACTAGTAGATAAGCCACCTGCTCGCTGGGGCTGCTCAAGCCCATCTCCCCAAGGTCTTCCTGGGCCAACATCTCTGCCATCTCCTTGCTCTGAATCTCTGAAAGACAGGTTTTGTCAAACACGAGAAATAAGCCTCACGGGGCACGAGGCATAGTGTGTAGACTGCTCACAAAAAGTTTGGGTGAAATTTGAAAAGTTTGTAAAAGGACAGCATATTATCCAAAAATTACTGAACCGTTCGACACGGGAATTCAAAAGTTGAGTGAAGGTCAAAATTAGTTCACCTTTAACTCTTTCATTCCACAAGGCGTACTTGTACGTCTTTTTAAAATTAGGCCCCGCCTACCAAGGACGCACTTGTCCGTCTAAGTCTTTTTTTTTTGTCATAGAGAGGAGGAGGGTCTGATGCAATCTGTGAATGAGAATAAGCCATTTGCATTGTAAATGATGTAAAAAAGCGACCAGTAGGTGGCAGTGGTGCCTCACATGATTGAAATGCATGCTTTTACAAAAAGCTCTTTTTCTCCGTTTTTTGCCCAGGAATCGCCATTTCCATGAAACTTAGCCATTTTGTAATGCCGATTGCTGAAGAATGGAAAAAGACATTTTTTTTTTCTGCTGAAAGAAGAGAGTCTTTATTTTGGTAGGCTCCATGTTTATATAGCATTAGAACCAAATATTCTGTGGGCCTTGCAAGATCAGTCAAAATCCAGTAAAACGCTGGGATTGAGGGGGTTGCTCCAGTGAAAATGGCTGGGATTGAATGAGTTAAAGGTCCATCCTGAAATTCCACCCGAGAGATGACGGTCCTTAACATTTTTTTGTAATCACTGTAGTCTGTTCACTGAATGAATGTGGTGCGCAGCAAAGTTGCACAAGTCTCACCTTGTTGCTGTCTGATACGGTGGAGCTCTTGTTGCAGTTGCTCATTGTCTCTCTTATATTCAGCAGTTACGCACTCGCGCTGTTGCAGCAGGCCGCGGATATGCGCTACATAGCTGTCCACCTAGAAAACCAAAAGAACACATTTCAAAAGTGACGAAAGCGGACAAAAGAACAACACGAAAGAAAGACTGTACGAAGAATCTCACCTCCTTCATCTCGGTGGCCTGTTGCGAGCGCAAATTACGCAGCTCCTGGGCGGACAGCTGCAGCGCCGCTTCGGTGTCGAGGAGCCGCCGCCAAAGGTGGTGCTGGCGCTCCTCCGGACTGGCCCCCGGAGGCAAACCATCCTGCTGTAGCCGTGCGGATATCGGGTCCAATTCCGTATGAACCTGAGGACAAAGGGTTTTTTTTCTGGATTCTTTTACATTCACTTTTTGTCTAGTTTGTATATGCGTGATTTAAATAAAGAGTGACCCCCGCCTTTTGGTATTCTCATTCTGTGAACCTCCCGTGGCCACGAGTGTGATTGTAAGCAATTCTAAATTGTTTTAGGAGGGTGCCAGTGTCAATTACTCACGTTTTTTTTTTTTGGCAGGGTTTGGTCCCTACTGCTCACAAATAGTATAGTAGGTTATTGGACTGTATGTTATGTAAAGTACATCCTGGAACAAAAACGTGTTCGATATCGAGGCTGTCAATCTTGTGGGGAGCTAATGCTGGCTTCAAAGGGTACATAAGTGATGACGACAAATTCAGAATGGCTTGCCAACACTACACACCTGTCACTGAACTTAATACTGTACTTCACAGGCTGTGTAACTCGAGCTGGCATCTCATGAGGCCCCAGTGGTGGCCAGTGACAGGCAAGCATATTGTCACAAGCTGTGTATCAGGTCCCAGGGGCTTGTTGTACTTAAACACTACACAAATGACACTATACTACAGCAGGACGGAACTAACTGACACGATAATGTTTACAAGAGCAGGCAAAAGATAACTTAAGTCAGGGGTGTCAAAGTCAAATGGACGGAGGGCCAGATAAAAAATTTTGCTGCAAGCCGAGGGCCGGACTGATCGAATGTTCATTGAAAATTTTAAAAATGACCACATATTGTTTATTGAACCAAATTTAATTGACTGAAAACCTAACAAATACATTCCAATATGGTCAGATAAATAAAGCAACATTTTTTTATGGCTATGTCAGTAAACTTAAATTTTCAACAGGCAAAAAAAATTTTCTTTTGTAAAAAAATCCCCATAACATGAATGA
The DNA here is from genome assembly GCF_001891065.2 of Hippocampus comes. Classification (NCBI taxonomy): domain Eukaryota; kingdom Metazoa; phylum Chordata; class Actinopteri; order Syngnathiformes; family Syngnathidae; genus Hippocampus; species Hippocampus comes. The sequence goes on along the minus strand of NW_017805839.1, from coordinate 660,816 downwards.
AAGAAGCCGATATTATTGTAGGCACTATCAATAGTCCATATTTTCTCTTTTAGCAAAAGTAGGCTAAATTTTCTTAAAAGAAAAACAAATAGTACAGTAATTTTCGACATATTTTAAAAACATAATTGGATTGAAATGCAATAAAATAAAGTGCAAAAATGTATAAACCAAAAACAACACTTTCTTCAAGGAGAAGTAACAAGCAGCGAAAGCAAATATTATACTTTAATTTTTAAACTTGAACTGAGTAAAAATTCTGAATATGTGATTGCACAGTATAAGTAATATTCACTTCTTTGAGGCTGAGGCTGATACTCGGTGGTGTGGTGTTATGAGTAGAATAACGTAAGAACTTCATTTCCCAGCATGTCACAGTAGTTAGGTTGCAGAGTACAGCTCGGAAGTAAAGAGTCCCACGAGTGTTGCAGAGTACAGCTCGGAAGTAAAGAGTCCCACGTGTGCTATCCAACACGCCTCGTCTTCTTTATTTTATATATCACGAGAGACAACACAGGTGGTGTCTTAACTTTTCTACAAGTTCATCAATATTTGGGGTCAGGCTCTGAGCTGAGCAAATCCTCAAAATTGAGTGAGGGTGTTCAGCAGTAAATCGAAAGCTAATGTCACTGTCATGGGAACGGGCAAACTGCGCAGTACGCACTGCCGTATCTTTGCAGAAACACTGCAATTGTGTTTCTGCTAATGCTCACGTTTAAAAAGAGTTGCTTTTTTTCGGGGTAAACTTCGTCACAAACTTTAAGTATACCGTTTTTAATGAAATCCCCCTTCCCCCTCCATGTCCATGTTCTTGTTTTTGTTCGCGTGTTTCGTTTCATGATGTCGTCTCAGATTACACTATTTCAATCGCGCCACACTTTCTCCGCACAGAAGACACACAGGTTTTCCAGCTACGTCCATGAACATATACTTCGACACCCACCTTGTTTGAAACCCCCGGTTCTCAGTGTCCACCTTCCATTTTGCCATTTTTGATGGGTATCCGAAAGCTAATGTCACTGTCATGGGAACGACTGCTAGACTAATAAATATTTAAATAAAGCGGCCGACTGCTTGACACGTCACCGTTGCATTGTGGGAAATGTAGTATTGGTGCGTGTAAAAGATCTGCGGGCTCTCGGCTTGCTGCGGTCCGCGGGCCGGTTCTAAGAATAAATCAATATCATCCCAGGGGCCACTGAAAACATTCTCGCGGGCCGGATTTGGCCCGCGGGCCGGCACTTTGACATATGTGACTTAAGTGATCAAGAGTACAAGATTTAACCACAGAGTCATACAAGTGCTGATATTCTTAAGAGCAATAAGCGGATGCAATGAGTGTCACAAATGCTGAATCAGTCGTGCATTACAACAGACTGTAAGTCATAGAATGACAGAAACAAACTGGAGTAGGTTGTTATAATCAGGCACATCAACAGTTGAAATATTTACCTCTTTGTGGTCCATGGTGACACATTAGGTTATATGGAGCTGCATCTGGCAGGGATGGAATTTGGCTTCCGTGGTTGGAGGGGAAAAAAAGCCAAGATTGTAGATGATGATTTATCCTCGTAAGTCAATTGGACGCCGGGTGCCAAAGTTAATTTCAAAATTCTTCTTCTGCCCCATCTTTGCTGCAAAATATACGAGACCCAATATTTAAGTTGGAATAAGCAGTCTAAGAAGACTTGATTGAGTCCAAAGTGAAAAGCAGACTTGAGAGAAAAGAGTCCTGACAGATCTACTGAAATGCTAATGTCAAGATTTATTTTTCCACACCCATGTGATGTCTATGATAATGGCAACATGTATTGAAAGTCTTCTCCTCAACATTCATTATCCACCTCTTGGAACTAATATGGGGTTCAGTGTCTTTATTTTCTTGAATTTTCAAAATGTCAGACGAGGAGGAGCAAGGTTTTTTTTTTTCCAGCAAAGACACCACTTGCATTCCTTTTGCCCATGCAAGCTCAGCCAAGATGCGGTTTGGCCCCAAAAGCCTATTTTAAGACATCACGTTCCTGTGTTAGGTTTAATCTGGTACTGTACACGTATTCCGTAGCTTGCAAGATGGCAAAGTAAGTTCCAAAGTTTGAATGCTGAGCTACCGCGAACGAAGCTAACGCTAAGTGGGACTCCCATCTTTGGAAATCGGACTGGCGACCACCCTGCTTACAAAGCGCTCGGAAAATAAACACAGCACTTTGGAGATGTGTCCGGCGAAACGTTTAACTCACCCTTCAGCAACAACTTAGTTTAGCAAACAGTTGACGAAAGGTGTGCTAAATTGAAGCGAAGTGAACTGGCTTCCACAAGCACCTTGGCAACGGAGCGTACCATTCACAATTTACAGGCGGGGGACGGAAGGGGTGGGTTGCGTCAGGCATCAGGCTGGTTTGGTGCACCACCTATGTGTTCAATTTGTAATAGAACATTACAGGGTGGATTTGACAAACTAATTTAACTAAGGAAGGAAGTGAGGAAGGACGAATGGAAGGGATTTAGCGCTACGTTTAGGGTCGCCGACACAATACATTCGTTAACACTGGCCATACTTTAAAATTCTAACTCCGGCTGCTTGAAATGTCTTCAGTGAAACCATAATCCTGTGTTGAAGCTTTATTTTGAAGCCATACATATTCCATGAAATCCTAACACTGGTTTTGAATCCCTAATCTGAAATTTCAGTCTGTATGTGAAGCCATGTCAATCAAATCTGGCCACGGCCTCCTACAGAGTAAATTAGTGTTGCCCATCCATGCAAATTGAACCAGTGATTTTTCCAACGAGAGTGCCAAGGCACACTCGTCTGTATATAATCAAGGAGTGCCGTGGGAAATTATGCATTTTCATTTATTTAAAATGATCATATATTCTTAAAAATATATCTGTGTTTATCTATCTGTGGTCGTGATACATTAGCGCAAGTGTGCATGTGACAGGCAGAAAAATTAAAATGTTCTTACGTTAGATGGCAGAAGATACAACTAACCATCTGTTAGCACCTATACAACAGAATAATAGTTTTGTGTCGAACACTTGCAGATATCGTGGTGCATTATTGGGTAAGGGACTCTCCTTAGCTACCAAGTGTTCCTTTAGAACTACATATTGTGAAACGGCATACAAAGCTGTGATTTGGACACCCAGTAGTTTTGTCGCCTCTCGCCTCACAAACCTTGATTCTAACGCATGCGCAGAGGCTTTTTGCAGTTTTTCAAGTATCGCCGCCAGGGGGAGACAAAGACACAGAGACAAAGCATCTTGTGGGTGTCCCCTGCCTACTGCCCGAAGACAGCTGGGATAGGCTATAGAATGCCCCGCGACCTTTGTGAGGATAAACTGGATCCGAAAATGAATGGATGGATGTTCTATAAGTGTATCTCAACTTCTTGGGGCGTTGTGTTAAAAATAAATAAAAAAACAATACAATGATTTACAAATCATGTTCAACCTACATTTACTTGAATGCATTACAAAGACAACCTTCTAACTCATGAACTTTATTGTTTTTCTCGAATAATCATTAACGTTTAATTTTATGGCTGCAACACACTCCAAAAAAGCTGGGACGGGTGGTAAAAAAAAACGGAACACCTGCTTTGAACAAACCACAAGTGAACAGGCTAACTGGGAACAGGTGGGTGCCAAAATTGGGGATAAAATAGCTTCTCTGAAGTGCTCAGTCATTGATAAGAAAAGATAGGGGCGAGCTTTACCTCTTTGTCAGGTGTGTGAGAAAATAGTGTAACAGTTTAAGGACAATGTTCCTCAACATACAATTGCAAGCAATTTAGGGATTTCATCATCGATTGTCCATAATAATATCCAAAGATTTAGAGAATCTGGAGAAATCACTGGATGTAAGCGGAAAGGACGAAAACCAACATAGGATGCAGGCACAGCATCAAAAACTGACATGAATGTGTAAAGGATATCACCACATGGGTTCAGGTACACTTCAGAAAATCGATGTCAATAAATACAGTTCACCGTGTCTTCATAGTAAAAGAGTGTGGGTACTAAACCGGCCTGCCTGCAGTCCAGACCTGTCTCCTATTGAAAATGTGTGGCGCATTACGAAGCGTAAAATACGACAAATGGAGACCACGGACTGTTAAGTAGCTAAAGCTAAAAGAACCTACAAAGCTTCAACAATTTCTGTCCTCAGTTCCCAAACGTTTACTGAATGTTGTGAAAAGCAAAGGTGATGTAACACAGTGGTAAACATCACCCTGTACTAGCTTTTTTGGAATGTGTCGGCACCATAAAATTCAACATTAATGCTCATTTGCTAAAAGCAATAAAGTTCATCAGTTTGAAGATGAACTATCTTGTTAACACTCTTGTTATGAATAAGTCATGCTACCAATATAACAATGGCTAATGTTGTCCTGTGAACAGTTCTAATGCTAGCTTAGTATTGCTGGCAAAGCTGTTTTGTTGATGCAGTACAGCATTCTTGGTGATGGTAAAGGCAAAATGTGGGTAGATCGAGTGAGGTAGGCGGACAACCAATGGTCTAACAAGTTGTCGCAGATCATACAGTTGATTGACCATCCACACTGGAGACTGTTAAAAATCAACTCTTGTGTTTTTGTGTCATTTCTCGTTGCTACCAACGGGTGTGTCCAGCTGGAGTTTTTTTTTTTTTCACAGGGAGGTGTAGATGTCCTGTGGTGTATATCGAGGCGTAGAAAAATGGAGCTCTGTTGTGCACAGAGGAAATGGGCGTTTGCCTTGGAAAGTTTGGATGGAGTGAGTGGGAAGAGAAAAGGGGCGTGGCAAGACCAGAAAAGAGAGGACCACCTACTGGACACAAAATCACTGCACAGAAGCTGATCCTGAGGTCTGGTTCAGAGCAAGAGCAATAATTCGGGTAAGGAGGGACATTTTTTCACTAGATCTTTTTAGACCTTTTTTATAAAATGTTGTTTGTATAACTTGATGGCACACTGAGTTTAAAAAAAATTTAATTTTATGGGCACGACTTTTATAGTAAAAAGCTATGTCATTAAAATCCCAATGACGTGTGTTTCACCTTAAATCAACTTTTAACATTCATTTAGGTTTCCTGTAGTTTTATTTTTTACAATAAAGCCTGTTTCATGACATTACACTGTTTCTGTCCATTTTAGACAAATTATTACCTTCCATTCCTTCTCCTTTGATGGATGAAATTAGTGTAATGACATAATTTCTCCCACCACCCACTCAGAGGGGCCTCTCCTATGATAAAGATCTGCAGAAACAGTTTAATCCAGTCTGAATTTTTTTTCTTGTATTTTCTCAGCCTTTTTTTTTTTTTTGCAAATAAAATTAAAGTTATCCATGTCCAGGTTTTAATCAAGCCCAAATATACTGTCAGTGCACACAGAGGGGTGAACTGGGTAAATATTTTGGCCTCATTTAGAGTTCTATGGCTCCACCACAGGTTGGCCAACTCATACTCAACTCAGATTGAAATCACAGCAAAGAGTGATTGCACTGTTTCCTACATGGCCCCGCAAAACATCTCGACGTTCATCTCTTCACAGTTTCCAGTTTATGTTTTTTTTTCCAAAACAGGAAAGTCCCCAACCACTGACATTCACTGCAGAACTAACAGGCACACGAACTTGGTCACACATGTGCATGCCGAGTAGCATGCCGAATGCATTTCTCTGGTTGTCATCGTTAAAACTATGCTGTTTTCAGACGAAAACAAAATGGCCTTCCTACTCATGTTTGTGACTCTGCTGCATCTCATCACCTTGGCCATGCTGTTCATCTCTACCATGGAGAAGGTATGGCGCAGTGGCAATGTGTTTTGATGAACTAAGTTTTGTAAAAACCCACCCAATCTTTTCATTCAAAGTCCTGGTGGGTGTGGGACGGGATGGAGAATTCGGATCTGTGGTACAACTGTAGGTATGACAACTTTTCAGGAACTTGGTTGTGCGCATCCTCCAAAGAAAGTGGTAACTACACCTATTTTCTTGACCTTGTTAATTAAAAAAAAAAACATTTTGAGGGAAAAAAAATGTTTGTGTCTCTCAGAGTGGCTTCACGCAGTTCAGGTTTTGATGGTGCTCTCAGTGGTCTTCTCCTCAGTTTCCTTCCTGATCTTCCTGGGTCAACTTTTCACCATGTCCAAGGGCGGACTTTTTTACTTTACTGGACTGTGTCAAGTGTTTGCAGGTAAATGTACAAGGATTACTTATTTCTTTGGACAAAACAGGCATCCATTTCGAATGCTGCCGTGAGCCACATGCACCAAGTGGACAGCAATGAGAAATATTTGCGTGAAAACAGCAACCACTGACCCCAGTGCTCAAGAAGGCGTCTTTGTATATGTAATGTAAATGTTGTCTATGATAATACTTGCTTGCGGTTGTCGCCATTCAAGACAGGATCGGCAGTGTTACGCAAATGTATGGAGCAAAGTAAGTGCTGTCTTGTCTGTAAGGTACCCCCCACCCCCACAGACCCCCTCCATGCCTCTCACCCATGGCATTATGCAGGCACACCTTTTTTTTTCAGGGGTTGAGGAGCAGGACTGGGGCTGGAGCTTTAAAAGGACTCAGATGGGCAGGGGCGGTGGACGATTATTATATGAATAAGGATGAAGGGACAATGACGGAATGGTACCCCGGTCGCGGACGGAAGACGGAGGACGGACTGGCAAAAATAGAGTAAAGTGGCCATCTCTGCTGAGCAGTAGATTAAAATGTAAACGATGACATTTCTCATGACCACTAGATAGCACTGTATGTGCCGTATACCAAAAATATTTTCATTCAGTGGCTTCAAGACATGAAAATCAATCTACAAGTAAAGTTTGAGAAATTTGGGGAGCATCTTATGAAGTGAAACTTAAAATTTGATGGCCCACTCTTGTTATTCAGGATTTCCAAAACTCCAGATTTTTTTTCCCCTGTTGTCGTCCCAGGTCTTGAGTTGTACGGCCCAAGTTCAAAATCAATCTGGTTAACCCTCTACGACCTGTGTCAAACTCAAGGCCCTGGCCTGCCACTTCATTTTATGTGGCCCGTGAAAGCAAATCAAAGACAGCGACAACGATGTGTTTGACACCCCTCCTCTCGGACAAGGAGACAAACGTATGAGTCCTGTGAATATGCAAAAATGGACCAAAAAATGCTCATAGCTCACTTCTTAGCTCACTTCTTTTGAAAGTTTGAAGCCCAAAAGAAACATAATTTGCTGTTTGTCTTCATTCAGGACTGACAGCCTTGTCTGCTGTACTAATCTACACATTACACAACAAGGAAATCCTTCAAGACAGCAGAGAAGTGACTTCAGGACACTTTGGCTACTGCTTCATCCTAGCCTGGGTGTGTGTGCCTCTCCTGCTGTGCAGTGGCATCATTTATGTCCACTTGCGCAAGAAAGAGTGAACACGCAAAGCAACACACTGTCAACGAAAATGGAAAATGTAGATAGATTGGTCACAAATGTTCATTTGTATTCAATTCAATTCAAAGTTTTTGCTTTTTGTGCTTTGGTAAATGGAATTTTGTTTCTGCTACGTAAATACAATTATTACCCAAAGAGTCGATTTTGTTACATTACATTTTGTCATGATTAAAGCTAAGGCTTGAAATGCTTTTTTTTTCCATGAATGATTTCCGTTGATGCACAGATAGCAATTTGCAAAAATCTAGTATGTAGCACACACTTTAGAAAGATGCATGCAGATATTTATTTTTGTACCTGTAGAATTGTTAATGTAGTAATAAATGTCATTCAAAGAAAATATGTATAAGCTTGTGTTACCAATTACATCCTAAAAAAAATGTCTGAAATAAATATAAAATAAGGTCACAAACCACATTTTGATGTAATCACAAGAACTGCAACACATTATAATAACTTGTGGTGATCCATAAGGTAGGGACAAGGTAACAATATTGAACAGTTTTTACTGGCTTCTGATTTCAAAACTAGTTATTCAGCTAATTTTTGTGTATATTTCTGGCATCGAGCCGTAACCTTCTGTGACAATTTGACACCGCCACTGAATGGAAACTGATTCCACGCTGCCCGCTCACATGTCCGGCGTGAGTACGTCTCCACCACGTGTCAAACTCAAGGCCTGGGGGCCAGACCCGGGCCGTCTGGTCAATTTAGGTGGCCCATGAAAGCAAATCACGTGTGTCAACTTGCTAAGATTGGTACCAAAATGTCAAATTGTCATGTGTAATAAACAACATTGAGATTTGGCAATAATTTTGTTACCCTGTTTACCCTCACTTGAACAATAATTGAACAAACTATTTGAATCGACTTGACTGATTTCAAAACTAGTAATCTATTAATTTATTGTGTGATAATTTTTTGGGTTTCACTGTCATAACGCCCCCCCGAGGGAAGACGTAACTCCAAATTGGCGCGCGACTAAAATCAGTTCGACACCCCTGGTCTACACCATTAGGGACTTGCAAATTTTTTGATTTCATTTTTTTTACAAATCTATAGCATTGGTCAATCCACACGTTTGGATGTTATTTTTACAAATTCAATAACTTAAAGTGTTAAAAATCTTTTTGACGACGCAATGTGTTGCTGTTTTGGGGCTCTTGAAAGTGTAAGCTTTTGTTGAATTGTTAATTATTGTCATTTTATATTGAAGCATTATATTCTTTTATGTTAGTTACTTTAATTATATTCTGTTTAATACTTCCTGAAATATTCTTATGTTGCTTACATGTGATTGGTGAAGAAAAGCAGGAAGGAGGGGTCGTTACCGGAAGGGGGAGTGTTCGTTGGAGAGTTAGGAGGCAGCCGTTGGGAAAATAAAAAAAAAGAGAAGAGCTGTGTTCAAACGAAGTCGTCCTCTGCTTTTTGTCCATTCTAAACGTAGAGCAAATCCATCTAAAACCTACGAACCCCTCGACTTACAAAAGTGATGATTTTGGAGCTAGGACGCTTCCGCCCAACGCCTAATATTATGTGATAAGACAGGACGTTTATTTGGGTTTACGGTTGTATTATAATTAGTAGTAGTAGTAGCAGTAGCAGTAGATAGTAATAGTAGCGGTTGCAATACAACAAGAATTTAAAAAAAAACTCGCAGTAGTAGTACACCAGTAGCACAGGCAACCGTAGTAGTAGAAGTCGTTGGAAGAAAAAAGAGAAATGTTGTATTGAGAGAAATGTTCAGGCAGCCAGTGACATTCGAAAGTGTGTTGGGGGAGTGTTGATCGTTACCATGACGACCACGGTCAATGCGCCCACTGGTGGCCTGTTCAAATACACAACAAAGAACCCGCGTCGTGTTATGACGTCACACGCGTGAGAGCGTTGTGCATTCGCTGAAACAGACACACTGAAACAAACTCGCATCATAAAAAAACAAAACAAAAAAAAAAAATCTAACATTTCATTTCTATAATTCATTTTTGAAAATTTGGTTTGAACTCGGGGATCTCCAAACGTTCGGAGTGCGCCGTGTTGTTGGGGTCCCAAACAAATCATGGAGTCCAAAGTGCAAGACGTCCTACCGTCGACCGAGATCATCCCCCTCGCCTTGCCCAAAGGAACCGAAAAGGTGTGCGAACTGTGTCAGAAACGAGCATATTTGCAGTGCGCCAGGTGTCGAGTCACCTACTACTGGTAAGACCAGCATCTCCTGACATCATCACAATTCGAATACAGCACAGGCAGTCGTGAAAAAGTGTCCGAAGGCGATACAGTACTTGAATACAAGAATCTTGACAGACAATTCCTTTGGTTGAAGTCACGTTGTAGAATACTACTTGACTAAAAGTATCATCTGCTGTACTTGGGTATCAATAGTACTTCAATGGTATGATTGTTCTGCTGTTTGCTTCCAGCTCAGGCTTCGAATTGTAAAATAAGTAACGGGTAACGAACATGGAAAGAGACGTCCACCGGAGTAAAAGTAAAACATTTTAATTAGAAACTATAGTGGGATAAAAGGTAACGTTTTTTTAAAAAATATATAATTAACAACATGATTGAGAGATCCGGGATTTTTTTCCTTCAGTGCATTAAATAAGCAATGTACTCGGTGACGTTACAAGACTGACTACAGGAGGCGAACCAAGATTTTGACGCTAGGTGGCAGTGTTGTCCACGTAGATATCCTCACGTCATGTGACTGTCACTGCCAGAAAACAACTGGAAATTAAATTAGCACTTTTTTTTGTGATTCATGTGACTGCTTGCCTGGTTGCGATTTCTGCTGGTCGACAACACAGCCGAAGGAAATAGTTTGACCAATAAAAAATAAATTTGAGCATGTCAACCAATGTGAGGTCACAGTAAATCCGAAAAGGGGGTCGCTTTTGTAGTTGGTCAGACTTTCACAATATTTCAATTCTACAAGTGTTATGAAAAGCTCAAAACATTTCATCTTCGAACCAAGACATAATCGTAATTCGTTCCATTATTGCATCATATTCCTTTCGAAGCGTTACTGTGGCCCTGTAGAGGAATTTATAAAAACTCAAATGACCTCTCTTTTTTTAATCGTTCCCCACCCCAGGCTACACATCGTCAGTTGTTGTGATACCCTCCACGGGGCAAACTTAACCCTTCAATGGGCAAGGTCGCTCTTACTCCCACCTGTATTCCAAGTTCAATACTTGTACTTATTGTGTGCCACAAACAGTTTGTGCTCCTGTGTCGACTGCCATGTTGAGTCAAACGCAGAGGTCACATTTCATGTCTGTGTGGGTACATGAAAAATAAAGATTTGTAGAAGTGAGGAGTCGAATGTGCTGTACACATCTCAGATTTTCAAATGTAAAGTCATCAGAAAACACTCAAGTAAAGTCCAGGGATTTGAAAAATGATTTATTACTAATGTCAAGAATACTTGGCTGGAGGTCACCAGAGTCATCAGAACCAGTGGGCAGGATGCTGTCAGTCTGTTTGTGAATACTTCCATCCATCCACCCATCCATTTTATGATCCGCTTCATCCTCACAAGGGTCGCGGGGTGTGCTGGAGCCTATCCCAGCCTTCTTCGGGTAGTAGGCGGGGGACACCCTGAACTGGTTGGCAGCCAATCGCAGGGCACACATCGGTAAACAACCATCTGCGCTAACACCGAGGGACAATTTGGAGTGTTCAATCAGCCTGCCATGCATGTTTTTGGAATGTGGGAGGAAGCCGGAGTACCCGGAGAAAACCCACGCAGGCACAAGGAGAACATGCAAACTCCACACGGGAAGGCCGGAGCCGGGATCGAACCCACGACCTCTGCACTGTGAGGTCGACGCGCTAACCATTGGACCACCGGGCCGCCTTTTGTGAATACTTATAATCTATAATTTAAAACATGCCTTAAATGTTTGTATGCGTGTGTGTGTGTGTGTGTGTGTGTGTGTGTGTGTGTGTGTGTGTGTGTGTGTGTGTGTGAGAACGCGAGCACAGTTTAGTGAGGTCACTCCGCCACACTCAAACGCACACAGTGGACAGCGATGAAATGCTTTATAGTTAAGCATTGTTTTTTTTTATATTTAGCTTGGAAATTTCAGAGCTGCAATTACTTTTTCATGTGACATGTGCCTCCAGCTTGTCCGTTTCCTAAACTTTCAGTCCCTATTTTTTGAACCAAATGAAGGTTCTATGCTGATGAAGTACAGCAGTATCACAGATGGATGACACCTGCACGGTCTTGGGCGCGATGTCAACAAATGCTGCTTTTGCAAAGATAGTATTCAGTTTTGACTATAGGACTGTTATGGGTGATCAGTATTTCCTGTTGTAATAGTAGTTTGTTGTGGTTTACAACTGTGCTGCCACATTTTGACATTTCCCATCGTCTGATTACCTTGAAAGGTGAACTCTTTGAGCTAATTCTCAGTTTTGGATCGCAGTTCGACCCTATTAAGAATTGTTTGAGTCACAGTATAACTGATTATCTTTGTTTGGGCAGATAAAGAGTTACTTTGCGTTGCGACGTGGCCAAAATATTTTTTGCCTGGAGGCTTCTTCTTCTGTCTGCCAGAAACCGCAGCCCATGTGGAAAGAAACACAAGACGCCAAGCAAGACTGGTTGCAGCAGCCTGAAGAAAATTACAGCAGCCGTTTGGAAAAAGCATACAATTTAGTATGATGATACATCTGAAAATGACTTTGTGACTCATACCTAGGGACTCTTGAAGATACATATGCAAAATTGACTTTTTAATAAGTCGTGTACAAATAGTTGGGTCTCCCATCAAGTGTGAAATTAAATAGCTAAGCTAATGTGTTGTTCTCAGCCCATTTCCGAAAACGTGTACAGTCGTAAGTTAGCAACATTGCAGCTGCATCGTTTTGTGAACAGCTTGGTCTGCACTCTGTATTAGCTTGCGTGTCCTATCTCCAAGCTCCACCCCGGTTGTCATGAGAGCAAATTTTGTACTTTTGCTTGCTTGGATGACACAGGATTAAAATATTGGTTCATTTCATTGAGAAATAGGGTGTGTAAAGTGTCCTGTAATTCTTGATCCTTGGGTTAATCTGACAAAAATATGTTATTAATAAAACGCCTGGGGGATGTAGGGGGAATCTCCTTTCGATGGACACAGCAGTGATCAGGTCAGACTGCACCTGGTATCACTTCGTTTGAAGAGAATTAGAGGCTACGGGTGTGCAGATGATGTGCTGGTGATCAGAGGAAAATGATTGACACCTTGTCGGTTACGCCTTCTGATTACGTTAGGTTGTTTTTCCTCAGGCATGGTGGTTTGTAAAACAACAACAACTCCAACTGGAAATTCAGCTTTTAAGATGATCCTTGAGTCATGCTGGAAAAACCTTAACCTGCGGGTCTTCTCCCCTGCTTTTCTTTCACCCGGCAGCGATGCGGAGCACCAGCATTCTGACTGGATCGGCATCCACAAGAGGATTTGCCAGTTGCTCATCCCCATTCGCACCCCGTCGTTATTTAGTATGCAGCGTGCCGGCCGCATTGAAAATCTACTCAAAACGGTAAGTCCATAAAATGCACCCTGGAATGACTTCTGACGGCAAGTAAAGTAGCCTATTACATTCCTAGGCCATGAGAGGTATAGCATTTCCTGCCAGAAATTAGTTTCCTGTTTTTCTCTATGAGCTGCAGTACTTTAAAAAAAAAAAAAAAGACTTTAAAGCATGCGCGCGCACACACACACACACACACACACACACACACACACACACACACACACACACACACTCCAGCTGGAGCTAGACAGACTAATAATGACATCATAAAATAGTTATGAATTACTGTAGAACTTGGAAAAAAAAATATTACATCGAGAAAATTATTTATCTGCTCCAAACTCAAACTCTTGCCTTCATAAAACATTTACGAACTCTTTTACGATACATGTTAACATGGTGAACATTCACACAGTTATAACTTAACTGTGTCTATAACAAATGCCTGATTTTGTAGTTATTATTGGGATTGATAAGTAGTATTATCAAATATCACACACTAAATGAATAGTATTGGTAATTGCCCAAATCACTGATTAATAAAAAAAAATCTTGTAACATTTTCGTCAATTATGTCGAGTTGGCTGTTTGAAAGTGCTCTATAAATACAGTTGAGTTGAGTTGGGTTGAGTTAACATTGACTTTATTTTCTACGTCCACTTCAGAACGCTTCTTGGTACTATTCTGAGACAGTTTTCACTCTCCCTGGATAAACTCATCGCTGCTTGACCGCTAAGAAATGATTGAATAACATTATTTTAAATCCAAACCACTGACGTGCACGCATCAGTTGGGAAGCTTTTATTTTGAAGGTGGCCGACGCCGCTCGCTGGCGGCAGGTTACCGTAATGCAGAGTACGAACACTTGCTGTCGCGGCTGGCTTGACTTCAATTTTGACCGCAGTGTTAAATCATCGGCGGCCCGGTAGTCCAGTGGTTAGCACGTCGACTTCACAGTGCAGAGGTGCCGGGTTCGAATCCAGCTCCGGCCTCCCTGTGTGGAGTTTGCATGTTCTCCCCGGGCCTGCGTGGGTTTTCTCCGGGTACTCCGGTTTCCTCCCACATTCCAAAAACATGCATGGTAGGCTGATTGAACACTCTAAATTGTCCGTAGGTGTGAGTGTGAGCATGGATGGTTGTTCGTCTCTGTGTGCCCTGCGATTGGCTGGCAACCAATTCAGGGTGTCCCCCGCCTACTGCCCGGAGACGACTGGGATAGGCTCCAGCTCCCCCCGCGACCCTAGTGAGGATCAAGCGGTTCGGAAAATGAATGAATGTTAAATCATCGTTTCCTCCGATACACCCCCTTTTTCCCGTGGTTGAATTTGGGACTTGTCGGCTAAACACAGTGAACCAGCTCAATTTTCTGTCGGAAAACCAAATTAATCCAGTTTACAATTTCTCATTTTGGTTCAAAAATAGCTTTTTTTTTTAATTTATTTTTTTTTAGTGGATTGTCTCTGCAGGCAAAATTAGAACACATACTTTATGGTTGCTTTGTCAGTCTATAATTGTACTGTACTCTTGTGTTTTTGTTTCTCTAAAAAGAAAACAGGATTTCAATACATTGGAAATAATCTGCTTGCCTTATAAATTTCTTTCACATTCAGGTATCAACCTTACGCTAAAGTTCATCAATTTTCTGCGGGCATGTTGCTTACTCTGCAAGCTTTGCAACGAGCGATAAAGAAAGAGCCTTGTAAAACGGTGACAGTAAAATTTATGGCAGCTGCCTGCCCAGTGTTTGCTCCTTTCACGACTAACTTCTAAACCGCCAGAGCTGAAGTTGAGTTGTGTCTCTCGGTCTTCAACTGTTGTACCTTTCTTGTTCATTCAATTAGAGTTCTTTGGAGTAACGCTGAATTTGGCAAAACTGCTTTCTGTTTTTCGGCAGCATCTTCCTGGAATAATCTACAACAGAAACTGTAAATAAACTCACCACAATTGTTCCCATGCACTACTTTAATAATGTGGTCACTGTTTTGCCTTTGGATCTGTTTTTAAAAGCTGCCACCTACGAAAACATGCCAGAAAAAGAAGTCCGGCGATTGATTGAAGACTAAGAAAATAAATGGTGCCTTAGCTTGGGTGCCATTGTTACTATTAGTGAATGACATTCATCTTTCAAAAAATATTCATAGATTTGACAAGTGTTTGGAATCAAGAATAAAACCACAAAACCTGTTTTAAAATAAGTATCTAGAAGAAGCAATCGTTGCCTTCCAAATCACCAAGTTTTTAACACCGCAGATTTTGATGCAGCCCAAAAACTTCAAATCAATTACGGTTACTTGTACATGCAAAATACCCCCAAAAATTAAGTTAACCTAGTCTAGTTTTCAGCGGCTAAATTATCCATTGGGGTCAATTAGAGCAGGGGTCCCCAACCGCCGGTCCGCGGACCGGTACCGGTCCGCAGGGCATTTGGTACCGGGCCGCACAGAAAGAACTTGCCTTATTTCCGTTTTATTTATTTCGGAATACGAAATATGTTTTATTTTGAAAAATTACCGGATTCTCTGTTACATCCGTCTGTGTCACGCTTGACTCACGTCAAGGCACACTTCTCGGTCACGTGACCGATGACGCTCATAAACAAAACGCTGAAGCCCGCAAAATGAGTAAAAAAGCTGCTTGGAGATCGCAAATGACGGCGGCCTTAAAAGTACGCGACTAAAACAAAATTACCGAAGTAGACTGGACATAAACCACACACTTGAGGTGTCATTGTCTCCTATTACCCCGAGATGGGACTGTCTGATTGCAGAAAATCAAGCTCGGGGCTGTGGTGAGTCGTCATTTTCATGCACTTTGAATTTGCGTTGTATCGTATTTTGAAGGCATTAAACATTACCAGAGCGATAAGAGTGTTGCGACCAGATTAGACGCTCCTTGTGTTTATTATTATATTTCGAAAACACCACAGTTTTCATGCAGCTCATACCATTTTATTTTGTTGTATTAATCCGCCACACCTTAAATGCCGGTCCCTGAAAATATTGTCTGACTTAAACCGGTCCGTGGGGCAAAAAAGGTTGGGGACCCCTGAATTAGAGTACCTCAAATGCTTGTTCGGCTACACTGTGTGTGCATTGTGAGTGTCTGGTGACCAATCAAAGGTGTACAATGCCTCTCGCCCAAAATCACCTGGAATAACCAAATGAGGACCAGCACTATTAAAAAAACAAACCAAAACAAAAAACAAAAAAAAAAAAAACGCTTTGACGACTGGATGAATTGAATTGTATCTCCTTGTGCAGAAAGAGCTGATCGAGATTTGCAGGTTGGTGGCGGAGAGCAAGCTCTCAGAGGGGAAGCATGAAGAGGCCGTGCCAGCCGCCCAGGCCTGCCTGCGCTGCTCCGTCGACGTGTACGGACCCAACACGGTCCAGCTGGTGCCAGCTTACCTGTTGCTGGCCGATGCCAACATGGGTGAGGAATGACGCACCTGCTCTTCACCATCTCTTTTGCGGCACATTTGCATTTGTGTGATTGTATCACACAGGCATGGGTAATCTGGCCCTGGTGGCCGAGCTGATGTCCCAAGCGGAGTGGGCAGTGTTGAAGAGTCCCGAATGTGGCTATGCGGTCCACCATCGGCTACACAGGAGCATGGGCTGTCTCCATACAGCCACGGGTCACTTTGAGGCGGCGCTTTTTCACTTTGCAAACGATGTGCGTGCGCCGTCACGACGAAACTCATTTGATGGGCATTTCTAATAAGGCTTTTTGTCTGATATGTTTTCAGATATATTTTGCGAGTGAGGAGTATGGTCTGGATAGCACTGTGACATGTGGGGGTTACTTCCTCATGGCCGATGTGTTTGTCAAACAGGGCGAGCCCGCTATTGTTCATTCCTTGTACAAAGAGGTGAAATGTCAACCAACACTGATGCTTTTACCAGAGTCATCAAATATTGTTCATTTTCCCGACAGTTGAACCCAAATATTTCTCCTAAGGTGGCAGAGACCTGGCACTCTCACCTGGCCAAACTCCTGCAGAGCCACATTCAAAATTTACAAAAGAATCCTGATACAACGGAGCCCGCCTTTGGTGCGTCAACGATGCTGATATGAATCAAGATAACATTTTTTTTTTTTTTTTTACTAGTGTCTTTAAATGCCACTGCAACCCACCCCTCTGAAACAGGAAAACTCTATTATTTGTTATGATTTTTTTTTTTTTTATACATTCAATTTTCTCGTCTGATTCCAATCCCTACACATTACACTGGCAACGAATATTTGCAAGTCAACATTCAACATTTCAACTGTAATGCAACCATTCAACAGTCAAATTCGGCAGATGACATCACAAGAACGACACTCCTCGTGATGAAACGGCTTCGTTGACGTATCACTGAAAAAGAAGGTCAACGGGGGGCTAAATTTAGCTGAGCTGACTTGCTGTGCAACCGGAAGGCTAAAGCTCAGCTTTACAGCACGCATGCTAAGAGACCGCCGCTGACGCATATTTGCCTGCGCGGCATCCGCACGACGAGCCTCTTTCACAGCTGCTGTCCTACATAGGATATGACACTCAGCTTGTCAGCTGGCATGCAATTTGCCTGTGGATGCTTCACACTCGAGCAGGATTTCCCAAACAGTTCTCTCTCTCTCTCCCTCTCTCCCTCTCTCTCTCTCGCATGGTGCGCAACAATACTTCAGCATGTCTTACAATGCTAAAGTGTGTCTTTATCACCCTTTAACCAGATAAAGGTCAGCAAGTGGAAGTGGGCAAGATACTCAGGTCCATTTTAGAGTTTGAGCAGGACGAAACTCGAAAGGAACCGGCTCAGGTGGCTTTGGTGGCCCATTCACTAGCCATGCTCTCCTACCTGGGTGGTGATGTTACCAGGGTGAGTCACCTGCCAAGGTCAGCGGAAGTCAACATACGACTAACTCGGTGACACAGTGCCCTATTTACCCCCTCGGCGTACTTCCTTTAGTCATCCGTCTGTGAGTGAGATTATCTGTGATTGTGAAAGCTTTCAAGATGAAGCAGGGATTTAGTGGAAGCGACACCGTGACATGCCCACTGGGTTCCACGTCTTTGAAAACAAGCCGGCTCTCTTGTGTGTAGATACAGCTCATTGATAGATTTTACATTATTTTCATCAGTGTGGTGAAGAGAGCTGCTTCTAATATTTCTTTTTATTAATTTGTTTTTTTTTTGGGGGGGGGACAGCCCATTTCCTTTTGATGGAGTTCCTTATTGACATAGATGCAAGTCTAATGAGGTCAAGAAAACATGACATGAATTCGAGAAAGTTGAATGACCTAATGTTTAGGGAACTCCAAGCGAGAATCATAAACAAATACATTTCTTGAACTCAACAGCTGAAATAAATCTGATCCACACTATTCTAATGAACTGAGATCACATTAGCTTTTGTATCGGCTTACATTAGATTGTGTCGGTGTACCGATTTACTCTTGGTATCCAGTGAGTCAGGAAGGAAATTGTCTGCTAAATGTGGTTGTTCACATTAATTTGCATGATGTCACATTATGATTGCATTATGTCACATTAAATCCCCATTAATTTGCATTATGTCACATTGTATCCCATGGAATATTTCCAACTTTAAAAATCCCAAGAATTCTTCATTGCTACCAGTAGCTGCTTTGCTTTGGCGGTGTGTACAGGGATGAGGGGGTGACCCACACTAATAGAATGTTGAACGAGGTTGTGAAAGATCATTAAAAACACAATTGAAGAAATAGCTGAATATAAGAGTGTGCCACGGGCCTCAGTCTGCCTTTTAAGTGCCTCTCATTGCACGTGTCCACTGATCTACTTTGGAAAAAAACAGGGGGCGTGCTACTGTGCTGTAATGACCACTTTTCTCCTTTCCAAGTTATAATGTGTGATGACAACTTTGGTCCTAGCGGGACTTTGGACTCCATGGTCACATTTTGTCTCCATTTGTGGGCTGCGGCGCAGGAGCTGTCATTTGAAAAGGATTATCTAGCGAAAAGTGATGCACCGGGATTGAAAATAAAACTCCCAATTTTTACTGGACACTGAATGCCCCACAGACTCTTATCTATCCATCTAGCTATCTAGCTAGCTAGTTACCTAGCTAGCTAGCTAACTGTCTAGCTAGCTAGCTAGCATGCATGCATCTATCTATTCATCCACTTCTGTGTGATTTGCCACACAACATGTACAGTAGTCATGTACAGTTAGTTAATTTCCCCTTGAGGGATTGTAATTCGCATAACAAATAAAATGGTTAAAAAAATAGATAGCTTAGTAGGACGTGTCATCTGAAGGGTAAAAACCGGGCTGATTAAAATCAGATTGCTGTAATGTTACGTAAATCAGCTTTCCCCTTTCTACAGTCACAGCTGCTGCTGCTTTTCTCTGTGTTTCTGCTGTGTGTGTGTGTGTGTGTGTGTGTGTCACAGGCTCTGGGATTTGGACAAATGGCGCTGGAAGCGAGCCAGCTGATACCAAACCATGACCTGACAGAGCCCATCCGGGCTCTGCTGCAGCTGCTGAGTAAAGACTCGCAGCTGACTTCTACCTAGGATCTACAACAGTCCCACTGAGAATTGACATTTTCAAGAGTCCCGTGATATTTGCCGCATTCATTTCGAGGTATTTTTTTTTCTCCCAAAACTGGTAGTCAGTTAATCTTTATCTTGTCTTGATTTTGGCATTCATTTGTTATTCATTTATTATTGACTTCAGGAGGATTCAAACTGAGTAGTTTCACTGTACCAAAAAAAGCAGGCATTTTTAGCATGTGTATTTTATTTGTATTGATCATAATGAGCATTTTGCTCATGTCACTGAAATTGTTGTCCACCTTGTCATTTTGGGGTAAACATCCCATTTTAGTGCCAAGCATTGTCTTTTTCTGCAGTTTGATGGTTACAGAATAAATATGTACACTTAATGTTTGATTTATGTTCATCACAATATAGATGTGTCATTGGATGTCAAACTAAACACGTCCACTGTGTCATTGTGAAATATCTAATTCGGGAATTTGAAATCAATTTATACAGTCAGCTTGCTAAATCGTGTTAATGTGTGCATGTAGCTTGTAGTTAATTTATATACATTTTTAAAAAGAGGAGGAGCTTGACCAATATGCATTTCTAACAACAAAAATGTACTTCTGATCAATATGAAGTTCAATAGAAAATCTCTTGGATGAAACCGACAGGTCTCAAGGTACTGTACCTGAAGTGATCATGAATCACATACGGTACTTTTTATATAATATAATACAATACATCCTGATTTATATAGCGCTTTCACAACAGCTGCAGCTGTAGCAAAGCACTTTACAAAACAGTTAACATAGAGTCAATAATGAACACAACACTTAACAGAAAAACACAAAAACAATATGTGAATATTGAAATAAAAGGTGTACATCAACACTGCATATTTTCAGCAGGCATTTTAATATTTGGAAATAATTGTGTTTTAACACTATTAGGGAGTGAAGTGAAAATACGAGGGACACACTTTTTTGTTTCTGAATAATGACTTGCCTTTATTTTCATCTAAAAAAACAAAACAAAAAAAAAAAAAGAAAAAGCAAGAGGGAGCTATTTACACCATTTGTTAACAACTTTTGGGAGCCTTTTGTTGAACACTTTCAGAATGATGGACAAGAAAGTAATGGTGAGGGCTTTTGCTTCTCATCTCGTACCAGTGTAGCACTTCCCAACATCAAATGACCTTTAGCTTATCTTAAATCAGTCTTTCTAGACGCTACACATCAACACAGGGCTCCAGGGTATCACCCAAGCCTGAACATTTCTACAAACAGTTCAACTCCAGACAGCTATTAATTCCTCCCAATTATTTACATGTCATCATCCGGCCACTATGTACTCCGTATTAGTACTCCATTATACAGCATGTTTTAGCATTCGGATTCATTTCAAAGGAGGCAATAAAACAATGCATTTCCTCATATTCCCTTTTAGTCTTTTTGTGTGTTTGTGCCAAATATACAGATGCATCCGTCGGAATGGAATAGTTCACCTTGTGCTCTGCAGTACGTACGCCGTGTCCTGACGTATACTTCAGCCCGAAATGATTCAAAAACTGGCCGCATTTGGAGTTCAAATACATTTGCTGGAACTGACAAAAGGAAAGTGTCTGTAAAAGGTGTCTGGACGACGTTATGCATGAACATTTTTTTTTTTCCTACGGTAATTTCAATGTTTTTCACGTTTGGAAAACATTCATGGTGATGATTGTGAGGAAGCAATGATTTGCACTATTCGAAAGGATCCGGACAACTTGTAGCTTAATTTTACGCAATGGTGTGGAACGTACCGCCAGTGGGCCAAATTACATCCGACCATTCAATTCTTAAAAAAAAAAAATCAAAATCATAGCTCCACATAAATGTAAAAAATGCCCACAATCTATTAAAAGAAATCAAGTTGATTTAAAAATTGCCCGTTCACTCGTTTGACCAAATAGTTATTTGATAAAGTCACTCAAATAAAGCGCCGGTCAGAAGCAGGCATCCAGCGATTATCAACTGGTGGCTGGGGACCCAAAAGTGGGCCACGGGCAGCTATTCTGCATAATACGTGGTACGTAATAACCACGCCACACTATCAATGTGCATCCCAAGTCGGGGTAAGCCTTTATTTGGGAAATGGCAATCACGTAGACAGGCATGTGTCTTAATTATTACTCAGGGTGTGATATGTACATGCGTTCACATTCAGTACACCGCTGTACCCAAACGGAACATGGTAACATAAATATGAGACTTCCCCAAAAAGAGATCCGTGCCAAGAAATCAGTGAAAGCTTTTAGCCATATTTTGTGGTACTGCCATATTGTACAGTATTTTGCTTTATTCATTTTTGTACATGCTACCATGATCATCCTCAGTTTCGAGTTACTTTTATGCTGTATATGCCATCAAAGGATATTTTTTTTTCAATGCATTCTCTATATTGCTGTAAACATATATACAGGGGGTTCCCAGACAGATGAGCAACACGATCTTATGAATTTTTTTTTTTTTTTTTTTAATGCGGGCAGTTTGATGGTCATTTTGAGAATTTGCCATGCAAAAGGTCATACAAGGGCCCATTCGTCACTATTCTTAAAATCTCTCAACACAGTACCGTTTGCTCATTTCCAGCGTTCAACAAATAAAAAATGAACTCGGGCCAGCCCGTGAATCATTTCGCCGTTAACTGAATTGAGATGTGGTTAACAGACTTGTCGATGAAGGATATGCAATGACATTGATGTGAACGACGCGGAACGATATGGGAAACGTTACAAATCCAAAACAAGAGAACGACAACAAGTGGAGAGAGTTGTCTCTCAATATGCGTGCTGACACTGGTGACGTGACTCGCTTCATGGATGACATCACAGTAGTGTGTGTGTGTGTGTGTGTGTGTGTGTGAGTGTGTGTGTGTGTGTGTGTGTGTGTGTGTGTGTGTGTGTGTGGGTGTTTGTCAGTGGAGGTACTGTGATTGCATTGAAAGCAGCTGGTTGGGGGGTTTGGGAGATGCTGCTTTTCCTGGTGTCCCGCGAGATGTGTCTGGTTCTTAGCTTTGGCTACAACTCCACGTACTTACTTCCGCCCACAAAATAAAAACAATAAAAAAAATTCAGGCTTCACAATTTCCCATTTTGTTTTCTTTTTACACATTAATTAGGGCACACAAACCACTTGTTTTGTTTTTTTAAAAGTAGCATAAATTATGAATAAAACAAAAAAAAAAAACCAACACAGAACAAGCAAGGGGGAAAAGTGCATGTTAATGTATCCACCACATCTTATGATACTTTTTCCTCATTGTTGCTTTTGTCATGTCTTTTTGGATAAGTCTGGTATTTGAAGGTTAGATCCAGGCTGCTTCCCTGAGTTATCAAGAAAACGCACCACAATGTCAACACTAAGGGCTACGTGAGTGGAACAAAGTCGGAATTTAATCGGCGCTGTCGTACGGCCGCTTGAATGGCAGCAATGAGCTACTGTATCAAAGTCCCTGAAATATTCCTGGGGTAAAAATCAAAAAAGTAGTTTGTGTTTTTATTTACTTTTGGGTCCCCAGCCACCAGTTGATAAATTTTTTCGTAATTGATGCCTTTTTTTAACTTCCAAAAATGTTGGAGAGAGAAACTTTTTCAACAAAAATCAAAACAATAGCAAACGAGGGAAGAACAGCAGGTGTGTGAAGTGCAGCTTCCTGCCTGATATGTGTTGTATTCCTTGTCAAAAATTATGCGTCATTCTGTGGCAGTGACAAGTCACATGTTTTGAGGTATATTTTTTCTTGTTTGGAAAAAAAAAAGAAGAAACAAATGCATCTGTTTATAATAAAGTGCGAGACAAGAGGGAATTTTCCAAACTTGGCAGACTGCTGCTGCTGGTACGGCTAATTAAAGACACTACATACAAAGAACAAAAACAAAAACAAAAAAAAAAAAACAAGAGCAAGGGTAATACTTTTAATACTTCAAGCAACATGAATATTTGTGCTAAACTGAATGCGGGTGGAAAATAAGCTTGGCCTGAGGTTGTAGTTGACAGAGCCCAAAGACATGACACGGGGGAGGGGCTGGCGGTTGGGGGCACGGATTTTATTTTGGCCATAAAATACCATCGCATTCACAACGCACTCATTTGTGGCCGCGAATAAGAATTTCGTTTCAACGCCAGCAAGGCCTTCTCTGCAGCGCAATCGGACCTACATTTACTAAATATATTTGAATATTCTTTTTATCATTTTGTAGCATTTATCTTGGCTCGACAACTTCCGGTCAGCACGGAGGTCGACTGGTTGGCACAGGGTTTGATTGCGGCTCTGGCCAACCTGTGTGGAGTTTGCATGTTCTCCCCAGGCTTGCGTGAGTTTTCTCCGGGTACTCCGGTTTCCTCCCACATTCCGAAAACATGCATGGCAGGCTGATTGAACACTCCAAATTGTCCCTCGGTGTCAGTGTGAGCGTGGATGGTTGTTCGTCTCTCTGTGCCCTCCGATTGGCTGGCAACCGGTTCAGGGTGTCCCCGGCTTACTGCCTGAAGATAGCTGGGAGAGGCTCTAGCCTGCCTGCGACCCTCGTGAGGATAAGCGGATTAGTAAATGGATGGATGGATGGATGGACTACTTGCAGTACGTGCATGTTGAATATTTTGGTTGTCCAATCAGAGTTCAGCCTCTCTGTGTTGCCATGTCAACCTTATCCACCTTCAGAATCTGTGCCGCTGACCGATGCAACTCAAACTATATTCGCAACGGGGCCGTTTGTTGAACCAATTACATTTCAAATTCAAATCACAGGGCCACCTAAGCGGCCCGTAGTCATGTCATCATCTTTTCGCCCTCAGATTGGTTTGACTAGCCAAACATGTGTACAATGATTTGCACATATTACAACATTGAATAATCAGCCTCTCATTCAAATAAAACAAGTTTTGTCATGCAATTACAGAAATAAATGAAACATGATGACGGTAGGATTAAAAGGTGGATGAAGTTGGTTCAAGCCTGTACCTCACTGAGCGGCGAAGGCTTGCTAGGCTTAACACGTCTTAAACAAGGGTGCCAATAAGTACGGAGGCTGCTGTACGTCCATATTGTGGCTACAATTGACTTTTTTTTGTTTGTTTTGTTTTCCCCCCATGTCATGTCTGGTGCTCCGTATTATTTCTCTCCACAACACTTGGAAAAGCTACAACAGTCTTCATGTCACCATATCTGACATGTCTAAGAAGGAATACCCCCCCCCCCGGCCCCCATAAAAACCGTCAGGGCTTGGGTTCACGGTTAACCCAAACTCGAAGCGTTGTTATCAGCAAGCGAAAATAGAGAGCGGACTTGAATTAGCCCTTAGGACTGAGGGGGAGTCAGGGGAGCAGCCTCAAATCTTTTGGAGGGGGTTAGTATGAGCAAGAATTTCTGTTTTCGCATTCATCCACATGTATTTCGAAAACGAACACGTGTGTGTGTGTGTGTGTGTGTGTGTGTGTGTGTGTGTGTGTGTGTGTGTGTGTGTGCGAGAGTGTGCGTTTGCTGGTGTGTGCATCTCACTCAGTCAATAGCTTGATCTCGTTGGCAAGCAGCGTGTTGAAGTTGTAGGCCGGGTCGGGGAGGACCGAGCCGGAGGCTTGGCAGGGGGGCGACTGAGACGGCTCGGCCAACTCGGGATCGCTCTCGCTGGAAGTGGAGCCCACGCTCATGTTGCACACAGCCTCCGGCAAGGAACCGCCGACAGTGGGCACGGGGCACACCTCGGGCTCGCTGCTGGTCTCGCTGGTGCTCGACACCACCGACAGCAAGGACATCTTACGGGTGAGGCGGTTGGGGAGCATGGAAAGGGCGTAGTCGGCGACAATGCCCGCCACGTCCATGCCGCACGCCTGGTCGAAGGCGATGAAACCCACGTTGGCGTTGGCCTCGCACACCACGAAGGAGCCGTTGTTGAGCTGCAGGAGGTCGATGCCGCAAACGTCCATGCCGAGGATGTTCGACACCTCGGTGGCCAGCTGCTTGCCCTGCTCGCTCAGTGGGCACATCATCCCCACGCCACCTTAATGACAGCAAACACATATTGCTGAGTTCATTCACGAGGCACCTTTACAGGTAAAGTCACTCAACTTTTCGATGCATCTGTTCACCCGGAGCTGAAAAATCACAACTTTCCGTTTCAAAGGACGTCCACTTCTATGCCTCTCAGTTGGTCTTACCGTCTCGACTGCATCTCTCTTGCAACCTGGTGAAGAGACACTCTAAGGGTTTATGTGCTCACGGCTCATTTCTTTGGCAGTCAATAGGTGACTACGTTAAGACACTGAAACAACAACTCTTTTTTTTGGAATAACCCTGATCAAGTAGCAAGTGGAGCGGGGGCGGTCCAGTGGTTAGCGCGATGACCTCGCAGTGCAGAGGTCGTGGGTTCGATCCCGGCTCGGGCCTCCCTGTGTCGAGCTTGCATGTTCTCCCTGTAAATAATAATAATCTGAGGACGAACGCTCCAAATATGTCACAGTGCATCACGACTCCAACTGTACTCAAAACTCAGCGCGCTCTCGCAGCACGAATCGCTTTGCGTAGCTCAGAGGAAGATATACCCAGCCTCTTGTGGGTACATTCAAGCCGGCCTTTGTTGCCTTTGTTTCCAAAAAAGACGTCATGGAGCAGATGGATCATCATGCTTGAAACAAGAATTGGAAAGAGGGTACGAATGTTTCAAATGAATGATGATAGTCAATAATTAGATTTGGGACTGATGCAGTCACTGAACACAATAAAACCATTGACCTCAGATCCTTATCCAACAAGCCTTAACAATCAGCAGACTTCTCCAAGTACATTTTTAACCAAATATTTAAGCTGTGGAAAAAATAATTGACTTTTACCAATTAATTCAAACACATTTGTGGCGAGGGACTTTTTCAACCCCTCTAGCGACTCCTTTTTTTAGAAAAAAAAAAGAACAAAAAACTATGATCACAACAGGTCAACAATGACGAGAGCAAGGGTAATATATATATATTTTTTTATCTGTTCCGAAAACTAACTTGACTTAACTGCATCAGTGCAAAAGGTACGGGGACATGGTTGTGTCCGCATGACACTGCTGGGAAAAAAAAAAAAAGTTCCAATTGTTCCCATATCCACTGAGAAAATACCAGAATGAAGATGATTCTACGCTATCCAAAACAATGCATTGCTAATTTTTGTTGTCGGCACTTCTAATATGAGAAGAGCATGCATGTCGGATTGGTTTCGTGGGAAGACATTGACTCTAGCCAATGCACAATGTAGAATCGCCAGCACAGGAATTGTCCAATCTCTCCCGCTTGACTTCTGCCTCTTCCCTAAGTTTGAGGAGCACCGAAATTCAGGCTGATTAGATGGAATTTGTAGCACGTGGATAACTCATGATCACAGAATGCATTGCGAACCAGCCAGCCATGAGACTTAAAACTCCTCCACTTGTGGCGGAGCTCCGCTCCAAACCCAATGGGTGCAATCTGTTGTTTTGTATCCAAGAAGCCAAAGCCTCAGGCTCGGATGCGCCGACACTATTTACAGCAGCTGTCCCGCTCGCAGATTGATAAAGTCAACAACCCGATATCTGACAACCAGCACAGATGAGATCGGGATCTTGAAAATTCTGTTCATGTGAATGATGAACAGAACCAATGAGAAGACACAAGCCCGGCAGTGCTGACCATGAACACCTGGAGATGATGCAGAGCAACGTCCAGGTCCTGACTGTACATGGACTGAATGACCTGGCAAAATAAGCCTTTGTCTCTCGAATACCTCCGACTTGGCATTGAAAAAAATTACATGGACTTGTTGGGCAAACGCCCATGGATCCGCAAAGCACACAGGGGTTAGTCGATTTTTTTTCAGGACCGGGAGAGACACAGTAATTCAGCGGTCCCCAACCTTTTTTTGCAACAAGGGCCAGTTTTATGTCAGAAAAATATTTTCAGGGACCGGCCTTGACAACAAAATACTATGATATGACTGTGGTATTTTCGAAACATAATAATAAACGCGAATCATGACACGAGGAACGTCCAATCTGGCCGCAACACTCTCTGGTCGCTATGGTCACGTTTAAACGTGCCTTCAAAATAAGATACGTAGCAAATACAAAGTGCATGCAAAATACGACTCACCATCGCCACATATTATGCAGAGTGGGCTTGGTGCGTGGGAATCTCCCGCTGAGATAAAGCCGTATTTTAAGTAGGACTCCTGACACTGTCTTATGAAATGTAGCCTTCTTTTTTTTTGAAAGTCGTAGGCTCCTCTTCTCTCGCCTCGTTGGGCCTTTTCCCCTTCCCGAAGAAATTTTCCAAAGACGCTTGTTTTTTTTTTTTTTTTTATACTCATTTTGCAAGATCCACGTGTCAAAGTCAAGGCCCGGGGGCCAGATCTGGTCCGCCACATCATTCTATGTGGGCCGCGAAAGCAAATCAAACATGTCACCTTCCATGATGCTTTCTAAAATGTCAAACAAAATTCTAAATTCTCATATGTAATAAATAAGAGCGATATTGGAAGCATTTTCTTGTTACCAAACCCCTCATGATAGTAACTTAAACAATAGTTGAATCAACAGTTATTCTTGACTCCTTTATATGGTTTCAGTCGTAACGGCCCTCCAAGGGAAACGGTAACTGAAATGTGGCCCGTGACAAAAATGAGTTTGACACCCATGTGCTAGCTCCTGGGTTTCATTTTAGCGGTAACCTATCACGTGACCGAGAAGCGCGCCTTCACCTGCGTCAAGCGTGACATACTGTGGACTGATATAACAGGGAATCCGGTCATTTTTCAAAATAAAACAACTTTCAGATTCCGAAACGAATAAAACGGAAGTTATTTATTCTTTCTGTGTAGCCCGGAACCAAATGACCCACGGACCGGTACCGGCCCGCAGCCCGGGGGTTGGGTACCCCTGCGGTAAGTCATTGTCCTTCCTGAATCCAAAAATTGACTCTGCTCGACTCACTCTTCCCATAGTAATAGACTTTACCGGGGTATCGGAGGAGTTGGCGGTCCCAAAGGAAAATCATTTTCCTCTCCGCCGTCTCAATTCGTTGCCACAGATATGACAAGGAGAGTGGAGGGTACCTTTTCGAACTGTTCTTGTGCTCTGTTGCCGGTACAGGAATATTTAGGAAGCGCTATGAAAATGCCTACCAAGGGAGCAGTTGCTCTGCATCCGTCCATCGGTGGAGCAGCGCAGCATGGAACCGATGACCCGGCCGCCCACCAGCACCACACGTACATCACGGCCATGTGACTCTTTGACATACTCCTGAAACAAGTAGGGGGTGTCATGACGGATCAGGTGGCACAGGTCTGTCAGGTGGTGCTTGTCACGTGCCAAGAACACAGCCTTGCCTGGGGAAATAGAAAAAAAAAGCAAAGGTGCAATTACTTTTTCATTCAGCGTAACCAGACCTTTGGTATTGACCCGCACGCGATTTGACTTTTGAGGAACTCTAATTGCGGTTTGATATCTTCTGCAAAGTCTTTGAGCCAAATCTGCTGAGAACGTCTTTTCTCAGTTCCTCTTCTCTAAAAAAATGGCTCGCGTGCTTTTCTAAGGGGGATAAACAAATGCTTCTCACAGAGGCAAGAAAAGTCTGTTTTAATTAGCACTTCTTCTTGCCAAGGCCTCTGACCCCCAGTACGAAAGCAAGGTCAGATCATGTGATCGTGTACTTGTGCGTGCGCGCGTGCGTATGTGCACATGGTGTCTCAGTGACGGGTCTAAATACGATGACGAGGCATTCTTTGGCAAGCACAAACTCACGGTGAAAACCATGACGCCGCAAATGTAGATAACAAGGAAAGCAAAAAAAATCACTGCACGCCGCAAATGTAGATAACAAGGAAAGCAAAAAAAAAAAATCACTGCCATGGTTTGAGGGTGAACTCACGCCCGGCAATTTGAACAGGACACAAACTCGCAAAATGTTGATATCTGCTTCCTTCATTCATTCCGTTTTTGTCATTCATGTTGGGCCCAAAATTCCATCGGAAAAGTGAAAACAAAACTAATCAACGTTGGCCTTTCGGAGAGGAGAGTTTAAAAAATAAAGACCGAGGGCGAGGAGGAAATATTCTTCACCACCGTAAGGGACATTTGACCAAATAGGCCCATAGAACGCTTTCTTTTGATAATTCGTCAGACCTGGCAGAAATCTCCCTCCCTCTCCTGTGCCCTGTCATGTGCCATCACCTCACTTCCCCTCGCAGCATTTTGAAAAAAAAAAAATAGAAAATGCACGTGTCATTAGTTATGTCACATACATTTGGAGCGTGCTTGTGCCCGTGCGTCACCGAGCGTGTCACGCTCTTTATTTTACTATGATTTTTTTTTCGATTGTGCAAGGTGGCTCTTGCTTTGAATAACTGGCAACTGGCAAGAAAGCCATCCTGTTAATTATTTGATAGCAAATCACGTCACCGCCCAGCGTGCCCGGAACATTTTTGACTGCGTTATTTGTTTAGTCACTCTGTTCATTCTTCTTTTGCACCGTGGTACTTACAGTATCACGAATAACCGAGGAGTGGAGCGAGTGCTTTTCACGGTGTGTGCGTGCGCGCATATGCCAGTGCACATTATTAGTCATATTTGTTCAGATTTATGCAAGGTGGCAGGGATAGGCCGCATTAAAGGAGCTGTATGTCGACATTGAGGGCACGCGTTGTGTGTGTGTGTGTGTGTGTGTGTGTGTGTGTGGGGGGGGGGAGCATCAGAGCACTCACATTAGATCTTTACCTTTATCTTAAATCCATCACTGTATTTTCTGAACCGCTTTATCCTCACAAGGGTCGCGGGGCATGCTGGAGCCTAGCCCCGCAGTAGGCGGGGGACACCCTGAACAACCATCCACGCTCACACTCACACCTCGGGACAATTTCAAGTGTTCAATCAGCCTGCCGTGCATGTTTTTGGAATGTGGGAGTAAACTGCAGTACCCGGGGAAAAGCCACACAGGCACGGGGAGAACATGCAAACTCCACACAGGAAGGCCGGAGCCGGGATCGAACCCACGACCTCTGCACTGTGAGGTCGACGCACTAACCACTGGACCATCGGGCAGCCCTCCATCTTAATCGTGCGAGCTAATGAATTCACATCGCAGAACATTCTGCCAATGAAGTCGATAGCAGGCGGGAAGTGAGCTGCCCGCGGCCTCCGTTAAACACGAACTTGCAAGCCCATGAAAGCGAGGCGTTGCGCGCCTTGTCTTACCTCTGTGTCCGCGCGCGTTCTTCACCACCACCGGGTAGCCCAGCGGCTCTGCCTCGTCAATCATCTTTCGAAAGTTGTCATGTCCACCTGAGACACATACGCAGACACACACACAAGCGCCACCAGATCACACAGAGGAACGCAACGTGTTAAAGGGAGCTTCATTTGATCTCTAAGTTCATCAATTGCAACTGAGTGAGCCCGCAAGGGGGGGGGGGGGAAGGAACCCGTCGCCATGGCAACAGAAGCCATCTCAAAACAGCAGCGTCACGCCGCCGCGAGATGGACGAGATTGGAAGTGAGCGGCCGTTGGAGCGGGCTAAAATCAAGTCGCCGTCATGCTTCCGCTTTCGGCGCATTTGCTCATGGCGCAAAGCTAAAACGTGTCATGATAAAATGCGTTCGGGACATCAAAAAAAAAAAAAATACAAAAGAGAATTATTAATGTTACTAAACATACTGCAGAGCCAGTGTTTAATTCTTTCCTTGTTTTCACATGGCTCACTGCTCAAATCTGGAATCCATTCAAGCGAACAGATGTGATCCACTCGGTCACATGGCTTTTTCCAGACCCACTGATTCACATGCTTTCCACCAGAGAGAGAGAGAAAGAGGAAGACAGGGAGAAAGCGGGGAGAACAAGAGGAGGGGAGGAGCAGAGGGATAGCTTATTTTGTTTTGAAAAGTCATGAGGGGACAGCGGGTCAGGCAGCAGAACTGTTACATAAGCTCTGTATCCACGCTGCATGGATTGCCTGGACTACACCGAAGAGAGACCAATGGAATGTAGGCCAAACATCAGCCTCTTTCTCTCACTCCCTTACGGCCCGAATCAGTGGTGTGCTCTTGTAAAATGTCATGTTTTCATTTGAGGGTTTTTTTTTTTTTGTACAATGAATTGTGGGGCTTGTCTTGGGTTTTTTGTGGGTTTTTTTTTTTAAGGATAAATGAATGCAAAGTAATAAAAAGGACATTTATACAGCATGATTCTGTCCATATATGAGCGGGCGTTGCCAAAGGTAAAATCTTTCATAGTTTAAAAAAAACTTTACTGATCTGTTGAAGACACGTGAGATCATCGCATGACGATGATGTCTCTCACAGGTGTGTTTGCTTCTGCAACAATGAACAAAAATACAACTCTGCAATGTCCTTGAATGACGAGTAGTGATTCTCAAGGCGCGGTACGAGGGTATTGGGTTTTATTTACACAGTGGTATGCAGTGGTATGGCCAAGTACACTTCAGCCGTATTCAAATTTTAAATACATGTGAATGATCTTTTTAATCTTTAATCATTGATCGGTTTTTATACGTTTTTTTTGCAATTTTCATTGACCTTTTATGTGCAACATAGCCTCGCTGAATTATGACTTACATACAATTTTTTCCCCCGAAATCTTCAAGTATTTTTCTGATAACATCTTGATTTTTTTTTTCTTTTCTTGTAATGTTATGAATGTGTTTCCATGTGATTTGATGTTTTTCCACGTAAAATTTTCACTTTATTCTTTTCAAAAATATATTGTAATATTGCAATTTTAGTCATGTATAAGCTCTTTCCTTTTTGATAAATAATCAGGCCTACTTCGGTCCTGCATTTTAATGCTGGTGATTATCGAGGTACTTGGAGAGCCCATTATTTCTTTCTTTCTTTATTTATATTTGCGTGTGTGTGAAGAATTTGAGAAGCTCCGGACTATTGGATGGGAGAGCGTGACTCTCTTTCGAGGTCCTATTTCAACACTCGTGTCGCAGCGAGCAGCGGAGCTGCAAAGGAAGAGGAGTAGTCTTTGTGGATGTCGCGCAACTTTTCATCCAGATTTTTCGTATTTTCTTCAAACGAGGTTGGAAACGCATGAATGGCGCCTCTGCTGGTTACGGGCACGTTGTCCACGCCATCCGTCGCTAATACAAATACACAGGAGAGTCCACATTCGAGCGGCAATGGCAATTCCCTCACATTAACAGACAAGCGCCTCGGCTGCGAAATTATAATCGCTGTTCTGTCCTGAAATGAAAATACACTTATGATTTGACTGTGTTCGTATCATCGTGCGACTGATTCTGAAAACATATGACATACATTTAAAACATGTTCCCGACAATATTACAACAAATAAAACGGTCGATGCATGGCTCACCATAGGAGAAGGTGTCAGGCAAAGGTATGCCGTGGCCGGCTAGCTCTTGAAAGGTCCAGAACTTGTTGACACAGTTGAGTATGGCCTGAGGACGGTTGATCAGCCGACAGCCCATCTTCTCCAGGTGACGCAGAACGGTGATGTCGCTGTCCGACTGCACCCACGGCGTGGGCACTCGTACCACCACCACCTGGGGATAAGATGTCACCGTTTCTTGGTCCACTTGCAGGCCTGTAGGGTCAGAGATGAGCTGGAGTCATTTGTTGAGGAAAAAGGTCCAACGTGCATTTTTTTTACAAGCGAAACTCAACACTTAAGGTTCTTCCAGTGTGGTTCGGGCCGATTAAAGAGGACATTTTTTTTTCCCTGGCCGGCACGGAAGCGCAGACATCAGTCAGCATCTGTTTTGGCTTCTCCCAGCTTGCCACGTTTAAGAAAGAGAAACGAGTTGTATAAGCGGCTGGTGAAATATTGCGGAAGCCATCATCTCCTGGTGGAAAATGTGACCTTTTCTGGCAGATGCAGTCCGGAGTCATCATCCCTGCAACTCTCGTTGCCAGTTGGCAGAGTTCAGGGCAAGGAAGCGGCACATCACGGTTACAAGGCTGGCAGTGTTAAGCTGTATGGAGCCAGTCGTGGCTGATGGTATGATTAGCTGCAGGCTGTCCTTCACCATCTTCTATCCTGTTGCGCTGGCAGATCCTTTGAGAGCGCCGGGCAGAAACGTTTTGACCGAAATCCTGACGGCATATCCGTATGTTTTCATTTGTTTGTTCAGGTCAGTGAAAGCATGCGCAGATTCAACTTGATTGTCTGGCCTAACAAGAGAGCTTGTTCACTGTGACAGCGACACACTGGACGCAGACTCTATTGTGTCACACGTCGGACTATGAAAAAAAATGTAGGCATGCATGAGGGGCGACTGTTTGGGTCAGTGTCAACAAACAAATCCCACATCATGGGGCCTTTTCGACGTCCATCGTGAATGAATTTAGACGAACGGAGCGCAACGGCATTCCGACAGATGTGAGGGAATATGATGTGACTCATCAGATGGGGGAAATCATGTGTACACACCGCTGTGTTATAATTGTCATGAGCCAACAAAATCGTTGTTGTATGGCTTGGATTAAATTCCACAAGGTTCTGGAACTCCTCTGAAGGGAAGGAGCGCATTCTTTAAAAGATATTCCCTCATGTGGTTTAAAACGACAACCATGTCTATCCTGTCTAATATCACTATTGAATGCTCCAATGTCTAAAGCAGTAATCGGACTTCACAAAAAAGGCGTATGGTTGTCGGGGAGTACAACATTTTATGACGATTGTGATTAATCATACAGGAGATCACTCCAATATGACTTTAGGATTTTATGTTTATTATGGAGGACGGCCCGGTGTTGAGTGGTTAGCGGGTTGATCTCAGTGCAGAGGTCGTGGGTTCAATCCCAGCTCCGGCCTTCCTGTGGGGGGTTTGCATGTTCTCCCTGTGTCTGAGTGGGTTTTCTCCTGGTGCTCTGGTTTCCTCTCACATTCCAAAAACATGCATGGCAGGTTGATCGAACACTCCAAATTGTCCCTAGGTGTGTGCGTGAGCATGGATGGTTGTTCCGTCTGTGTGTGCCCTGTGATTGGCTGGCAACCGGTTCAGGGTGTCCCCCGCCTACTGTCTGCCCGAAGACGGCTGGGATAGACTCCAGCAATACATTCTGATGTTTACGGTTGAATTTATGTCAACCAAATGCGGGATAAATGGGTCATATTTTGCCATATCTACTGTTGCTGACGATTGTTCTTAGTTTGAATAGTGTCACATGAACAAGTCGCTTTGAACATTTCATACAGAAAAACAAATTAAAGCATGTGTCATTTCTGCTGATATCAAATCACATTGATATCGGTATCGGACAATACCCTAGCCTTCAATATCGGTATCGTATCGGAAGTGAAAAAGTTGTATCGGGACACCCCGACAAAAAAGGAAGTGAGGTCCTTCGGATAGAACTTACCGGGGGACTTCTGAGGACATAAAATTCAGCTAGATAAGCAGTGTATGTACAAGGGTATTTTTTACGATGAGATACAATTATTTTAGTGTGCTAACCACTTTGCTTGTATAAATCTGTAAATTTACCCCTGGGGGGGATTCATCAAGGTTTATTCTATATATTATTGAGGGCAATTGTGTGTCAGAGAGTACTGAGAAGATAATAAGAAGGCAGCAGCCAGGAAAGGTCAAGGATGCTTTGTGGTCCTAACGCATGCGAAGGGGACAAGCGTTGCATGTGAAAATGTGTGTAAGCCATAAAAACAGCCCGCACCCTCCTTTTTTCCCCCCCTCCTCCTTCACAAAATCTCTGTACACAAGCAAAAGGATTCATGGTCGACTCTATTCAATCCACTCACACACTGCTCCGATTGTACTGGCACACAGAGCAATGCGAGCGGTGCTACAGTGGGAAGTGTAGAGAGGTGGTATCATCGTGTCGGACAGACGCTGTTCTGTGTTAACTGTGCTTTTTTCTATTTACAAAGGAACTGTGTCGAGACCAATGAGGCAGAGCATTGATTGAGTCTTTTTTTTTTTCATGCAAGGGATCATTTGAATGACACTGGATACTATGTGACTCCTGGGAAACATCACACGGATGCACCCATGTGATGGGCAACTTGTTTTTGAGAGGCCACGTCAAAAGTCTGGTTGTGCATTGAGCGATGGGGATGTTTTATTTTTATTTTTTTTTCTGTTGTTATGTTGATGTGGTCCACAGGACTGTACTGAGATGGTGCTCCGTTTGTAACACAAGCACCGTGTGCATTACATTGCAAGACACCAAATATCCACAAAGCCATCCCCAATATCTTTCCCTTTCATTTAGAAGGATTAAGGGAGACCAAAGTCGACACAAGAAACAGCCGTGGAATATTGCCGGTTTTCAAAGCGTGCCCTTCATAGACCAACTGGCACAATTATGATTTGACAGCTTTGGAACAAAACAGTCCACCTGTGATTAAGTCTCTGTGCGGATGGGATGAAAATTAAGGAGAAACATAATGAAATATTAATCATGTGCATTGTTGTAAAATTGCAAAAGGACTTTTGAATACTTAAGTATCATAAATTGGTTACATACCAACATACCACACAAACCGGATTAACGCAGAAGTCATCTTGAATGCTAACCATTCACTAATATACATCTAAAACATAATGTACAAACCCCATCCCAATGAAGTTGAACGTTATGTTAAACATAAATAAAATCAGAATATGATTTGCAAATCAATTAATTGATTGCACTACAAAGACAAGATATTGAATATTCGAACGGATAAACTTTATTGGGGTTTTCTCAAATAATTATTGTTCTTAACTTATAATTTTATGGCTGAAAAGCATGAAAAAAATGTTGGGACAGGTGGCAAAAGAGATGAGAAATTTGAGGAATGCTCATCAAACACCTGTTTGGAACATCCCACAGGTGAACAGGCTAACTGGGAACAGGTGGGTGCCATGTTTGGGTATTAAAGGAGCTCCACTGAATTGCTGAGGGCAAACAAGCCTCACCTCTTTGTGAACAACTGCGTGAAAAAATAGCCGAACGGTTTCAGGACAATGCAAAGGAAAAGCCGTTTATCAACAACACTCGGATTTGTCGCCGACTTCTCTGAGCCCGACGAGCTCATCGAAGATGGACTGATGCAAAGTGGACAAGTGTTCTGTGGTCTGACGAGTCCACATTTTAAATGGTGTTTCGAAATTGTCTCCTCTGGGCCAAAGGGGGAAAGAACCATCCGGATTGTTATGGAAGCAAAGTTGAAAAGCCAGCATCTGCGATGGTATGGGGCTTCGTTAGTTACTTACACATCAGTGAAGGCACCATCAATGCCAAAAAGTACAGACTATACAGAAACATATGCTGCCATCCAAGCGATCTCTTTTTCATGGGCGCCCATGCTTATTTCAGCAAGACAATGCCAAACCACATTCTGCTCGTGTTACGACAGTGTTTTTTCGTCGTAACAGAGTGCAGCCTGCCTGCAGTCCAGACCTGTCTCCCATTGAAAATGTGTGGTGCTTCTCAAAGCATAAAATACGACAATGGAGACCCCGGAATGTCGAACAGCTGAATAAGTACATCAAGTAAGAAGGGGAAAGGATTGCATTTACAAAGCTGTAAAAATTAGTGCCTTCGGTTCCCCAACAATTCATGAATGTTGTTAAAAGAAACAAGATGTAACACAGCAATAAACATGACCTTGTCACAGCTTTTTTGGAATGTGTTGCAGCCATAAAGTTCAGAGTTCATGATTATTTGATAAAAACAATGTAGTTTATCGATTTGAACATTAAATAGCCTGCCTTTGTAATGCATTTCATTAAATATCGGTTGAACATGATTTGCAAGTCATTGTATTCTGTTTTTATTTACGTTCAACACATTGCACTTTCATTGGAATTGGGTTTGTATTTTGTCTTTTTAATATTCATTCAGTACACAAACTAATCATGTAACAGGTTAATCTCGAGTTGCTCTTTCAGGCTGTTGCATGCAAAAACTTGCAGATGGCAAAAATTTCAACTAGCCACATTTTAAGAGCACTGGAACATCCCCGGGCAGAGGTTTTTTTTTTTGTTTTTTTTTTTGTGCAGAAGGTATGAACACCAACTCAAGTTGCAGTTTTCAACTATGTGACTCACAGGCAGCTGCTGGGCCTTGTTTTCATTTTCTGTTACGTATCATTTTCTGAACACTCCTGGGAGGTACTTCAGCTCCATCACGTGTGTGTGTGAGAGAGCATCAAATAACGTATACTTTCTCAGAGACAAGATACAAATGATTGGCAAACCGTTCAATTTCAATGTAGCATTGTTGTTGACCACCATTTTGTTCAGATTTCAAAATAAATTGTCCCTTGGAAAATGGAACTTCAATTAAGCAGTACCTGTGTTTTCAAACCGACATTAAAAAAAGATCGAGAGGAACTCAAGTTAAAAAAAAAATGCGCCTCCACTCGTCTAAACATGCTATTCAGTTTTGAGCCATCTCGGGAGGCTGACTTTTTCCAGGTGAAAGTGATGTCAAAGTGCCCTCCGGCTCACATTGTGAGCATCACAAATCATCATTTTTTTTCGGCTTGTTCATGTGACATTTGCAATTCAAGTGTGAGGGCACTTTGATGCCCGTTTCAGTGTCACATAAAATGTCAGCCTCCTTACGATGGCTGATAACGGGATATTCCGTAAATGCAACACTAATCAGAAGACTGTGTTTGGATTAGTGGAGGCCCATCGAACATATCGCATAGAACATTTTGACTTGAGATCCCCTTTGTTAACTGTACAGTAACTATATTAAGGTAACATTTAACATTCTGAATGGTCATTAAGTGTAAAAAGAAGTGAACCAAAAATGGTTTTCCTTTAACTATTTACCCTTGATTAACTTGGATAAATTTTGATGATAAATGAGTGTGTCATTAAAGTCACTGATATTTATTTTAACATTCATCACTTGAATGTTTTTTTTTTTTTAAATAGGTATATCGCTAATGTGAAGTGTAAAAACATTAATACGTGACAACACGCATATCAGCGACCCAGCAGGGCAGGATATTGTGGAAACGATATAGTGCTCATTATGTGAGGGGCATTTTAAAACATTCCAAGCATTCAAATGGGTACAACTGTATTGGGGGTCCTCTGCTCATCAAGAAATATATGGGTGACAAAAACATAACCTCCAATATGATTCGGGTCTATTGTGCGAGAAGATAGAATGACATTCACATTTTGGCGTTGGGGACTCAGTCGATCTTCATTAAAGCTTATATAACATGAAAGTTGTGCAATGGTTGGTGTTAATATTGGTTCCAGTCAGTCATTTGACGACATAAGGGTGATGCATTTGTCATCAATGCCTTGCTGGGCCTCTCCTCGAATGGCACTGTCAACAAATCACGAGATGTGAAATGTCTCTCGCCCTGTTGAATACTGGGTTTGTCTGCGCGTGGCTTCGGGAAAATCATTAGTCACCAAAAGCAAAGGGTATGTACACATGCATTTTCATGAGTCCTCCCAGCCTCAAACACAAACGTGTTTGAAACTTGATTTTCATGAGTCCTCCCAGCCTCAAACACAAACGTTTAACACCAAGAGTGAAACTTTAAACTGAGGCCAGTGATAGATAAACCTTGAAGTCGCAACATGTCACTGTGTTATCAGGGACTGCATTGTGACCAAGCCTAAAACGAATGTCAAGTTTTCGTAGATTAGGATGGTTAAATTGTATAAACTCATACAAGGAAAGACGTGTGTTGCTTGATTAAATGATATTACACATCACTGAAAATGTAATCATGCAAAGGAA
Source organism: Hippocampus comes (assembly GCF_001891065.2). NCBI lineage: Eukaryota > Metazoa > Chordata > Actinopteri > Syngnathiformes > Syngnathidae > Hippocampus > Hippocampus comes. Next base: position 621,611 of record NW_017805839.1, on the reverse strand, counting down.
TTTAAACGTGGAAAATGTGCGTATGACTGTAGAGTATTAGCCACACCGAATTTCACAAACAATAAACTCCAACATAGCCATGAACATCTAGATGCCAATTCCTGCACCCTACTCAAATTCCTGGAACGTTGCATCATCCGCATCAGCTGTGCTGCCTGCTCCGTTAATCAGCCCACGGAGCATTTACATCAAGTTATATAATACTGTTGGAATAATATCGCTTTTTCCCGATCAAAAAATACACAGTTTTTGAGTGAAAAAAGGGGCATCCCGGTGAGATAATCCCTTTAATTACCGTATTTTCCGCACTAAAAGGTGCTTCGGCGTATAAGGCGCACTTTCAACGAATGGCATATTTTAGAACTGTTTTCATATATAAGGCGCATAGAATAGAAGCTGCAATAGTGACTGCTGTTGCCTCATGCATCCACTAGATGGAGCTACGCTCAAGGGAATATAATACAATACAATACAACCTTATTGATATTGCGCTTTCACAACCGCTGCAGCTGCAACAAAGCGCTTTACACAACATTTAAAATACTACGTCCAAGAAATCAGAATAGTGATCCATATATAAAGCGCATTGGATTATAAACCGCAGTGTCGACTTTTGAGAAAATTGAATACTTTTAGGTGTGCCTTTTATTGCTGAAAATAGGGTAATATGTATTCATTAATTTCTTTGTTATTCATATATGCATTACATAATTGGTTCATTGATTTATTGTAAATAATTTTTCAGAATGCTAAGTAAACAATTTGACATACATTCAACACTTTTTAAAATTTAAAGCGTATAATTTAATTTAATTATAATTCAAATAATTCAAAATGCAAATTCATGTTTTACTCTTAAAATGAACAGTATTACTTACACTAAATGCACAGTTACCCTAGACCTCACCTACAAAGTATGAATGACCTGGCCCATCTATCAGATTTAAGAATCAAATGCGGCCTTCGAGCACCACATTTTGCCCACCCTTGATGAATGGCCGTGTTACAGGTGTGAGGTGCAAAAGCTGCGCGTACTGCAATGCCAACCTGAAGACGTCAGGGATAAACTAAGATTCCTCCAAGAACGCCTAATCCACCCATATGTTGTTAATCTGTGGCGTCGGGCCTCAGGAGACATTTGCCGTGTGCGCCTGGAAGGATTACAGGTAACAGGTCGGCTCCGCTTGTGTGCACACAGGTCTAGACGGTGCTCCACTTGGCTGGGAATAGCGTTAACCAAGCTAAACTGTTCCACAATTAGCTTTGCCAAAGAGGTTATGTTGTTTGTCATCTATTTGTTTGTGCCCTACTGAGTCTACGAAGTCTTTTCATATGTTAGGCGGCAGATATCCTTTCAAGGGGATCCCCTCGAATTATTGGAAAGACTCTCGTCATCGATGATGCCAAATACAAGTAATATTGAATGCGTTTCAGACGTATACCACCTTAAAAAAAAGGCACAATTAATCAGGTAATGGCTAATTTATGCATACGATTTTGACCTGCTTGCATCAATTTGATTCACTTCAGGGAAATTTACAGTAAATCATTGATTTATATATATATATATATATATATATATATATATAAATATATATATATATAATGAATCAACTCTCTCTTGTCTGACAAGTGCAGTAATTATGTGGTCACGGTCTCAATACAGACATTCATTTAAAACATGTCACAGATGTGCCTGTGCCCGCCTCTTATTTTCAAATATTAACTGTTACACAAGTGTAAAAGAAAAAGCATACTGTAAAACTATATATATATATATATAAATATATATATATATAATGAATCAACTCTCTCTTGTCTGACAAGTGCAGTAATTAGGTGGTCACGGTCTCAATACAGACATTCATTTAAAACATGTCACAGATGTGCCTGTGCCCGCCTCTTATTTTCAAATATTAACTGTTACACAAGTGTAAAAGAAAAAGCATACTGTAAAACGTTTAAACACTCACTGTCACACTTAGTTCACAACTGACGAAAAGCATACAGTAGCATTTTTGGATCTAGCTAGCATTTTTGTATGTAGCTAGCCAGACAGCGGCTAACCAGGAGTACACATTTTTGAAAGCCTATTTGGACACCCCATGTTGCGTTCAAAATCTTCTCCCAAGTGCCAGTGCCAATGGCAGCAGACAACATTAATGTGTTAATTGAGACACATTCAAATCCCTCATCCGATGACTCAAGTCCATTTTGCACTGTGCTGATGAATTCCATGCATGTCTGTTGGGTGGGATCCTACTGTCACCATCACATGATAGAGCACAAGTCAGGGCCTTGAAACGTGGTCTCATAATATCGCGGACACCTGCATTACTGGGGGTTTGGCATTCGCAATTTTTTTTTCGGGGAACCTATCCTCAGGTATTCAAGAAAAAACACTTGCCTTTTTTTCGATTTTCTGTAACCTGGCAAATTACGTTTGAGAATGTTTATTTTCCAACCGAAATATGTCTTCACTATGGATGACATGTATTGTATTGGACAGTTTCTTGAATTGGGTATGAAAAAAACAAAAAAACATCAAACTTAATGTGAGCCTGAAACAGACCAACAAAAACATCGAACTAGTTGTCCGCTCAGCCAAATTTCTGCAGCGAAAGGCAAAAAGTTGTTTTCAGTCGACTGAATTTTCGTCTCCACACATGCTTACTTGCTCATCAAATCAGATGAGCACAATTTGATGTTATGTATTCTGTTGTATTATGTTTGGCATTTTATGTTAAATGTTGTGTAAAGCGCCTTGTAGCTGCAGCTGTTGCAAAAGTGCTATACAAATAAAGATATATTGTAAATGTCAAAAAAAAAAAAACAACAACCTACGAACTGCTTTACGTTTTGAACGATGAAATTAGTTCAAAATGTTTTTGATATGAACTATGAACTGAACTAGACCATTAAAAAAAACTGCGAACTGAACTTCAAACCAGGTTGCGTTAGAAAATTAACCATCACAATTTCTCACAGTAAAATAAATACCGTAAAGCAGTGTTTTTCAAACCTTGTGCGTTTGTCAGGTGTGCCGCGGGAAAATATCCAATTTGTATGCCTGTGCGGTCCATCGCCCAGAAAATAATCATGTAGTACCCTCCAATACCGCTAGAGAGCAGCAACAGCTCGCCAATTGCCTTGTGTTTCGACCACTAGAGACAAGCGAATTTGTGCCGCATGAATGCAGGACGACAGTGAAACAATAAATATGAACGATTATAATATACTTTTTTCTTCGTGTTCATTTGATTCCAATTCAAGCTGCTATAACGTCATTCTTCAATGTTAAAAATGGTTATAGGAACAATATAACACGTTCGTTGTAAAAATAAGTTATTATTTTTTTCACACTTTCAGCTAGTGGTGTGCCGCGAGATTTTTCCAATGAAATAAGTGTGCCTTGGCCCAAAAAAGTTTGAAAAACACTGCCGTAAAGCACTGTGAATTTCAACAATCATGCTAAGCGGAGCAACATCCCACTTGATTCTGATGTAATTAACAAAGGCCTTTGTTCCGAGTCGTGGTCAGAAGAAATCTTATTAGCGACAGGCAGCATCCCCTCGGTGACGAGGCGCTGGGAAAAAGTAGGTTAGGCGGTCACACATTTGCTTTCATTACGCCTCGGAGGCGTACAGGGCTACACCACCACCACCACCAACAGACCACTGTTGGGGGCAATGTGAGGTGGTGGCCAAGGGTTGCGGCCATGGCCACCCCTTGTCACTCTCTGTCCACCCCCCCACCGGGCCAGCACCCATTTCGAGGCGAAGATTTTGATACCTCGGGCTTTTCTGAGTATTCTTCCATAACCTTGATACTCTGCCACAATTCATTTAGAGTGAGCGTATATTTCAAGAGAAATTGATCCGAATGCAAATGAAAAAAAAAAACATCTTTTGATTCTTACAGTCAATATAAACTAAAACCTATTTTAACAAAATGTTTGATGAAATAAAATGCACACACGTACCAACGTAACCTTGCACTCATAATACAAGCAGGAACAAATGATAGTAAAAAGCAATGTTTAAAGTTGTGAAGCATTAAGAGTGTTTAGTGTTACTGTGCTTTTTTAGATATGATGAGCAGTGGTCAGCACGTCAATCTCTAAATCACCATGCAGTTACTATTTCAGGCTGGCCCAGTCTGTCTGATTTGTCGGTGAGACAACCGGCGTCAAAAATGTACTTAACGGTACAAAGTCACAGGCAGGTGTCGCACAAGCAGCTACACAAGTTGTCGTCGACGGGTCATCATGCACCAAAACATAGTTGGCGACGGGAGGCGAATGTGAATGCTGAAATTTACTCTCCAGTAAATTAAGCTCAGCAGAACATTGGGTTTTACTTAAAACTTGTTCCTGTTTGATTAAAACTGTGATGGCCATAGTTCTGGTTATGTGTGAATTTTACTTAATGAAAACGTGACTGTGGACGGTGTGGAAAAAAAAAAATGATGCACACATGCACGCACACACAGCCACCCCTGACCACCCTTCAATGAGTTATTGTGCCACCCTGACTACGCCCCTGGTGAGTGCAACAATACATGATGTGTAACTGCACTTACCCAATTGTCCCTCGCTGATGGTGAGGACGATCTGATCCATGAGAAGAGAACGGAATTCCACATCCTCCTCGGCGCAGCGCTCCTTCAATGCCCGGAGGATCTGAATTTGGGGATACTCCTGGCTGATACGTCGGTCGGTCACGAACCAAAGGCGGGAGCACATTACGGAAGGCTCGTGGTCCCCCCTCCCTCCCCAAATAAAAGTGAGTCCAAAAGAGTTGTAGCTGCTGTGAGGGGAGGAAGGGAGGGGGGGGAAGGGACACCGGGGGTTGGGCGGCTGTGAAAAATAGCACCGGGATGCTCACACAATGGAGCTCTGGCGCGGCTCGCCACGACCAACCAGCTAGGATGAAGACTCTTTATCACCTTTGTTTCCTTTCATTAGCGGCCATTCAGCAACGTCAAGACCGCAAATAATGTCCGCCCAAACTTGTCTTTTTAACCGATCTATGGCCTTGTGGCACGGAACAAGCTCGCCACACGGTGTCTCCGGAACGTCAGCCGAGCGATGAACTTGCCCCGAAAACGAATCGCACATTCGTCGGCTGGCCTCCGCGGTGCTCCGTGGGCGGCTATCCACGCAGTACTGGTGCTGAAAAGTGCACGCCGCCTTATTGTAGCGTAGACAAGTCGGACGCGATATGTATACAACTCAGCTCCTCCTCGTGCACAGCCAGGGCTGGTCTCAAAATAAAAATGATGGGGATGCTGTCAACCAATCACAAGCCGCAGCCAGCGTCCTTGTTTAACGGTGCGCGAAGAATAGTGGGCGTGGTGATTCCATAAGAGCCAATGGGATGCCTTTTCGTCACAAGAAGGCCGAGCCTGGTTGAGGGCGCGCAGCGTTAAGGCGTCACTCAGTGCGAGAAGGCTCCAGTGCGCGCTCCTCCTCCAGAACCGGTTCAGACCAGACTTTGCGGCCAGGCTAGGATCTGGTGAAAGAATCGACTATACTTCCGCCGCTGCAGGCCAGAAATCAAAATACCGTCATCGTAATGCGCACTGCCGTTGTATTACATGTTCAAGCCTCTAACTTCCTGTCATATTATATTACGTAAGCGTCTGCATGCGAACATCCGTGGAAGGCAACACATTGGCGTTCAAGTTGGAATTTGCTATCCTCGACTGTGAACGCCCAAAACACATTCGCTCCGGAAATTTGGAAAGGTCAAAGCGTCCAAAACGGGATCGTGCTGGTCAAATCGCAACCGTGGAGGAGGCGGGGGAGATGCCAAGGCGTGCACATTCCTTCCTTCCACAAAATAAATAGTAAAATGCTGCAGGTGCAGCATCACTTCAGCTTTGTTGTCTCAATAAAACATGTTTTGAATGGATCAATGGATTTTATTTTTTTAAATAAATAAATATAAAACCAATATCAACAAAACATAGGGGTAGGAAGAATACAAACTTGTTCAATGCTCCAATCACACTGTAACTATATTTGAAAATGAAAAAAAGAATGATGACTTACTTTATTTTTAGGACGATGAATTTCGTTCATTTTTTATATGAAGACGTATTATACTAAATTTCATTGTGATTTTACATAAACTGAGACTACACATACCTTCTGATCTCGTCCAGCATAAACAAAAATATGAATTGATATATATGTTCACTATTTTCATGTTCATATCAACTTTATTGTCAAATGTGCTACATGTGCAACATACAGCACAGATGAAATTTCTTTCCTCAGGAGAGAGAGGAGCCGCTGCGGGTGCCCGCACCGCCATCAAAAGAACGGCTCACATAAATATAATATATATGACAAATATAACATTTCACCAGTGGATCGAAGACATCATGCTGAAAATGTGCACACGTCCGCTACAAGCTAAGTTTGAAAGCAAACAAGATTTAATTTTTATTTACATCTCAGTTCCAGTTACACATTTCCCTGTCTCTATACCTGTTCAGAAATTACTCCTTATACTTCTTTTGAAACAGATTTGGGTTTGCACATCGTTTTATGTCCATCTCCTAACTTGTTCCACAAAGTCACCCCTCAGCAAGATAGGAATGTGCTTTTCATTGTTGCTCGAACTTTTTGTTTCTTGAAATATAAACCGCCCTTAAATTATACCCTCCCTCTCTGTCTCTGAGCATTTTATTGTGCAATTGACTGTTTCTTGCTTTGAACATTACTTGCGCTGTTTTGAAATTAACCAGATCCGTAAATTTCAACAAATGACTGTATAAACAGCGCGTATGTGTGCTCTCTGTATCCTGTCCTTTTTGTTGTTTAGGAGATTAAGTGCACCACAGCGATGCAAAATTAAAAAAGCATACTGATTATATGTATTCCTATGGCGTACATCAAACGTTACATTTCAATGAGCCTCCGAGATTTATGAGCCCCTGCAACCACGTACAGTATGTTGCAACAGTTTTGTTTCAGACTACAGCGTCCTCTGATGGTCATTTTACAATTCACAAAAGTGGAATGCGACGGTGCCGTGAAAAAATGTTTGCCCGCCCCCCGTCTCAAAGTTTCTCATCGTTTTCCTATACTTTAAGATCATAAAACAAATGTAAATATGAGACAAAGATAACCCAAGCCCTCTTTTCCTTCCAGAATTGCTTTAATTCCGGAACACTGGAGAATTTTCGAGCATGAATGGCTTTTTGTTGGTCAAACTGCAGCTTTTAAATTGGATTCAAGTCCGAACTTCGACTTTGACCACTCCAACCCATGATTTTTTTTTTCGTTGAGGCAGCCAGAAGTTGACTTGCTCATGTCTTTTCATGAACTGATGACTGAACATTCTCCTGCAGAATTTTCTGGTGTAGAGCATAATTTACTGTCACAACCTTTACAGGAAGTCATCCAAGTCCTGAGGTAGCAAAGTAGCTGCAGACCATTATACAAACCCAAATCCAGTGAAGTCGGCATGTTGTATAAAACAAAAATAAAAACGGAAGAAAGTAGGATGCATGCATAAAAAGCAACTCTGAGAGAAGAAAGGGGTCTGACGGAAAAAAAAGAAAAGAAGGAAGGAGGCCAAGAAAGAAAAGATGGCAGCAAAAAGAAAAAAAAAGCAATATATACAATATGTCCCCACGAATACTGTAGTAGAGGTTTCTGAAATAGCCATTGCAAGTGTCCCTATGATCCAGAAGAGGGCAATACAGAGTTGTTTAAAAAGAAAAAGAACTCAGAGCCACACTGCTCTGAGAACTGGCGCTCAGGACTCTTCTGTACTAAAACAGAAGATTACCACTAACCCAGCCGCTCAAGGGCAAGGCAGCCACCCTCAATGCTAGTCCCAAGCCGAGATAAACATGAAAGGCAACAGTCCATAAAGCCTAAACAATTACAAAACTTTCTTGAAAAAGCCAACCCAGAACAAGGAAAAGCTGGAAAGAAGGAAAATAATGTAAACTGTGTATGAACAGTTTAAGATTACTTCAGATACATGAAACAGTGTCATTACTTTGCACTTTGAATCATTACATTACGTCATGGTCAAGGATAAGCAGATGTAACACTGAAATCTAACATACGTTAAAATAATACAAAGTGGAAAAAAAATCCTTGAAATTGTTTCTTGATGACTGCAGCATTTATTTTGGTCTTGGCCTTTCGCGACTCTGCATTTGACATGAGTTTAGCATTTCACATTCGCTTCTCCACCTTCTCATGTTCTCTTTTTTAACTCCGTGTGTTGCGTACTTAGCGACTCCTTGTACACTTCTCCTCAACTAATATAATATATTGTAAGAATAATTTTGAAACACTGACAGAATAAGTGCGGACAGAAGCAATTTTCGTCCACACCTCGGGTTGCCCCAAACCTGAAAAGCAAAGACAAGGGGCGGCTTGGGGTTGAGGACTGGGAGGAGGTACAGTATAAAACTTTCTTTGTGTGTGTGTGTGTGTGTGTGTGTGTGTGTGTGTGTGTGTGTGTGTGTGTGTGTGTGTAAAGTGGTTCTAACAATCGTGTTCTGTTACCTTTGAAAGTATTTTTTTAATGACGGTCCAAAAATAGCCGTGATGAAATGTAATTTAGTAATAAAGGAAGCACATGAAAAAAATAACACTGACGGAGTGACGGACTGATGGACTGGGCGACCTGAAATAATCACGGACTGATGATGACAGACTTCCGGATTTGCCGCTGGCGAAAGACAGAAGTTCACAGATCCGCCAGCCTCTACCTGAAAAAAACCAAACACCCTGAACTGGTCACCAGCCAGTTGAAGGGCACAGTTAGTGAAAAAAACGGTTCACACTATACAAACATTAACACTTACAAACAATTTTTGGTCTTGAATTAGCCATGCCTTTTTTCAACTCTGGGGTGGTGGGGAGGGGTGAAACTGGAGTACCATCGGAGAATGTTATTATTATCATTATTATTATTATTATTATTATTATTATTATTATTATTATTATCATTATTATTATTACAAATGTGTGAATCACTTCAGGAATATGAGGGACTAGATACTTTGATGTGCTATCATCTTTCCGACGGCGGTGTATGAATTCCTCCGATC
>NW_017805839.1:579917-611755 GCF_001891065.2 Hippocampus comes | reverse complement strand
TGTTATTATTATCATTATTATTATTATTATTATTATTATTATTATTATTATTATTATCATTATTATTATTACAAATGTGTGAATCACTTCAGGAATATGAGGGACTAGATACTTTGATGTGCTATCATCTTTCCGACGGCGGTGTATGAATTCATCCGATCCGTGCTTCGGCTGGCGTTGCAAGTAGTTCCGGTGAATTAACGGCGGAGTGAAGTCAGGAGAGCGGGTCCCTTCGGGTCTCACCAACCGACTCGAGTCAGACGCCGACGTCGGGCCGAGGCGTTCGTCTTGACAGTCGGATGACCACAGCAGCGGCGAGTGACACGCCTGACGAGCACTCGGCATGCGGCCCCGGTGGTGACAGGAAGCAGACGCCAACCGGGAGCTTTTGTCGTCGAGTCACGTTGGGAAGTGCAGGACAGCCACAGTCTGGAGCTTCCGAGCCGGCGTGCAAAAATTAAAACCCGGTTCGTGTGCACTCATCACGGTGAGTTATCTTCGTTGCCAACTGGAATTGTCAGGTGACAAGTCAAGATCATTTCCGATTTCGGCGTATCGGGAATGCGGCGAGGTTTGAGCAAATGACATGCCACAACGTACATGCACGCATGCAAATCATTGTGTCATTCTTTGAACCCCCCCCAAAAATATATTCCTGGTAAAGTAAACTTCTAGAAGCTTGCTGTCGTAACCTTGCAGAATCTCGACTGTGTGACCGATGCCCTTGCAGGTCTGCTTATTGAAACAATTGTCCATGTGGCGAATTGAAGTGAACGGTCGCAACTGTCTTGCGTGCGTGTGAGCACAACCTGCATGGTGATGTGTGCTTCGAGGCGACTGCTTCTTTTTTTCATGACACCAAGCACGTTTGGTAGACGTGACCTTTGCAAATGTATCCGAGGAAAAGTTACAACAGAAAGGTCTGAATCACTTTTCCACAATGTGCTTATGATTTACATGTTAACCTGCAAATTCGGGTTTATGTAATACTTTAGCATGCCATTGTTGTTGAGAATCATAAGTAATTTTAGAGTCATTAGACAAAATTCTTCGGTTCAAGCAATGGCAGCAGGTGGTTGCTATTGATTTTCCCCGTGTGAGTCTGTTTTTCGAGTGTCAGCATGCAAAGTGTGGTCAGCAATACACCCACTGGGCCAACATTGCCAGAGGTGCTTTGTACATTTTGGCAGGTGTGGCAAAATGAACGCCTGATAGTTGTGTCGGTTTTCTGGGTGAGTACAGAATTCTTAGATTGCTTATGTAGGTTGGAAGACAGTCATGGCTTCTTTTAATAGCATATTAATAACTTGTACTTGTGTAGTAACATAGTAATAACTGCATAATAAGGACTAATTATATACAGTACTCACACTATAGTGACCACTGTGTACTTGTACAATAGCATGAGTACTTGTGTAGTAATGTAAAGTGTCATAATGACCACTCGTGCACCTGTGTGGTAAATGGCCACTGGGAACTGTAATGTCGAGTGGGCATTACTGTATTATACTGACTCTACAGTCCATGTGCAATATTAGTAAATAACACATAGTCATGCCTATTGACTAGTCATATCATGGAGCAATTGTTAATAGCATGGAAATTGTAAATGGGTACTAGCGCGATAACAGCAACTGAAAGTTGGTCCCACAGCCGACGAGCGAGTACTTTTGCAATCAGGACATCATAGTGATGACCCGGTAGTGGGTGATTGTGCCACAGTGTAATCAACGATGAAAAAAAGTACTTCATTTTCAATTATGTGTTTATTATTGAGGAAAATAGTTTACTACATTTGAACCATGTTCAAAATAAGCAAATCCAAAAGATTTTTTTCCCCCAGTGGCACAGAGGACTTGTCCACAGCATGCCAATGACTCAGCCGTACTTGTGCTCGGTGCCTCATGTGAACTTGATCTTTGAAGCCTAATAATATAATGACTGTGAGAATAACTTTGTACTGACTGGCTTATTACTTGCTCAATACAGCAGTGTGATAATGACAACTCTGTACTCATGCTATAGTGTGGTAATGATTTCTGGGTGTTCGTGCAGAAATTAAAAGTTAATACTATGACAACCACTAAATGCAAATGGTTGTTAATGGAAATTGAGTACTCGTGCAATAATATGTAGTAACTAATGATTACTTAAGTATCTTACAATTTCAGAGGCCTTGTGCAGTAACATAGTAATGACTACTTACAACTTGTGTATAATGTATTCATAACGACAGAATACCTGTGCTGAAGTGTGTATGAACTGTAAGAGCTGCTTAATATTTGTATAGTAACACAGTAATGACATGCATGATTAATGCGTTTTTGAGTAGTGAGTACTTGCTCAGTAACATACAGTCATAACGGCTATTGAGTAATAATGAAGTATGTATTGTAATTTGTAATAATTCTGTCGTACTTGTAGTAGTTACATAGTAACTGCTATTAAGTACTCCTCTAATAATGTGTAAAAACTGTTTACTACTATTGCAGCAATGTAAGGACTACTGAGTACTCAGCTAGCTAAAGTTTGTATCATAACTCCTGAGTACCATGGCCAATTTAGGACGTACAAATTGGTGCAATATTGTTACGTGATCCATTTCGACTGATAGACTAAATTCGTATGTCAGGGAGGAGCTTGGGTTGTTATTGGAAATCAGACAACTTCTGAAATCAAACAATCTCTCAGACGTTTATATTTATTTTGATGTAAGATGAGTTTGCCTTTATAATCAGGTGTTTCGGAATCGTATTTTGCGGTATACTTATGATTTAAACTATTAACTCATTCCTTGCCGTGGACCTTTGTATTTGACAACTGGAATCCAACTGTTTACTGCCACAGACGTATATTTACGTTCGGTATGATTGTCAATGGGTAAGGCTTGGAAGAGGGTCTGTAAAATTCATGTTGGTAAACCAAGTCAAGTTTATTTGTACAGTCCTTCATCACAAAAGAGTCTCAAAGGGCTTCACAAGCCCACAGTTGACAAACATTAATGACATCCACTGATCTAAACCTCTGGAATGACTAACAGATCCCTTTAGGTGGCAATGTCGCATTGCTTTTGATTCGAGGTCAGCACATCTTTTGAGTAGATGATAAAGATAAGGCGGTGAATTGCAGCTCGTCACGTCGATTATGAGGGAGTGAAAAGCCAACGAGTCGGAAATCGGATATGTTTAGGCAGCTCACCCTCAGAATAATGTACATGTATGGTATACAAAGTATGTGCCTCAGTTGGTGGAAGAAAGTGTGTCGCGATCGTCAGATAAAGATGCGCTGAAGTTCAATGAGTCAATGATGAGCGGCATGTAAAAAAAAAAAAAAAAGCTACAACGTGAGCCACAAGATGCCAGTCCGCACACCGACTCAGTGTCGCATCGCACACCGTACGTTTCTTAGTTCTGTATCCGTAAATAAATGAGTATTGTACCATGAAAGGCACTATAATCCAAAATTGTTCTGGGTGAAACCAATCCGTGTCCGACTGCTGATTACGAAGAAAGTCAGAGACAAACTTTTTTTCTGGTGAAAGAAGAGAGTCTAGAATTTGGTTGAGCTTTCTTTTAATAGGTTCGCTGTTTATAATCTCACTGAAAGATGAATCCAAATGCTCTGAATGGGCTGGCAATCCGGGCAACTCAGCTTTGGGGATGGATGTCAGTCTATGTTTTTTGTTTTTGGTAGGGGGGCATCAATTCCTCATATTTGTTCACATTTGCTGGTCGGGTTTGGTCCCCATTCCCATCAAATAGAAGCAATTTACTGTCTCCCTTTCCCCCTGGTGTATTCGGGTGACGTGTCATTCGTGGCGCTGCTTGGTTGCCCCGCCCCCCTCCTCACGTGCTGGATGTGTTGATGTAATGTGGTCACAAAAAGGGGTCTATAACCCCACTGTATGACGAACACGGAAAAAGGAGTCATTGCCGTTCATCTTGTTGCGACATGGAGATCCAGCTAATGCATCACGTGTTCATGCCTGTAAAAAAAAAAAAAAAACATGGACAAGGTGAAGTCTGTGTGTGTGTGTGTGTGTGTGTGTGTGTGTGTGTGTGCGGCGGCGTTTAAGATCGCGCCACGCTCCGGGTTTGGATGCGTCTCTCATTTCTATCAAGATGAGAGCTGTCTGAACAGATCTCTCTCATCATTATTTGCCGCGAGATTTACTTGCGCTCGTAAATGGCGTTGATTGAGGGTAATTTGGCTTTTTAATTGCCGAACAGCTGCCGCACCCTCTGCTGATTGCCAATGTAGACCTTCTCCGTAGATCACTCTTGGACCCCCTAAACGCCTCATTAAAACATTATGCGGAATGGCGTGAAACGCGAAGAGAAAGAACTCTCGTAACGTTTGACTGATTTGTGTTTTATCATCGGGAAAAGTCGTCATAATCATCATCCACTGTGGTAATGACTTTTTGAAAGTTGAATTAAGGGCTATTTGAGGTTCCGCTTCGTGCGTCTCTTTTTCTTCGCCGAAGATGAACTCGGCGCGAAACTCACTCAATCTGTCACGCCTGTCAAGGCATTTTCTTGTCTCCTTACTTATTCATTATGACTTCCAAATTCATCGCCGGTGACTTTGCTTTTAAGGAAACGGAAACTCATTCGAGTGAAGACAACAAGCCGCCCATAAATGTCTTTTGGCGAGAAACTATTTCTGGGCAAACGTATCACAATATTTGATCGATTGATTAACAACGCTGATCTTTGTTTTAAATTGATCTTTGGTCGCGGTTTGCTGATGTATGCTTGAGATTTCCAAATGTTATCTTGAGATATGTTAATGCAGCGTAGCACATTTTGTGTCTGTCTTTCGACGGCATCTTGAAGCTTCTGCTTGGTGTGTATCATCTCCTAATTAAAAGCCCAAAATAGATCCGTGTTTGATGTGGGTAGCTGCCTTAACTACTGCTGCTGCGCTGACCCATATATCGTACCGCGTGTATACTGTCCGCTGTATGTTCTCTTTTCAAGACCTTTCCATACTGCTGCCATTTTCCCCAACGTGTCTATCTCTTAATAGTAAGAAATCTGTCAACCGGATAACATACTTAGGAAGAATATCCTTTTAGCATACACCCACACTCTTCATTCAGTCGTGTTGCCTGATGTTGTTTTCTATGCTGTCCTTGAACACGACACCTCCGTAGACCAGCTGCGGGGAAAAGCGCCACGTTGCTTTGCACCGCGGACAATTAAATGACTTTTGCACGTTTTGTTTGTTTCAAGGTACAGAGCAGTGGTTCTTAACCTGGGTTCGATTAGACCTGAGGGGTTCGGTGAACCGGTCTCAGGGGTTCGACGGAGCCTCTGCCATGAAGGTTAAGACATACCCGACTCAACATGTCATTTAGTCATGACACGCCCGCTTGGCCATTACTGGCTGGACATGATCACATGACATTGCTTGTCCAATCAGTGCTGCGGGAAATTTAGTTCGCTCAGTAGTCAATGTGTGACTGTCATGATAGTACGTCCTAAAAATTTAGAAAAAACAATTTATACTTGTGTCTTTTTTTTTTCAGTTTTTTAATAAATGCGTTTTTTATGTCTTGAATTTGTAAAAAGTCATATTTTTGTTTTTCAGTAATGAAGGGTTCGGTGAATGTGCATATAAACTGGTTTGGTTCCTATTCAGTGACGGTCTCTCCAGATAAGATAAGATAAGATAAGATAAGATATCCTTTAATTGTCCCACACTGGGGAAATTTACAGTCTACAGCAACAAATTTGGGGGGTAGAAAGAAGAAAAACAAAGTGTTTGCAAGCACAAAAATAAATGTAGATAAAGAGAGCTGTACACAGTTCAATATAAATATAGATATATATAAGCATATACATAAACATTTACATTTGTTACTGGTTTTTCACGCATTTTATTTTTTATTTAGCAGCCTGACAGCAGTCGGTAGGAATGAACGGCGGTGATGAGCCCTGCGACGGACTGCCGACCAGTCCAGCGTGTAGTCTACCTTTTGCCTGATGTCAGCTGTTATAGACCCCAGCTCTTTAGGGTCCTGAACATTCTGAACATGATAGTCGATGGATGTGTGGGTATAAAAGGCAAGAATTTTTTTTCGGTCACATTTCAAGTCCGTCAGACTCATTAACAAACAAAGGAACAAATAGAGTGGAACCGCCAAAGTTGATGGCCAAGAAGTTACATAATCCATCCATTGCATTATCTGAACCGCTTCATCTTCACGGGGGTCACGAGCGTGCTGGAGCCTATCCCAGCTGTCTTCGGGCAGTCGGAGGCGTCGACCCTGGACTGGTTGCCAGCCAATCGCACAAGTAATAATAATAATACATTTTATTTAGAAGCGCCTTTCAAAACACTCAAGAACACTTTGCAATAAAGAACAAACACAACAAAACCACAGATAAAATGATAAAAGAAGAGATGAATTTAAATTGAGTATGCGATTTTGAATAGGTGGGTTTTAAGATGGGATTCGAATGTGGGAAGAGAATCAATATTACGGATGTTGGGTGGAAGTGAGTTCCAGAGTTTGGGGGGCAGAACGGCTGAAAGCTCTGCACCCCGTCGTGCTGAGATGGGCAGAGGCTACACAGAGGTGGAGGCAGGATGAGGACCTGCGGGAACGAGAGGGAACGGAAATTTGAAGAAAATCAGACAGATGGGGCGGGAGCAAGGTTATGGATGGCTTTAAATGTATAGAGAAGTATTTTGAAGTTGTTTCTAAGTTTGACAGGGAGTCAGTGGAGCTGTCGTAGGATGGGGGCGATGTGATGAAAGGAGGCGGTTCTAGTGATGATCCGGGCCGAAGAATTCTGGACCAGTTGAAGTTTATGGAAAAATTTGTGATGGACACCGAAAAGGAGTGAATTGCAACAATCAATACGGGAGGTGACGAGACTGTGGACACGGATAGCGGTGGTGTGAGGGGTGAGAGACGATTGATATTACGTCGGTGGAAATATGCGGACCGGGTTATGTTATTGATGTGGGAGTGGAAAGATAGTGAGTTATCGAGGATGACACCCAGGCTCTTAACCTGAAAGGGAGGGGGGCACAGTGGAGCTATCACTTGTGAGGGAGAAACTGTTGCATCATTCTGAGTTCCAATTTAAGATTGGAAAGAAATAGGACACATCTCTGTCCTGGCTGCTCAGCACAATAATGTACAGTAAAATCAAAACGACATTTATTTGATGTGAAAGAAAAATGATTGGAATGCACCGCAAAGTCCGCCCTGTTGATGTGAAGAGGCTCACCCGTCAGTCAATAATCTCCACGTCCAAGTCATCTCTGCCAGTGCGTTCCAACCTTTCAGGAGCCGAGGCCTATTTTTGATTTCTATACGCAAACTTTTGTTTCAGCAAATTTCGAGCAGATTGACTCGTTCTTGCCACCGAGTGAACTGTACAAAAATTGCTGTGTGCAAAAAGCAGCAGCGGAACATTTGATCTTGCCGAGAATCTTCTTTGAATCGTTGATTTGGGAAAGCATCACCAGTGCTTATTTTTGTGTGTGTGTGTGTGTGTGTGTGTGTGTGTGTGTGTGTGTGTGTGTGTGTGTGTGTGTGAGAAAGACACAAGGCAGGGATAGGATCACTTTTAAAGGCCTCGTTTAGATTGGCGTCAGCAGCCAAACAAGGCAGGGCAGCGCAAAGCTTTCATCATGAGCCTGATGTAAAACGTCTCCCAGTTTCTTAAACAAGTTGAGAGTCGTTGCACTCTGCTGGATAAGTTTTAACAAGTTGCGATGGTTCGACGTTTTGCATGTAAAACAAGACCGTCGTAAACAGCCACAAGAAAGCTGTTGTGCGCTGCTAAAAAATGTAAATGACTCCCATTATAAAGCGCAAGGAAAGCCAAGCTATGCCTCGGAGCCACGGGCCTCTAGGTTTCGGATGCTTGCTTCCATTATTAATGCTATTCACAAGCCAAACTTTTTAGGTTGTTGCAGATGAGCGCTTTAATCTATTTTTGCTGTAAATTAATGAATTTTTAAAGAGGACTAGTCCTTGTTGAATAGGGCTGGATGAAGGGGATGTAGTTAGAGCTGTGGTGACGCAGTGCAATAGCCGCCCCCCCCCTTTAGTGCGCTGCACCATTTCACAAACAGCTCTCTCCTGGGACCTTCCGTTGGGGGAGTTGACCGAAATGCTGCATTCCTATGTTTTATTTATGACAAAATATGCCCCGTTAACTTTTTCATTTTTATCCAAATCTCCCATCGCGCTCGCTTCCCCCTCATTCCCAAGTCTGTTTGTGGTAAATCTTCGGGGTTGGTAGCCCTTTCTCTACCTCGGCAGATGTTTTCAGGTGTTCTCCTCAGCTTTTGCTGAGCTTTGAGGGAGTTGAATGATTCATTCCGGAGCTTCGGGGGTTTACATTTTGAGTCCCTCAATCCACTTTTCTTCCAGCAATGACCTTGAGAAAAATGGCAAAGGTTGTTTGATACCCTCCGCTAAGCTCCAAAGTCGGTTTGTTTCCCACTTCTTGTTGGTTGCTTCTGCAAATGGCTGGCATGGCAGGAACACCATTGAATGTTGGCACACCTTGGCAATCAATGTATTTGCCACCGTTTGTTCTCACCGTCAACTTTGACTTTCCGTAACGTTTAGTGGAGCTTGTTCGGACATTTTATAAAGGTTAAAAGAAAAAAAGGGGTTCATAACATTTCTTGATTTGAAACATCATAATTCATGTTTTTCCATGTAAAAGGTAATTCCTTTTTCTGTCCACTTTCGAAAGCAATGGCTGTAAGTCTGTTTGTGTTTAGAGGTATTTAGAAATCTGTTTCGGAGATCGTTTTCCCTCAAATCTCGTCCCTGAAACTTGTTAACTGCGCACGAAAATAGCGATGCCGCTAAGCTAGTGCTAACGAGCTAATTAGCATGAGAAAGGATCGCGGAAACGCCTTATTTATGTCTGTTGTTTGGCACTCGACAATTTGTGTTGTATTTATTTACAAGAAGCTAATGCACATGTTTTGAATCTGTTTATTCTGTTTTCACGCTACATTTTCACCGAGCTGATGTCACAGTTGTTCTATACGCTGTTAAGACGACCGAAATAAAGGAGGAAGAGGCTCGGTTTCCTGGCTCATGAAGATTTGAGTTAGGCTTGCTGTTGACCTACGTTCACGTGCTCAGTTTATCTAACACGTAGTGGTAACAGTACAGAGCTACTTGTTGAATATTTTTCTTATTGCAAAGGTATACCGTGCATTTGATATCATTTTATCGCCGCTGTTTATGATTTCACAACAAGGCTGTTCAGTTCCGGATTTGGCCTTGTGTGTTCATTTCATAGTTTGCCCTCGAAGATGACAGTACAGTGTACAGACAGCAAACTTTTACGATTGGGAAGTACCTGCTTAGTGCAACCGATATTTGTTTAAAATGCTATCAGACTTTATAGCATCACGTGTTAAGTCACGGAACGCATCGTCACCTCTGTTAAGCTTGAAAAGGAGACGGCGAGTTTGTTTGAGGGTGTCGATACACACTTTGGCGGAGGTCTGCACACGACTGAGTGCTTTTCCAGTTTCATTTGAGATTCTATTGGCTCGCCTCGGCTGACAGCTTGCGATCTGCCGAAATGACCGATGAAAGAGCCGCCAGACGTTTAAATGTGAATCAACGATCTGCTCCCTCTTACTATTTTTTCTTTCCCCTTTGGAGTATTGACATTTCTGACCATTTTCTTTAATGGCTGTAACTGAAACATCACATCAATGGTCTTCTCTGAGATTACGCTGACGGGAGAGGCTGATAATTACTCCACCCAGCCTCACTGAAAGATGAGTGAGCCGCCAGCATAAGGGCAGCTTGATTCGCTTTCATGTACAAGCAGGGGAACCTTTTTCAGGCTTCTGTGTTTTGGTGCCGAAGCAGAAAGTCATTAAGATGTTCAATCCTGCTTTTTGGACTGCTTCTTTTGACACATTAGCCCAACCCCTGGCAAAGTGCTCCCTTGCCAGAAGCCCCTTTTGCTCGACATGCTCCCGGTGAGTATTTTGTCATGACTTCATTTTTTTTTTTTCCTCTGGAAATGTTTTCATGCTCCTTCCTTTGCCCCAATACCTCCTCCGCCAACTGCGCGTCTTACCCCCCATCACGCTATTCAAAGTTCTCTCGATTAAAATGCAGAACGGTAAAACCTCTCAGTCTAAAAGCCTGCAAGCAGCGGGGGACTGTTAGCTGTTAGTGATGCACGCGGCTGAGTGAGAACATCACAACTACAAAGTCCAACGGGTAAATATATTCAATCACTCGCACACCCTCGACTCTTCATAAAGAGACAATGTTTAGGGTTGGGAAAGCTTCAGCTCCACTACGGCGGCCAATCTGTTTTGATTAGTAAGTGTAAAATGATGACCTTTTTCCTGAGTAGCAAAGCTGAAATCCTGGCTCTCGTCTGGTCATCCATGCTTGTAATTATTCCAAAGAATTAACAGCTAATGACTCACCGCAGACAAGTTGCTAAAACTAACTTCAGCATCGAAAAATATGAAACGCCATGTGACATTCAGAACATCCTCATCACAGCCATTGATACAAAGTGTCTATTTCAACAGGAACATCCAACCAACATATTCTGCTCTCGTTAAAAAAACAGCAAAATCATTAGAATAATTATTGGGAAAAAACTTACGAGGCTAAGGCAGGAGCAAAGTGAACGTTTTGTTTGCCACCAAACAGATTTCCTCATTATGCAGCAAAATGTGACACAAAGCACCCAAAGGAATGAATCAGGGGCTTTTCAACTGGCCAAGTCGATCTCCAAACTCAAACCCGACGCATTTTACCCGCTGAAGAGGAGACTGAAGGGCATACGCCATAATGACACACAATAAAGGAGCTACAGTAAAGCGAGCAACAGCATCACAACAGAGGAATTCAACAACATCGTACACACACTTTAACTGATCAATATCGCAGCTCACCAACCTTTTTGAAAGTGACCGCTCCTTCTTGGGTACTGATAATGCAAATTCTGAAATAACTAATTTGTTTGAATTATTTCTGGATAAAACATCTCTTCGTCATTGTTCTGCCCGTTGTCTTATCTCAACTATATAGTGCTACAATATAGTTTTAAAATATTCCAAATTCACACCGATGCGAGTCTGATTTAAAAGAGTACAAACACAAGAAAGATGAAGCACATTGGTAAGAAGCACTTTTTTTTTAAATCCCATTGACCTGAAGCCAGGGTTTTATTAAACTAAGAATATGACGAGTGAAAGTTTTTTTTTATTTTTTAAATGCAAACTGTATTTTCATGTCTAGAAGCAAAGCTAAATTGAAAATAAGATCGATTGGAATGTAATTTGAGAACATTGATTATGCGGATCTCAAAAGTTGAGGTGCAGTAATTTAGTCAAGTTGAAGAGAATTGTAAACAGTTCCAAATACCGGTCAGTGTTAGCGCAAAACCTTCAGGCATTGATGAAGAAAAAAAAGTGGGGAAAAGCCTACTAGAACATCAGAACTTTATTTGGGGCAACTAAGAGGCACAATAAATGGTGTTAGTTGTATGCGGAGTCCCATTTAACATGAGTTTGAATGTGATTGGTTAACACTGTCTTGTCCTCAGTTATGAGAAGGTCACATGACACGGTGGAAAATGTTTTAAAGTCATTTATTTCGGTTTCATTTTTTTCAGTCTGACCAAAAAACTGGCATCTGAACTA
This sequence comes from Hippocampus comes, assembly GCF_001891065.2. Lineage (NCBI taxonomy): Eukaryota > Metazoa > Chordata > Actinopteri > Syngnathiformes > Syngnathidae > Hippocampus > Hippocampus comes. Next base: position 600,076 of record NW_017805839.1, on the reverse strand, counting down.
GAGGTGCATGTTTGTGTACAGAAGGCAGGGAGTGCAGAAGTCGTTCAATTATGCTCGTGACATTGTGTGTGAATAAAATGCCAACTGAAGTTTTGTTTTTTCCTCTCCCAAAATTACAAACCTTTTGCATCTTTACACGCCGTAGAGAACAAGGCAGTCACGAGGTCTTCGCGGAGGTGAACTGGATGCTGATGTCTGTGCACTGATAATTCTTCTCCCCTCAGCCTCGGAGGCTGTTGTGAGACACAGCAGAAAAAAAAAAGGCACCACGTTGAGGTCAGCCCAGTCGCAGTGGGACGCGTTGACTAGGTAATTGGTTACGTCTCGCTCACCCTAGAAGCCAAGTCATGCTCCCCGCTCTCCTTCATCCACTTTCTGCTATTACTCATCAACGCGACGACTCGTTAGCCATGCCGTGTGAAGCCACACCGTGCCGCCCTACGGACGGTTCCTGCCCCCAACAAACTTCCTGATGACAACCAACGCGGCACAGCAGGTTTGCAGCTTGTGGCTGACCGATTTGCAGCTCGAGTCTCCTTTTAATGAGGAGAGAATAAGTATTTGTTGTTCTGTCACTACCCCCCTCCCCCCCAAACCCCACCCCACCCTCCGCCCACCAACAGTACATATTATCACCACTGGTAGCAATTTTACCTTTCCTCCAGCGACACAGGTTCATCAATTAAGATGACTTCCCAGGATGATATCTCTATCTGGACCTTGAGGCTGAGCTGGGGGCTGTTGTTGTGCAGGTGGCCTTATCGGGTATTTCTTATGTGGTCTATTTCCATGCCAGGGTCCCCTGCATGGATTTATCTCACTGAGATGGCTGCCAAATGTTTGTGTTTCTTAAAAATGGTTATTTATTTATTTATTTATTTATTTGTGTGAACAAATTAACAAGATTTTTGCCGGAACCGAGTATTTCCCCTTCTTCCTCCTCCTGGTAGATTGCCTCTCAAGGGGCATTGATTGAAAGAGACACGTGGTTTGTATTTCTCTCCCTTGGGAGGTTCTGTCTAAATTATCCAACCTTGATCATATTCAGGGAGTACGAATGGAAAACGCGTGGGCCAATGGGCTTTTTGTTGTGTGCAAGGACACATGAAGGTTACTGCGTGGGATGCAAAATGAAGGTTCAGTACAGGTTGGTATCCTTCGGAGGCTTAACTGTTAATTACAGTAAGCGTTCTATGCTGGCCCACTCGTTTGGGAGCAAAAGTATCTATCAAAGTGTTGGGAATGTGTGGTGTCAGTCTAAAGCAAATTTTCCATAATTTGGTGCAGTTCTGGTCAGTATGCCATGGTACGGTTCTCACCCGTATGTCCTGATCAGGCTTAGAATTTCATTGTGCGATTTGTAGGCGGCAGTGCAACAACGGGAGTGTCGCATTTTGCTGCATCATTGTAGAATCCGTTACAATGTTAATAGTGAATGTTCCAATGCAGTTTAGGCGTGTGATAACCAGAAGGGGTCTTTGTCTTTGGACAAGTCCCGTAATTGTCACCCAGTACACACCCCATCAAGTTTTTAGGGAACAACATTCGCAGCAACTGTCATCACTTTTGTTTGGTATATTTATTTTGGGAGTGCTTTTTCATTTAATTTTTTACTGCCTTCCAGCACGCACCGCCACCCTTGTGGGCGGCCCGGTGGTCCAGTGGTTCGTGCGTCGACCTCACAGTGCAGAGGTAGCGGGTTCGATTCCAGCTCCGGGCTTCCGGCGTGGATTTCGCATGTTCTCCCCGTGCCTGCGTGTGTTTTCTCTGGATACTCCGGTTTCCTCCCGCATTCCCAAAACATGCATGGCAGGCTCATTGAACACTCTAAATTTTAAAGTGTGAGTGTAAGAGCGGATGGTTGTTCGTCTCTGTGTGCCCTGCGATTGGCCGGCAACCGGTTCAGGGTGTCCCCTGCCTACTGCCCGAAGACAGCTGGATAAGCTCCAGCATGCCCCGCGACCCATGTGAGGATAAATCAGATCACAGAATGGATGGGTGGATTTTTTTACTGCCAAAACCTGAATTCTTATACTTTTGAAGGGCCTTTGGACATTTTTTTTTTTTCACACCTTGCCATGAAAACCAAACCATTATCGTTTTGATTTCCAGCGATGAGTAACAGTTGCACCATATTTTCACTCCAGTCATTAGTGCAAAGAATTGTAACTGTTTTAAAAAATATGCCTCAAATTAGTGATTCTTCCAGTGTTTCTTTGTGTGTGTGTGTGGGGGGGGGGTACGGATCAGAATCATGGTGGTCAGCATATATTTGCTTTGAGAATGAAACACGTCAAACAAGTGGGGGACGTTGGTGAGGTTTACATATGGTAAAGGAGACGAGCGTCTCAATTCCTCCAGAAGCTTGGACTTCCTCCCCCTTTGTCTCCCCCTCTCTCATTTGGCAGGTACTTGTGAGAACAATTCCCCAGATTTTAGTCATTCCACAGATCCAATTGCCATTTCCAATTTGGAGGCAACGTGAGTGAGAGGCAATCCAGATTGACAGAACACACAGAGAGAAAGAGAGAAGAGTTGAAATCAGGTTGGACAGATGCCGAGGCCACTTGAGCATTTGCACGATATTAATATCTCATGAAGGTTGGCTGGCTGGCGGAGCGAGCTCACCGTCTTGTGTGGTTCTCTCTTTGTACGTTGCAGGGACTAAATGAAGGAGTCTGCTTTTCACTTTGGGGACTTCCCCAGATGTTTTGGTCCTGAGGAAGATGCAAATAGTAAGACCGATTGGCGGATAGTTCCGATTACATCTTGCCTTATTTATTTTATTTGATTTTTTTTGTTGATGGAAAAGTCAGGCGGCCCGGTGGGCCAGTGGTTAGCGCGTCGACCTCACAGTGCAGAGCCGCGTTCAATCCCAGCTCTGGCCTCCCTGTGTGGAGTTTGCATGTTCTCCCCGGGCCTGCGTGGGTTTCCCGGTTTCCTCCCACATTCCAAAAACATGCATGGCGGGCTGATTGAACACTCAAAATTGTCCCGAGGTGTGAGTATGAGCGCGCATGGTTGTTTGTCTCTGTGTGCCCTGCGATTGTGCATTTTACTTTGGAGTCAGCCAATCCTCCATTAAGCTTCTCCAGTTGGTCCAGAATGCTGCTGCTCGCCGCTTGACTGGTACTCGTAAGAGGGAGCACAAAACTTCCTGCTCTGGCATCCCTTCACTGGCTACCTATACATTTTAGAGTTCTTTTTAACATCTTATTATTCGTTTTCAAATCTTTAAATGGCCTTGTTCCACCTTACCTCTCTGAGCTCCTCCGCCCCCACCCTGCCTCAGGTCTGCGGACCAGACATGCTTAGAGATACCAAGATGCTCAGACGGGATCGAGCTTTTTCCGTTGCTGGTCCCTCTTTGGAATGACCTCCCACTGAACATTCGGCAAGCCCCCTCGCAGCCCATCTTTAAAACTCATCTCAAAACTCATTTGTGTTCTTTGACATTTGACTCGGCATGACTCAGACTCGATCTTAGTTTGACTCTTTTGTCCTTTCTACTGTTGTCGTTATTAATTTATTGTTTTATTGTTGTATGTCTAATATTTGCTCCATGTACAGCACTTTGTATACAGCGATGGTTGTTTTAAAGTGCTCTATAAATACAGTTGAGTTGAGCTGAGAGAAGGTTTGGCAGATGAATAATTAAATAAAGAAAACACTGGTTCGTGTTAAAGGGATTTGCTCGAAACCTGCAAGTCCATGGGATGTTCATTACAGACATGAATTAATTAAACACATTTGACTAGGAAAAAAAGCGGCAGGGAAACTGAAGCTTCTGCGTTTGATTACAATATCGCCGTCTTCATTCTTACATCAAGTCTGTCTGCATCTGCGCCATGATTCAAAGGCAGGCCACGGTGGTCACATGAAGTTGCATCTGAGGAGCCAGTTAATAGTGACAGTCCACATGGCCCACTAGGTCTATTTGTGATACCCTGTTCTCTTTTTTGTACTAGAAGGAATAACACGAGCCTTAAATATGGCTGCCTTTAACATGATGTGTATAACATGCAGTACTGTTTTCTATTCTTGTCATGCAGATGTGATCCAAGGTTGCAGCACCTCAACTATTCACTGAGTCCATCAGGAGAGTGCCCATACAGCAAGGTCGCGAAGCTGTCCACCTTATTTTCGATCCGGTTCTCCCAACACCATGACCTCTGAACTGGAAAGTAGCCTGACCTCAATGGATTGGCTTCCGCAGCTCGGCATCAGGGCGGCCATTCAGAAGACCGACAGAGATGTCGGGGGACTTTACCACGGTCACTATCATGGACATCACCACCACCACAATCACCATCCTGGTCTCCAACGTGGACATCACGGGCCCGGAAAGAAAATCACCCAGCTGGACCCTGGAGCAGCTTTGGACCAGGAGGAAAATAGTCAACAAAGAGACGGTAAACCTCCATACAGCTACGCAAGCCTCATCACCTTCGCCATCAATGGCTCGCCTCGCAAACGCATGACTCTCAGTGAGATCTACCAGTGGATCTGTGACAACTTCCCTTATTACAGAGAGGCAGGCAGTGGCTGGAAGGTAAGCAGCAACACAACGGCTCCGTCTTTGCTCATTTTGTTCGGAAAGCGGGAAGAAGGGAGAGATTCTCTCTTCATTTGGTCAACAATCTCAAGTTTATCATGGGCGTCGCTGTCAAATTCAAATCAAACATAAAATGTCTTTGTTAGCCAGCATCAAAAGCCGCGATGCCACATCAAGTTTCACGCGGCTTTGATTCCATCCACCTATTTATATAGCACTTGGGTGAGCTGCATCTCAGATGACTTTGGGCGACAGGCAGAACTCTGGTCCGGTGGCCAATCAAAGCACATCTAAAGAAACAGTCACACGCACATTGACACTTACGGGCAATTTACAGTTTCCAATTCACCTTGTGTGCATGTTTTTGGAGCTCTACAATGGTGTACACCGCCCCTTGCTCAAAGTCAGGTAGGATAGACTCCAACTCGGCTGTGACCCTAATTTTTAATGAGCACAAGCGGAAGAGAAAATGGATGCATGGAAGGTTTTTGGAAGATGGGAGGAAACGCGAGTACCTAGAAAAATAAATTCCATGCAAGCACAGGGAGAACATAGGAACGCCGCACAGGAGGGATCTGATCTGATTTATTCAAGTTTAGCATAGAGAAAAAAAAAAAAATCGCATTAATGTATTTCTGCCAGACCTCATCCGATCATGTTAGAATTTGTTGAGTTTAAGTTGGATTGTATTACATTTTGAATCCAGAAAGCCACTGGTAATACAGTATAGTGGTTCACATACCTGCAGCTGAATTTTATGCAGCTAGCTAAAGTTGGACCACTTCTTTTTTTAGTGCCCCAACCCCCCGTTTATAACCACCCTGACGAGCAGTAAAGTCACCCACCGTGCTGTGCGTCTGAACGGACTAAGTGCTGTCAAAATTGGATGGCCGGATAATTTCAGACGAAATTCTTCTCTTCATTTCGGAACTTTTAACATCGTAGTTGTTTACATAGATTTGGTAGATGTTGACGGACGTTGGCAGGACCCGAGTGTTCTTGTTGCTCTTTCACTATCACAGAAGTGACTAACATTCTTGAATCCCAATTACACAAGATAGCAGGCTAATTAGGTAGCTCATTAACATCAACCCTGCAACCTGCTTGTCACAGTATGACCAAACAACGCTCACACTGAAAACTTTGGAGGTCATTAAGGCTGACAAAAAGTTCGGAATTTGCAGTCTATGGTGCCACGGTTTCTTATCGGCATAGACGTTGTGCAGCAGCCGGGACCTCCACTTTTGGAGCAATTAGCTCCTGAGAAGGTGAACAAAAGGAAGATGACACCAATTATTTCATGCTTGATTTTCACATTGCGGACGCTCCAGTTTGTTTTTCAAGGTTGCAGCTGCAGGCCTCGCTTCGTGTGCAAGTTATTTGTATCAGTCAATTGAAAGTGTAAAGATCTATACTCGGATGAGATGAGGACTTTTTAAATGACGGCTTATTGACTTCTGGATTTGATGGCGGGTTCAAATTTGGCCAAAAACAAGCTGTTGCTTTGGAGAGTTGAGAGACAATTCAGTGGAGCTCCACTGAACATGGAGATCTTTTTTGTATCTTTTTTGTTCTTTTAACAACGTACTTTAGTTACTGTATTTTATCATGTGGGAAACATTCCCCGCAGCAAGAATGTGGAAGCGAGTGAGTAATCCACCACTGATTTCATTTTAGTGCATCAAAAAGATGTCTTTTTGGAGGCAATTTGGGGCACGGTTGATGCAGAAAAATTAGAATGAATTCCGATTCACTCAAAATATGCATGGCGGTGAAAAGAAAAGATCTGATGATGATTTTCTTGATACCCTGACCTTGTGCGCAGAGGACGGACGCTGAGCTTACTCACACAGGAGCTGCTGTCAACCACAGCTCGCACTCACACCCAAAACTCTCACATGCAGACTCGGCAACGTCACACGCCACCCGCCACTTAAAAGTTGCCTGCATGTACACAGACACGACAATACGTACTGGATGTTCAATACCTCTTTTTTTTTCTCAAAACTGATAGGGCTACATGTACACAACTGTTGGGGACTCACTGATACCGAGTACTTTTGATACATACATGATACTCTGAAGTTGGAAAATAGGGCTGGGTGATATGGATGAAAACGTTGTCACATGTCAGTCCGTATTTCATATCAGCCGATATTTATGAATACAGATTTTTTTTTTTTTTTGTCAAATCTGGTATTGATTACAGATCAAATAAAAGTACAGCCATCCAGAGGAAAAGTACCTTTCATATTACAAAATAAAGGGCTATATAAGCACAAAAAGGTAAGTATATCTCTCTGTATAATACACATGAGTAAGTCAAAGTGGATATGTTGCCTGTACTGCATTCAACAGGAAAAAATGACTTCATTAATGCACCGAATAATAACCACATTCCATAATTCTCAGGCAATGAAAGAAGGTAATGGAGATAATCATCGTGCCACCCAAATTGATTTAGCAAATGAAGATATAATGTTGGTCGCGGCTAACTAAAATTGCACTCAAAACATTAATATAAGCCTTATAAACATCCATTTACTTCGCGGAAATTGCATCTTAATGGGCATAAGAGAGGATTGACATGGATACAGCAGTTCACTCAGTAAGACGTTCTGTCTGCTACGCGTGCTATTTCGTTCCTGATAGAAAAATAACCACAAGTAAGCACCTTGGTTTCGGTGACTGGTATCGGCCGTCGTTGCGAGAACCCGATACGTTGAAAAAAGGCCGATACTGGCCCGATACCACCTATCCCCAATATGTACGGTATTTTCTATACGGTTTGATCTTGCTATTTTTTGTGTGTTCTCAAATTGTATTTAGTAAGCTTAAAATTGTTTAATGTGTGTTGGAGAGGTAAATAAGTTTATTTTTATTTTTATGTGGTCTCTCTGGCTTGGTTTCGGTGACTGGTATCGGCCGTCGTTGCGAGAACCCGATACGTTGAAAAAAGGCCGATACTGGCCCGATACCACCTATCCCCAATATGTACGGTATTTTCTATACGGTTTGATCTTGCTATTTTTTGTGTGTTCTCAAATTGTATTTAGCAAGCTAAAAATTGTTTAATGTGCGTGGGAGAGGTAAATACGTTTTATTTTTATGTGGTCTCTCTGACAAAGCCCTCCACCAACTACCAACTGATTTCAAACGTTGAAATGGAGTGTTTTCTCCTCGTCATTCCACCTGTCTCCCTCTGACACACTCGTCCTTTTCGTATGCTTTCACCGATTGTTCCCAGTCTATAATATTCAGTGCGCTGTTCCCCGTGTGAAGATAGATGCGTGCCAGAATTGGTGACACAAGCCAGGTTGACTTGGCGCACCTTCTTCCCTCCATTGCGGGACTGACTCAATCGGTTTCCTATTAAGCGAGAGAGGATGGAGCATATCGAGTGAGGCCTTTGAGGCTTTCTGTCAGAGCAGCTTATGACTTCCCTTTTCTCCAATTGTACTTGGGTGCCAGAATGTTTTGGGATCCCATAATTACACCTCACTGATTTGCGTGTGAGGCTGCATTCTACGAGCATCATTACAGCCGCACACTTTTGGCGGATTTACTTTCATTCGCTCTGGCATTCGTCCGTGAGATTGGCGCAGGGAATTTAAGCGAGGAACATAACCCTTGGAGAGAGGGATGCTTTCCATTGAAGTCATTGCCACATAACTAATGCACATTATGTTTTTATGTTAGCATGACATTTATAGAAGATGCTGCTTAGAGGAGAGTTAGAGATATGTAAAGAAGCGCCCGTTGTAATCAGACTCTCCTTGCTGTTTGTTTATGGTGGGTGATCCCGTGTGGATTTTTTTCTTTTGACTTTGGCCCGATGGCCGTGACAAGATGGTCTGACAGAAAGTTAAATAGAAAGTGTTATACATGTGGCAGATGTATGATTTTTTTTTTCCTTTCGGGTAGACCAAAGACAAGGTTAGCCAATAAAACGTTTTCATCTGTGTTTGACCGAGGAAATTTCTTTTACTTTGAGTCTGACATCTTTTTTCTTTTTTTTTTTTGGATGAAACTGTCAAATTCAATCTTTCAAAGTAAGAAAATAACATGATGCAATGATGTAATGTGTAATGTCATTTCCACAATTGTAGAATGGTAGTATCAGTGCAGTTTTCCGTGCTTTTCTAAACTGCCAACAGAAGAGCACATCGACAGCCACTTGACAGTGCACTCGCTATTGCAGTGCTCTGGAACTTATTAGCCGTGTCTTGTACGGTACACAAACTAGCCAGGTAATGCAGACATTAAATAACATGTGGTGGTAAGTAGTGTCAAAAGCCAGTGTACGAAAGTAATAATATATTTGAATTACAATGTTTGCTATGTTGTCAGAAAGTGTTCAATGTATTGCTATTACAAGTTGTATGATGACGTTTAGGGGATATCTACCCTCTATTGAAGTGGCTTGCTTGTGGTTTGATGCATTTGTAAAAGAAAGGCCAGAACAGGAGGGTAGGGAAGAGGCAGCCTTGTTTTATACCAGCTATGATCACTGGGAAGGTTACGTAAGTCTGGGTCATTCCAGTTCAGGTGATTGCTGTCAGCTGCAGACACGCACACACACTCACACACACACACACATGCACACAGACAGACACACACACGGCTGGCATGTTGGCCAGACATCATGGACTCACACGTGCGCGCATGTAGAAAGACATGCTCTTAAAGTCAAGGCACACACAGACCCCCATCACATGCTTCACATATTCACGCGTTCCATCATCCTTTTCGACACACGCACACGATTGTGCACCCACTCAGGTAAGCAGAGTATACGTGTGCAGTCTGCAGATTACACACGGGGAGCTCAGCGGGAGAGAGAAAATCGGTGCGGGAGGAGCAGAGACTGTCAGTGAGTAGAGGAGACTTTTACTACCCAGTACACGCTCTCTGTCTGCTCTGTATGATAATGCGAGGATGCAGGAGAGACAAAAGTTCACACCAGGTCAACGCACTTTTGCCACATACTTAATTCATGTAATGGCCACTTGTGTTTGCTGTTGTGATCGTGACGCTTTACGAGGCCGTGATATTTTTTGGGGTTAAATGAATAGGACATGTTCTTGTGTTTCCACTCGTTCCCCACTCAGTGCAGCTCTTTTGGTCGGGTACGAATACAGTAATCCGTCTCAACTGTCAAATGAACCAAACGTGTTTAACCCTCGATTACATAGTAGTGCTTTAACTAGAGGTGGTAAACTGATGTAACCGCTGACGTAACCATATTGAATTAGCATGCATAGTTTCACCTCAGAGTGTGCAAAGATCATGGGTTTGATTCTGGGAGTTTTTATGTGAATTTTGCATGTTCTCCCTGTGCCTGCGTGGGTTTTCTCTGGGTATTCCGGTTTCCTCCCACATTCCAAAAACATGCATGGCAGGCTGATTGAACACTCCAAATTGTCCCTAGGTGTGAGTGTGAGCGAGAATGGTTGTTCGTCTGTGTGTGCCCTGCGATTGGCTGGCAACCAGTTCAGGGTGTCCCCTGCCTACTGCCCGAAGACAGCTGGGATAAGCTCCAGCACACCCGGAAACCCGTGTGAGGATAAGCGGGTCAGAAAATGGATGGATGGATGGATGGATGGATAGTATCTGCGATACTTCTGTGCTCTACTTGGGCTTGTAAAGTAACGTAAGAGCAGGTAACTGGCGCATGTCGAATCCCAGGTAAGCATCATTATTTATTTTTCTCGATAGCTCTTAGCCTTCAGGTTGAGGATGAGCTGCAGCCTATCCCAACTGACACTGGGGAAGAGGTGGGCTACACCCTGGAGTAGTCATCAGTGATTTGCAGATATTATCCGTAAAATAATTGCCTGCTATTGTGACCTCATAAACCAAAATCAAAAGTGTCAAATGTTCACAAATGATCAAAAAGAAGATTTTTGTTTTGACATATTTTCTGTGAAAAACGGTGTCGCATTAAACGTTCTCTATGTTCTCAATTGCACACGTCCCTACTTTCTCATGCCCACATTGGTCCTCCTGCCGCACTTTTCACACCCGTGCACCTCGCCACAATTTCTCCTTTTAGCACAGTTCAATAAGTAGTCGGCAACTGGACACTTGAGTACAGCTACATAGATAGATGGCACTCTTGAGCCGCAGCATGAACAATTGCCTTTATTTTGTAGTCCCCGCTGACTAACCTGCTCTCGACCTCCCATCCTCCCATCGCCTCAAACTAGCTTGCATGCGACCGGGTCTAATTGCCTGCAAATTAACATGAGCTAATGCGCTGTAGTAAAGGGCAGCGCCGCCACAGTGGCCTTTGGCCTTTGGCGGCATTCGCAGCCTACGTCACCGCGTCTTCACCTGATATGAATCAGCAGCAAGGCATTACTCTGCCTGCCATGCTCTCCTCGCGACTCTGCGTGAGATCTGCGACGGAGCACAGCGGAGGTCGGCGCACACTGTCAAGTGCACTCGCATTAGGTGGAAGGCTGCTGGGAGTCAGTGTGGGTCTTTAGCTGCACAAAGCCTCCTCAGGTCTCTTGAGCGCAACTAAAATATCATTGCTGTGCTGTTATTGTGCGTTTCAACCGTATACGGACAACACAGTTCAGCAGTACAGTATGCAGCAGAGTGCACCAGTGTGCATGTTTGGAGCTGAGAGTGCAAGATGGCAATTTTCCTTAATACGGACTGCTCACCGTAAATATACTGACTCTTGTTTCCTTCAATAGAGCCAGAGTACATGTTTATGGGATTGGCCAGCATAAAGAAGGATAGAATAATAATGTGTCGGTCGAAATGTTAACATGGGTACTGAGCAAAACAGTGTTTACTGTAAATTCAGATTGCATGCATTGATTTGTGTTTTTTTTTTTTTTTTTTTTGTCATCCAGCATCATTGTCGGGCCATCTTTAAATATCGCACTCAATGAAAATCTCATCCAAATCACAGCCAACAGACATGTTACGGGACACATGCAGTCCATCGAACGAATTTAAATGTTGACCCGTGTTATGGTTTTGCTCACAATCACTATAATCACAATCAAAATTCTCCATGATTCATACAAAGAAAGCAGCACATACCCCATTGCTTTACACGCCGACATTCCAAGTCTATAGATCATGTTGGTATGTGCCTGCTGTCCAGATGTGTGTGTGTGTGTGTGTGTGTGTGTGTGTGTGTGTGTGTGTCAGGAACCCTGCTATGTGATGTGGTGATTTACTTTTTTGTTGGCCGGTATTATTTAAGGCCAATAGGTAGCTGTCTTTTGTTGATAAACTGCTCTTTCAAAGTAACCATGGTAACGCAGATGAACCAACCCTTGATTGCCAAACAGTTTTTTTTTTTTTTTAGCTGTGTAACAATAATATATGACAATGTTAAAAGCATGAATAGGCATTGTGGCAACCAGTTTGAAGTGGCTGCAGCTATGATTGCATCACTCGGGAGCATAAGAAAAATGAAAAAAGTGTTTGTTCACATTTTGTATTGACACATCTTTGAATTTCAGTTTCAAAATATGCATCATGGGAAATCCTTCCTAATACTGGCCGTGTCATCGTGATTTCTGGGATATTTGAATCAAGATTGCTGTCTTTTACACGTGATGACATCATTCATAACTCGACAATAAGAACCCAACATCATGAACCTTTTAAATATGATTGTTATTGATGGACAAACTGTCAGATATGTGCACATACAGTAGCATGAATACATGTAGCTCGTCATTACATTTTAACGTGAAACACTAATTACACACGAATCAATATAAGCAGTCCAAGACTTCGATTCTTATTTAAAACAGAGGAATCTGTACTTGCTATCTCCTCAAGGATTTGGCGCTCATCCAACCCAGCACTTCCCTCTTAAAGGAGCCGGGCCTCGAGCTCCTGAATACATGTAGCTCGTCATTACATTTTAACGTGAAACACTAATTACACACGAATCAATATAAGCAGTCCAAGACTTCGATTCTTATTTAAAACAGAGGACTCTGTACTTGCTATCTCCTCAAGGATTTGGCACTCATCCAACCCAGCACTTCTCTCTTAAAGGAGCCGGGCCTCGAGCTCGCTCCATATGGCTAATAATAGGCCTCAGCCCGTTTTTATGCCAACAGGCTTGAATGCAACAATTATGCTCCAGCCATCATTGCTTTGGTTTCTCAGGAAGGCACAAAAGATACTGGTGGGGCTTTTTGCTAGAGGGGGTGCTCAAATAAATAAGCAAACTGTACCAGTCAAAAGTTTGGAAACATTTTCAAATTCCAATCGTCTCAAACACATTGAGAGGTCAAGAAATTCAAGATGTAAAATGAAAGTCATTCCAGGTCATAAAGCGTCAAGTGTCTCTCATGTATCTCTCTAGCTAGCTGGTTAGCTAGCTAGTTAGCTATCTGCCATCTGAGGACACGGATGTGATTTCCATTTTCAGTTGAAGTTTTGGTTGGCTTTCAGAATTTCCTAAAAAGTTCCTCCATCTGATAGAGACATAGGCAGGTTTTTGTAGTTCCACTTCACAAGTTGATGTGGTTTATTTTTGCCAAATCTACTCAAACTGAGAAACGGCTTGTCCTGTGTCGTTCATAATCTCACCGTTGAATTGTCTTCATACTTTCAGTCAATATGAATGAAAGGCAAACCTGTCAGACATATTTTTGGGAATGCAGAGTACAATCACACATCTCCGGTTCCTTATCCTCGCTCTCTCTCCTCCTCTTACGGAACGTTGCTGACAGAAGCTGTCACTTCTCCAGAGTGTTTTTGCTCGATACAACTATCAGCAGGAAGCGCCCACCGTGACCTCTCGCTGACCTGCAGCCCAGATTGGTCCCGCTGTTATTTTGGAAAGACTGCGTTGGAATCAAGGCTGAGAGCATTTGTCTTTTTAAATCGGCTAAGCTGATGTGACACAAGCAGGATGGTTGCTAGCCTCCGAACTTCTTTTCCAATGTTTGGCAGCACACTGGCTTCCTAGTAGGAAGGCTGTAGACTTGTAAATTAGTCCAAAATAATTATGTGCACATGTACAGGCTTTTTTAATAGGACGTTTCTCCTCACTCCCTTGAAAGAGTGCTTTTATATGAAACTGTCTGAATATCCACGGGCATTAGCTTGATGTAAGCAGATTTGAATTCAAAGCAGGAAAGACATGAGTAGCATCCTATATATATATATATATATATATATATATAGAAACTAAGGAAACAGAGCAACAGTGTTTTCAAAAGAAAAATCAACATCCCAAATTTCTGTGCTTAGGAAGGCTGAGGTGATGGGGACATGTACTCTTTTATTTATTAAACACACACACACACACACACAATTTCTCCACTGTTCTTGGACTCTATTTGTCATTGGAAATAAAAGAAAATCTTTCGGATGGTCCTGAGGAGACAACAACTCTGTGTAGCTTGGATATACGATTACGCAACTCTGTTTACTTCAACTTGCAAACCAAAGTAAGAAGGAAAAACTGGATGGAGTCAATATGCTCACAGTTCACGTCATATCACGATTCTCTTCTCATGTAATTAGCCAGCCCTACTTATAAGTTAATCGACGGTTGGGGTGGGGGGGGGCTGTTGGTTGACGCTCCCACCCCCTTAAAAAAATCTCTGACTCCGCTCGCTCAGTCTTTGTGAGCAAACGGGAGGTGGTGGAACTTTCTTCCATGTGTCCTCCAAACGCGGCCAGTTTTAAAAGCAGGCGGCACGGAAGAAAGCAGGAATTGGTACTCACTGTTTGGAACCTACTCCCTGAAAGACGGATTTGTCTAGAATAACATTTACCCAGAAAAGGTGAGCCGTTGCAAGGAATGCATCGCGAACAAAAGACAGGTGTTCCACTCCCATCACAAAGCACCCACTGCTTTCCATTTTAGACACCACATTAATAAAAACGTTACGCATCCTTCTCCTCCTGATCGTATCATAATTATAGTGCGTGTTTGCGCAGACGCATGCGTGCGATTGTGTGGGTGAGATGCGGGTGATGAGTTGGGGGCTCTACCTACCGCTACTGCAAATGTTGCTCTCTCATAAGCTTTTCTACACTTTTTTTCCTCATTCACTCCTCATAACTCCAACAGCTGTAAGCAAGCAAATGTAATAATGAATATTCTCTCTCTCTCTCTCTCTCTCTCTCTCTCTCTCTCTCTCTCTCTCTCTCTCTCTCTCTCTCTCTCTCTCTAGCTACAGTATGTGAGGTGTTTCCTTGAGGGACAGTTTGATAACATTCGACCACATGCAACTAAGTAATAATTTTACATATGTTCAGTCAAGCAGTCAATTAATCAATCTACCCAATCATCTAAACCGCCCATATATCTATAGTAATGTTTTTATGTACTGTATATATTGTAATGGTCATTAATTCGTGCTGGCGGGATCAGTCTCTATCCCCCGCAAATAACGGAAGTCAATTGTATACAAATATTGTAGCGATATATTTTTTTTCCTATTTGGCATAATTAGAAGTAATCAAGTTACATTATTTTTAAATGATGGTACTTGGATTATGTTATAAACTACATTTTAAAAGTAACCCTCCCATCCCTGTCAGAAATCTCATTTGCCCGTAATGAATTACACTTTGAAATTGAATCCAAGATGAAATACTGCTACAGGTAAATGTTACAGTTATTGATATTAACTGGGACTATACAAATTGGTCACCTGCACAATGAGTTTGACTCGTCGCTAATATGTGTTTTTGGCTAGTGGAAGAGGCTTACTGAGCGAAATGAGTCCCGTCAGCTGAATTTATATTAATTGTCTTCTATAGAATTTCTCAATGTGCTGCTTTAGAAAATGAGGAGAACCAGAAGAGTGAGGAAAAAAATCCAAACTGCAGCAGGGCTTTGAACTACTTATCAGCCCGTACTATCAAAGTGGATGGAAAGCAGGAAATGATTCCGCCTGTGATATCTGGAAACACTGCAAATTCTCACAATGCGGAACCCGCTGCTGTGATGGGTCCCAGAACGAAGACACATCTCCCTATTTGGCCAAGTTGCGCAACTGTTGGGTGGGTTTCTCAGTGGCAAGCGGACCAAACAAGAGGATTTTTGTTTTTTCTCTCTTGCTGGAAATACAGTATCATCACTCAGCCCAGCCCAAGTTCACACTCTTGTGTTCTAGTATGAATGTTGTACTCAAATATGGTAAATGAGCTGCATTGTTTGTGAGCATTGATTCTTGCAAATAATTCCGTTTTCCCGTGAATAAAAAAAAAATAACGATAACTGGATAAATATGACCGTTTCATCAGCGTCTCGTCAACGTGGACTTGACTTTCATCACATTCATGTTGACTTAAGACGCACACACACACACACACACACACACACAAGCTAATGACACACATGTAGTCTGCAAGATTCAAGTTCTAAACACAAATGCATTTTATAAGGTGACTTCTGCGTAGGAGTTTCGTGAAGGGGCGGAGGGCCTATTTCAATAACTTAAATATGTATTATTCAAGCATGCTTCTCCAAACTGAACCTGTCACTCCATTGCAATTAGGATATAATAAGGTGTCTGGGTGATGCTGAGAACCCAAGAGACTGTGGCATGCAACAGACATTTTTACTTTATTTTTTTATTTTTTTTCCTGATATTGTGCAATATCATGTTTGTGCCCCCCTATTATTTCAAATAGTACCACTTGCTTCTTGCCACCACAGTAAAGATTACCGGTAATAGCACTCTAAAAGCATTATATTATTGTCAATCGTAAACTTAATTAGCAATACTAATCGTCTCAGCCTGAAAGACAAGTTTGAAAACGAAAATCAACGTTCAGAAGATGTCAAGCAAATTTTTATTCGATACAATTTAAGAGCATGCTAGAAATTGTGTCATTTTTTTTCCTCCCTTGTAATTTTGGCAAAAGTAATACAATACAGGGGAAACACCATTTTGTGTTGCCCAACGTGTGTCACTTGGGACCTGCTCGCATGTGGCATCTACTTACACTGCAAACTCTGCGCCTTTGGGCAAAATATCCATCCGGGTTTTTAAAACCAGCATTCTCCCTATCTGTGTACTGGATATGCACTGACAAATAGTACTCTCATCGATCACTTTCTTTAGCTGCAAAAGCTCACAATCACATACACACACACATAAAGACACACACACCTACACATGCGCAGACACTCCTCCCCAAAGCGTGACCCCAAAACCTTACTTTTTGTCACACATCACATTATATCACATTGCATTTTGTCAAAAAGTCAGCCATGCTTGTCAAACGTGCCTTATGTAACCAACCTCCTCAAGTCCAGGAGCCCGCACCCCTTAGCAAGTCGCATTAAGCAGCACCAGCACCCACAACTTGCTATGCATACAGTCATCATTAATAATGAGGGGGGAAAATTCTCTTCTAGTTCCAAACACTAGCTGCTCTGTGAATCTGATTGACCTCTGATTTGTTTAATTGTATCATTTTATTCCCAAAAGAAATAATCGCCTTCAATTCCAGTATTCAAACCTTTATTAACGACACCCGTAATGTCTTTGATGGAGAGTGACACATTCAGTTTTTGACGCTGGTCAAGCTTCGATTTGCTCATATGGTCTTTTCAAACAAAATTAAATAATTATATTTCAATATTCAACATGAATTCTTGTCCACTGGAATTAGCCACTCAATTAGAATCTATAAAACACAACACTCTTAATTCATGCTTAGATTCTGTTGTTTTTTTTTTGTGCTGTAGTCTATTGCACCAAAAGCGGCAGTGACCAACCGGACATGGCCGATGGAGCGCCATCTACTGCGCTGGAGTGGAATCGTATTCCCTTTTGCACCATTTCTCAATCCAACAAGTCAGACGCACTTGTTATTTCGTATTGTTCAGCCAAGGAAAGTGCTGAGAAGCCCGACATTTGCAGTTTTTCTCCTGCAGGAGTGTGTTAGGGCAGCGGTCCCGAACCTTTTTTGCCCCACGCACCGGTTTATTGTCAGACAATATTTTCACGGACTGGCCTTTAAGGCCGGATAAATACAACAAAATAATGTGATATGACCTGCATGAAAACTCTGGTATTTTCTAAACATAATAAACACAAATCATGACCCGAGGAACGTCCTATCTGGCCGTAACGCTCTCTGGTCGCTATGGTAATGTTTAAAGGTGCCTTCAAAATAAGATACAGTTCACCGCAGATAAAAAGTGCATGAAACATGCGGGCTTGGTGCATGGGAGTCTCCCGTTGAGATAGATCCGTATTTTAGGTAGGACTCCTGATACCGTCTATTAAATGTAGCCTTTTTTTCTTGAAAGTCGAAGTCATTCTGTCTCCTGGCTGGGCCGTTTCCACTTCCCAAAAAAACTTTCCAAGACCTTTGTTTTTAACTCATCTGGCTAGCTCCTGGGAGAAGTGTGTCTCGACCCGCGTCAAGAGTGACATACTGTAGACGGATGTAACAGAAAATCCGGTAAATTTTCAAAATAAAACATCTTTCAGATTCTGAAATGAATAAAATGGAAGTAACGTAAGTTATTTATCCTTGCTGCGCGGCCCGGCACCAAAAGACCCACGGACCGGTATCGGTCCGCGCTCCGGTGGTTGGGGACCGCTGTGTTAGGGTACAGGTGGCCTCATACAGAGGCTCAAGCAAAAGCCTGTGCGGAAGAAGTTGGGAGATGTAGTGGAGAAGTTCCTCGTATCCCTGTCTACTCCTCCTCCTCCTCCTCCTCCTCCGCTTCCTCCTCCCCAGTAGTATTAATTAGCAAAAGCAGATGAGTGGCGAAAAGGAGCCTGAAGGGAGAACAGGTTCATGCCAGGTTAGCCTTCTTTTGCTCGATCACTTGCTGTCTTTCTTACACACCGATTATGAAATGTGAAATGGTGGAACAGTGCCCTGTTTTCCAAATTGTTCTTCGTGTGTCCAAAAACGCCACAAAATCTCGGACTTACGTATAACAGTCACATGTCCCCAATCGTTTATCCCGAGTGCCCCGCTCGATCTTGTCTGTGCTTTGTATTCACTCGCCCATAATTGTCAGGGCACAACCAGACAGGTGCAGCTGCGATCGATCCAACGCCCTGAGAATACCGACCTGGATGAATGACAAATGTTCACGGGGTGTGCCACTTGCGCGTCACTGTGACCCGTTGACCCTTTGTTCCTCGACGGGAGTGATCAATCTTCAAATTTTATGTTCTGTGCGGTCACTTCATTTCACTTTTCAGCCGTGTAGAATTGCACTACTTACAACTGCACTTCGGCCGCATGATGAAGTTGTGGTTAGCATGTGCCACACAGCCAAGAGGTTCTGGTTTTGAACCACATTCCAAAAATCAAACATGTTACGTTAGCTAGCGAACGTGCGCGTGATTTGTTGTTTGTCTCTATCTGCCCTGAGATTGCCTGCAGACCATTCTAGGCAAAACTGAACTTTCTGCCACCCTTTCTTCATCCCAAATTCGTAATGCCCCCACCGATAAGTCCTTCTTCGTTACTCACATCCCAAGATATGCTAGAAGCTAAAAGTGTTCGAAATTATAAACCGTGATACTTGCAATCTTCTGACCTTCGTGATGTCTGGCTGTGTGGGAGGACCGCACACACACACACACACACACACACACACACACACACACACACACACACACACACACACAAAAGCCAGTGATGACTCAATGTTGGAAACATCTTGCGTCAATTTTGGCCAAGTGGTTTTGTCCCAAAATGTAATCATCTGTCAAGATTGACAAAATTGACCGGCCTGCAGAGTTACAAGGAAAATCACTTCTACACCCTCGCAGGGAGGCTTAGATAGAATTGTGTCACACATTCAAGGCCATGCGATATTTTCACACCGTCTATGGGCAGGAAATGGAGTGAGTGCAGCCGCCTACTTATTGAGCAAGTGCAAATGTAATATGCATTGTGTTAATTATAAAAACTTTTTTTTCCCCCTGCTCTCGGTTCACCTTTACAGAATTCTTTTTCCCTTCTTTCTGCAGAATTCAATACGACATAACCTGTCCTTGAACAAGTGTTTTCTGAAAGTGCCTCGCTCCAAAGATGACCCTGGCAAAGTAAGTCACTCTCCAACATGGCCGCCGTTACTTTTTTACGTGTTTACTTACCCTCGTGGCACATTTGTGCTCTCGTCGGAGGGCGCGCCATGCTGTCGGGGTTGTGTGTGTGTGTGTGGGGGGGGGGGGGGGGGGGAGGTCATTGAAAAATGAATTAAGAAGGAAGACGGTTTAAATAATTCAGTGTGAATCCTTGAGCTTGAGTGGAGGTCTGCAAAGACACAAAGCGAGCACCTCCCCCTTGATTAGCCCGGCTTGGACCTGACCGGCACCTTAATTCATACCTCGGATCGAAGTGGTCAATAACTCAACACGGTGGGAGAGAACTTGAATGTAACATGGGCTGTTTGAAGCCATTGAGGGAGACGAGAAGCTAAATCATGCATGTGCTTACGTTAATTGGCTGTGTACTGTTCAGTGATGTGGGACTGGGAGACCGAGGGAGGAGAAAGTTGGGGGAGTGGAGGGAAGGAGACGTGCGCGCCCGCGTGTGTGTGTGTGTGTGTGTGTGTGTGTGTGTGTGTGTGTGTGTGTGTGTGCGCGCGCGCGTGGGGGGGGCCCGAACC
>NW_017805839.1:559190-578690 GCF_001891065.2 Hippocampus comes | reverse complement strand
CAGCCACTCATTTCAAAGGAGCCAGTGCAACCGGTGTGAAACTTCACTGCATCATACAGGCAGCTGTTTCGAAATATTTTGACTCTCACCTAGCAAGGCAAGAAAATCAAATCATGAGACACAAGTCTCAGAATGACAGTGCGGTTGCACACCTATGCCAACTACCACCCAAATATCAAACACAGAACGTCGTGTTGCACGTCATCCGGCAAGTGCGCCATCTCTTATGCCCACCTTAGTTTTGCTGCATGCTGTCTTCTTGCAGATCGAGCAGGGCTGACCCAGATGTAAGTGTCTGCTAATTGCAGGCTGGTAGACTCGTTCTGTGCTCGAGATCCCGCGAAAAGCAGCAGGTACAAGCGTCTGAGTAGATGCAAAGGGGAACAAAATGGATTTTGGGAAGGGGGGGGGGGACGAGGTAGGGGGAATGATTGACAGCAGCCGCAGCTATAAATATATGTAACCCTGCATCAACTCAGCAGACTGCGGCTGGTTGAGTCGTGAACCTGCGACTGTGAATACAAAGAAAGCAGAGTGAGCTCCCCATTCCAGCCGCCGCCTCGCTGTCTGGGTATACTCTGATTATTGTACCTTTTAAAGATAATTAGCACGCTCCTCGGCGTGTCAAAAGATTCGATTTGTCTCGGTGCGGTCAACTCCGTGTAAAATTGCTATTTTTTTTTTCACAGCTCTCTGATCGATGAGATGAATATGAAGTGTCGAAATCAACAGAGCAACGTTCCCCTTCTGAAAAAGTCCATTGTTGTAGCCTTAGTGCACAGGTGTCGAACTCAAGGCCCGGGGGCCAGATCTGGCCCGCCACATCATTCTATGTGGCCCCACGAAAGCAGATCAAACATGTCAACTTCCATGATGCTTTCTAAAATGTCGACCAAAAATTTTCATGCTCATATGTAATAAATAAGAGAGATATTCTAAGCATTTTCTTGTTACGAAACCCCTCGTGATAGTAACTTAAACAAGAGTTATTCTTGACTTCTTTATATGGTTTCAATCATAACGACCCTCCAAGGGAAACAGTAACTAAAATGTGGCCCGCGACAAAAATGAATTTGGCACCCCTGCTTTAGTGCTACGAGGACTTGTCATGTTATTGCTGTAGACACAAGCGTTTTATATCTGTTTGATGTCGCCCTCCGTGGGTTTTTAGTTCAATTCCGCTTTCACTTGTTCGTGTGAATACGCACAGTCAGTCGATCTCGTTGCTGGTTTCAAATACATTTCACATCCTGTCAGAGCTCTTGACTTTGGGATCATTGGAAAATATGGGTTCATCCTACAACAATGAGAAAGTTCAAACTTGACTTCTATACGTCTGCTGATACTGTTTTTTGCCTTCAGTTGGAATGCCTTGCGTTGGTAATATATGGATGTTTTGATTCTTTAGTGTATCAACGGCTTTGGCAGACACTGTTGAAAATGATTTTTTTTCCTCAATTAAAAGAGTGAAGATGGTTCGTGCTGACACTGATAATATATCTACACTACAGTGAAACTCCTCTACAACAAAATCATGTTTGCAGCAAGAAGTTTTTCACAACAGGGGACTTTTCACTATAGCAAATTTATCTCAGATGTAAACACACACACACACACACAAACACATATGTGTACTCTTTGTTTTTATTCCAATAGTGCATAAGTAGGACCATACTCTTCATATAGCCAGCGTAGAAAGAAAAAAAAGGGAAAGAAATTGCGAAATTTACGATCAGCATTCACTTTCACTTCCATCAATTTCTTGGATAATGTCTTTTACTTTGCTTCCTCCATCTTTCATTTTTATTACTTTTATTCTGTCTTCAAGCGTTAAAGCTTTTCTTTTCTTCACTCCTTGGTCTGCAAAGGTCCATTTGGTAGCCATTTTAGCAATGCAACGTTCGTGCTGCGTCTGAAAGTAACAATAACAAATACTTCCTGTACTACTGCGCATGTGTAAGCAACTGTGGTGTTTGCCGTTGCCGTTTCGGAGTTAAGCAGTAGGAGTCGCTGTAGGCTGAGGTTGGATGAGACTTTTGCGGAAGGCTTGTTTTCGTTGTAGTGGATCTCGCCGCGAGGCAAGGGCAGAGAAAAAGATTTCGTATAACGCAACAGAGGGATTTTTCGTTGTAGGGGGAGCAGAAAAGTGGGAATGGTTTTAATGCATGAAGAATTTTTTCACACTAGGGGGTATTTCGCCCATGTAGGTTTCGTTGTAGAGGAGTTTCACTGTACAATGCCAAACTACTACTTTAACCCTTTCAGGGACAGCGGTTACCACAGTGGACAGCTTATCATGACATCAGGTGACAGGGTGCATGCAAGGGTTAAAATACATTTCCAGCCAAATCAGGTTGTGAAGGTAATGAGTGACCCTGTGCAAGCACTTGCCATGTCCCAATGCAACTTCGGCAGTTGCTTTTAAGGACCAGTGATGTCCTTTGAAGGCACTAGCGCAGCCTTCTTTTCGCACTTTTTTGCAGCCTACATTGCCCATATCCCACAATAATGAGACATTTTTGGGTGGGCATCACATTGGCCGATATGTGTACAGCTACAGAGTGACTGCATTAATTGGTGTCTGGGGTTGGTTGAAATAAATGAGTTGTTGCGGGCTGGAAGACGCAGTGGATGAACGGAGACTTTTCAACACGTGCCGACTCCAGGCACGAACGGCTGCACTGGTAGTAAATGGATACAAAGCTTCACACACTCGACTCTGCGCAAGGCGTCGATGGTGGAAGTGCGAGCCGGAAATTAAACTCGGCCTGAAGAAAGTACTGTGAGTCGTTATTGTGTTTTCAGCGATATGGCACCACTTGAAATCGTCAACGCCGAGTTTTAATTCGATCACCCTCGTCAACGTGCTTCCTTAAACACTTGCATAGTTTGGATCAGTGGTTCCTAACCTTTTTTGGCTTGTGTACCACAAACCTTTTGGTTGTACCCCGACTCATATTGTTCGTGTTGATGATGCTCCAACAGTAGAATTTAATGCAAATGAATAAAAATCATTATAGTTGGCTTCCTTAGTTTGAACATTTCATTTTATGATGGCATTTTTCTGGTCTTTTTTTTTTGCCTCAAATGGAACAAAAATAAATATGAAACCTTGAAAAAAAAATGACAATCAAATAATAATAACAGGCAAACAGGCATCTAAACTTGAAATATCACAAACAAAATACTGAACAAGAATAATATTTAGATGCACGATAGCAGTTTTAATGGGCGTGCCACATGTTATTCAGCTGGGAAATAAATGTTTTCATGTACCCTCTGCAATATGCTCATGTACCCCAAGGTGTGCGCGTACCCCTGATTGGGAAACTGGTTTAGACAATTGGTGCTCAAATGTTGCCACACGAGGGACTCGCATTTTCTCAACTATAAAGAAGATCTGCGCTAAAGAGGGATTAAAAGAAATTCTAATCTAAATTCGACAAGAAAAAAACAGTTGAACATGTTACATGCTCGGATACGGCAAGTAATACAGTCTAATTTCTTCCAAACTGCAAAATGGAAAATTCATCATTAACATTGACATACATGTAATGGAGGCTATTTGAGGGTGTCTTGCCCCATTAAACTCACCTTACCCAGGACAAGCTGGCTGTAGCCTTTTAATTGGATGGCAAGGACAGAGCGATATCATAAGCAATTAGCGGTGCCGTTCATAATGACTGAAATTTTTGTCCAGTGACGTTAGAGGGACATGGAAAGGAAGGTGAAACAAGTTAGTGACCGAAGAAAACATTCTAAGGAAAATAATTGCTGCCTGGATGCTTTTTCCATCCATCTGTCCATTTTCCGAACCTCTTTATCCTCACTAGGGACGCGGGGGGGTGCTCTAGCTTATCCCAGCTGTCTTCGGGAAGTAGGCCGGGGACACCCTTAATCGGTTGCCAGCCAATCACAGGGCACACAGAGACGAACAACCATCAGCGCTCACACTCACACCTAGGGACAATTTCGAGTGTTCAATCAGCCTGCCATGAATGCTTTTGGAATGTGGGAGGAAACCGGAGTACCCGGAAAAAAAACCCACGCAGGCACGGGGAGAACATGCAAACTCCACATAGGAAGGCCGGAGCCGGGATCGAACCCACGACCGCTGCACTGTGAGGTTGACGCGCTAACCATTCGACACCTGGCCGCCCTGGATACTTTTTGTTAAATGTAAAAATTGGATGACCTGGTTAAAAAAAAAAAAGACATCTGGTCACCTTGAAACAGGGCTAAGTGTACCTTACATGGCAGGCTAACGTTCACTACCTCTCAGTGGTTTTAGTTTTGTACTATAAATAAATGCCTGCCTACCTATAGCATGCACTCGCGTACCCGATTTTAGCATGATTTTACGCATGACTATAATGGGACTTGAAAAATGTCCTTTATTTGCTTGGAGTCACCTGCTTTGAAGGGGGATCCATTTGTTCACAAGCACATGTGAGCACACACGCAGATACGCACGCACACAAACACTGCAACCATTTCATTAAAGAAAACCATTCGACTCCTTAATCATAGCTAGCCTTGTGTATTCATTTCATCGTTTGTCTCTCTCTCTCTTTCTCTCTCTCTCTCTCTTTGCGACTGAATCTTGATCATTATCTCCAGCTCTGTCTGCCTGCCTGTGTGTCGGCCTGCATACCTGCCTGCGCGCATCTCCGGCGGGAGGCGTGCAGGCTTCAGGCGGGCTCGCGGTGACAAAAAGCGCAATCAGACTTTTGAAGGGAAAAGACAGAGGAGGCATGAGAAATAACGGGAAGGGGCGAAAGGAGAGCATCCAGAGAGGAATTAGACGATGAGACGGAGAGGAAAAAGTCACGCTGCAAGGGGAACCAGATAACAAGGAGATGAGGGAGCTGAGGGAGAGTATTCCAGTCTTATGTTCCAGTTAATTACCACACAAGGCCTCAGGCTGCCGTTAGACATATTTTCTTCACCGGGGATTTTTTTTTTCTTTTAAATTACAAACATTAATTAATTCTGAGGCTTGTCATCTCGTCTTATATGGATGGGCCCTTCGACCCCTTTTCTTACGCCTCGCTTACACCGCTGGCAGACACACCGCGGGCTGTCACATGGGCTGAGGCGAGGCAGGAGGCAGGTTTTAAGTACGAAGCATTATCATCAGGAAAGGAGGAAAAAAAAAAGGTCTGCTAAATATGTCTGGGTGTTTCTTGGCTTTAAGTCATCAGGATGCAGGGCTAAACCGCGGCTGCATGCATGCATTGTCTCAATGTGTAGACAGGCAGCCTACCTGCATCTCTCAGATTAATCACTCTCTTTATTTGCTTCACTCCGAGCCTGTCTGCCACCGCTCAATTATCTCTCTTCCCTTCTTCCACTCCCCTCCGCATCCCGCCGCCGTCTGCTTTGTAACTGGCTCCACCAGGGAGACAGCATCCTGTTTCTTTGGGAGTTTATCATAAATTAAAGATTGCATTGTTACCAACCAATCCTCTTACTGTAAGCAGTTTGGGAAGGCGGCACAGAAAGCAGCCTTGAACCCGAAAAGGAGTCAGGCTCGAGAAAATATAATCCACCTTTTTTTATATATTTTTTTCCGGGTGTCAAATTTGCCCCTCATTGATCTTTGGCTTGTTCGGTGTGGCCTCAAATCCCGTTAACCCTTCCGCGGCTCTCTGAGGACACAGAGCGATGAACTCCCTTGAATACATTCACCACGCTTGAATTATGCATGAGGATGCTTTGATGCATCTTCGTGCGTGTGATGTGTCCACTTTGTGGGTCGCTTAAGTGTCCGGCAATTTAAATGAAGCGCGCCTCAAATAGTTCGCACAGTTGCAGCCAGCCGCGGGCCCTCTGGTGATTCAGGAGGCTCCCGACGTAATCATAAATTTGCAACATTCAGACATTTCTCATAAGCAATGTCACATTTCATTTCCTCCCTCATTTTTACTCACACCCTCCTCTGCATGTTTCTAATTAACAGAAATCATATTAGACCTATGCTTTTATGTATGAGTAAACCAAAGAAACAGTCAACTCAAGGTCTGAACCCATGCAAAAGAACACTACCCCAACGTCGGCAATATCAAACGTTCGAGTTCCAACACCCAAAAGTTGGACCAAAATTCGGTCAAAAATAACCCCGGAAGTTAGAAGCATCTTCATGATGTGCGCATTGGGGTGGATTTACCAGACGTTGTGACAGAGTGAATAATCCTAAAAAGGATGTCATTTTCATAAATTCACACTTTTTAGTTAATGATAAACATTACTCATTAAAAAAAGTTTCCTGTACCTGGCTGTGGAAGGCCCCATGACTGAGTTTGCCTTGGGCCCCGCCAAATGATTAAATACACACCTGGTCCCCATAACACACGTTTGCCAGTGTAACTTTCAAAATCTAATTCCTGGCAGGAATTAACTCTGCCTGTGTTTTAACTTTTATATCTTTATTTTTTTGGTGGCGCTTATTCGAAATGAATGCGATGGTTATGAGAAAACATAGTTCATTAGAGAAGAGGAATATCCACTTGAAGTTAGCATAACGCAGACACACATTTGAAACTCAGGTAGTGTCAAAGTACACTTCGCGAGAGTTTCTTCGTCACGAAAGGTAAGATAACCTGTAGTCACAGATGTCTGAGCATTGTTGGTTACGTTAAACAATGTGTTCTGCTGATTTGGGTTTTTGGTAGGGCTAAACCACCTGCTTCTTCCCCATTACAATTGGTTTTATACAACTTTAACTCAAACGTTTTCTGAACAAAGGACTTTTGACTTTTATATTGATCTTTTGTGACTGGTGTCAGGCGTTTGACTTTGTACTGTTTGACAGGAAGGAGCACTGAGTGAAGATGTGTACTGTATGCTATGTTACCGTCTCAAATTGGCAGCTAGCCATGCGCGGCGCTAAGATGGGGTTAAGGGGTGTGATAGCCCCATCAGAGGTCTTTCTAGCTCCCAGCCCTAGTAATTTATTGATTGTATTTCATTCATGTTAATTTAAGTCTAAAAATATTAAAAAGGTCACAAGTAGCCATTCTGTTTCAATACAATTCTTGTTCCTGTACACGTTTGAACTTATTTGCAAACACATTCAAAAGTATGTGCAAAGTAGGTTTGAAAGTATGTTGGCTAAATGCTGAAAAAAATTTTCCCCAGGATGCCACTGGGTATTTTGCCACTCATAAACGTTTACTCCACATTGGCAGTTCCACGCTTTAGTACGTGTGCACTTCAGTGCGGAGGCGAAAGTAAGCTGACCTGGTAATATTATTGATATGCTAATGGTATGATAGAGTGCTGTCAAAAATGGCAGTCATTAGCTTTCTGCGATCAAACTTGATGAAGGTTGTAGCGTAATTTATGAGGCAAACGGCTATTTACAAATTAAAAATATGAAGTCAGGTAGGACAGTATATGCTAGCCCTCTCCCTCTCTCTCTCCCACTGTCCCCGCAAAGCACGAAATGATTTGTCTTTCCTTTCAATGTGTCGGACAGTGAACTTGTACAAAGCAATACATTGCAATTCTAATGAGCATTTAGTGTTCATGTTTTGAAAAAAAAAACATTTCTTCCTTCTCTCATTGCAGGCGTCAACCCCTTACAGCTTGGAGTCGGAGTCTCTGCGAATGGACTGCATCATGTCAGGTGGAGCGTCTCCCACTCTGGCCATCAATACGGTGACAAACAAGGTAGGAGGGGATGATGGATGTATACCTACTGTTTTTGTCTTCTGAGTTATTTTACATATGTGATCAACATTTCCCTTCCTTTTGTAAACGGGTGAACTTTGAGTAACGATCCATTTCATTCACGTGACGTGACGTCACAGAACCTCGCCAATCTTCCTGACGGCCATATTGTGGCGCAAACGAACCCTTGTGTCTCATTGAGCAAATGCAAAATCTGTGGAAATTGCGTGTTTGCAGCAAGTGACTTGACAATGGTGAACACGTGCTGTTCACGGGTACAATAATAAGGTGAACAGGGATGTGAAACGAAGCTTACTGTTACTATAGCCAATACATTTGCCATAAATTATCCATTAAAAAAAGAAGAATTATATTGTGCATTCACTAAAAAGTCTCAGCATAAATAAATTACTTCTAAAACTCACAAGTCAAGCAATGAATGCAGTGCACATTGCGCTTAGCCGTCTTTCAGCCTAGCTAGCGTTTGTTTTGGCATATCATGTCAGACTTGCCGTCACGATGATGAGAATTCGATCCAGAGATGTTGGACATCTTTGGCCCACCCACCCACACACAAAATACTTGTAATTTGTAAGTCTTGTAATGTGTATGCACGTTGAGCGTTCACTAAATAATTCACAGTCAAGATTTCACAGTCAGTTGAGAAGTCCTCCTCCTTCACTTCGTACGGATCGATTCAAGTCATCAAACAAAGTTTCGACTGTCGATCTTAACCTTCTGCTCACGTCATCTTTACAGACGACAGGGCCGAGGATGAGTCGGACATTTTCAATGACAAAATAACATTGGATGGAAACAGAAGTCTTTGAAGATAACGGGACTGGCTGACACACGCTGTACTCTTGACCCTCAAAATGATGCTTATTCTTCGTGTGCCCACGTGAACCTGTGACATCGCAATTTTTTTTCCACTTTTACCCTCCACGAAATGCAACGAAGCACACAGTGTCAAAGAAACTGACCGGGGTCAAGCCGTATGTTTGTGTGTATGTGCCTGTGTGTGTGTGTGTGTCAGGGTCAGAGGACACTCAAGAATCCGCACATGCACCCACACACACAGAAACACACACATGCAGTGACGGTGTGTGTGGTACCTGACCCCTAACCTCGATCAAAGACAATTTGTGCCGTAGCAGCAGCAGAATCTTTCACCACACATCGTGTGTTTGGACCCTGTGGGAGGGTCTTGACATTTCCATCTTCACTCGCAGAGGTCTCGACTCACACTTTCCAGCCTCTTTCACTCAGGAAACACATAATTTCTCGACCCGTAGATGTAAAACCATAGTTTTGTCAAGTATTTTATGATACAAAACTTGTTTGTGAGTTAAAATGGGATAGCTTGAAAGTCATGGACGTAAACAGCTTCAATGTTTCAGACGGGAAATCTTTTGTCATTGGTTCTCATATGTAAATGAGTGTTGGTGCTCTACCTGGTGTAAAAATGGTTAAATTGCAGTTTGAATGAAGAATGAATAGTTGATTTTCAGTGATATATCTGCTCGTTGGTCTGGTGGACAACACCGGCTGTTCAAATTCCCGATGGCCACTCCGCCCCCGGATGTGATGCCCCGCCCCCTAAAATTTTTTATCGCCTATAGGATTGGCGAAAAATATTTTCAACTGTAGAGGCCCTATACAGTTGAATATATTTTTTGGTTTAAGCCTTTTGATCCAACGAAGGCCATGTTACCAGAATTTATCATTTCCAAAGCTCTGTAGTCACCTAACCGATGCTAATGCAGTCGTAAAGTCACATTTACTGTAAATAGTCGTATGTGTTGCATGTGCACACCTCTTAGTTGACGGAATGCATCAAGTACAAGTAACAAGACTTGCAACTGGCTGACTGCTTTGGAAAACCGAACCTTGTCACTCCTTCGGCAACAATTCCTTCACACGTCCAATTGTCATTATTCATTTGAGTTGAGTTGATGCAGAAGCCAAATGGTTACACATCATTGGATCGAATGGCCTTACGGAATGAGCTTTCTCAAGTTTATTTGATACCTGGCCAAGTCGATGATGAAACCTGACAACAATAGCCACACGGTGAGAACCAGACCAGGATGTAAGCATCAAGAGATTATTGTTTCCCTCGCACAGTTCAGCGTGTCACGCAGGTGCCAATTCACAGACCAATTCATTCAACAGTGCCAAGTCATAGACGCTAATGTACTTTGCCGTCGCAGATTGGAAGGATAATGCCCACGTCACTGGTCCCCTCCCACATCCTGACAAAGAGGAGGCCACAAACGGGTCACACATTCATCAATTGGCATTTGCATTTAAGCACGTCAAAAGACAATTTCTTAACACTGTTGCAGCAAATAAATACCAGTATCACTCACCGCCGCATTCACGGTAGACCTCAGCACTGTCCTGGGTGGAACCGGACTCTCGCCATAAGTCAGCTGCATAGGCTCCAGCCCCTCCTGTAACCTTGAAAAGCATAAGCAAAATAGATAGTGAATGGATGGATGGCATTTTGTTTATATGCAAACCTCAAATTGCCCTCATAAATCACTTGACTGTACATTTTTTTTGCTGCGACAAACCCATACATCAAAATACTTGACTGAGTGGCGCACTGCAACAGACTTTGATGTACTCGTTGTCTCACTCAGAGGCTTTGTCTCTCATTTGTCTGAACAATTAAATGTAGCCCGAGGCACCACTGACGCTCTGTTTCACAACTCTGACAATGCAACCAAACAAGATTTGGGATTCAACACAATGCTCAGCCATGGCTTTTAAGAGCTTTCCGCTCGGTCGCCACCAGATAAAACGGAAGTGGTCACTGGAGAGGTAACTGCTTAGACCCAATCTGTGCTAGTCAAGGCAGCTTTATGACAGTATATAGCCTCATATATTCAATTTACAACATTTAAAACGATTTCAAAACCAAGAACCTCAAGATATTTAAATACAAAATACATAAATAAAAGATAGTGTGCAAGATTTGTTCTAACTATGAAAAAACAAATGCTTCAAAAGAGTTCAAACATAAATATGTGGAAAAAAATACATAGTTTATAATCAGGATGGAAATACATTAACGTGTGGGGCTGACTTCATTTCTTTCAGCAGCGAATTCCATTTGTGTGGAGCAAAACGGCTAAATGCTGCTTCACCATGTTTGCTTTCAAGACTGGGTTCCATGAATTGACCCGAATCAGCAGACATCAGACATTTAACCATATTTTCCAATAACTTAAACCATACGCTAATTTGTAGACCGGTAGTAGAATTTTAAAGCCTGTTCCATAGATGACTGGGAACCAGTGTAAAGACTTTAGAATTGGAGTAGAACAAAAAGAAGATGTTTTGCGCTTAAAAGACCTGTACAGTATATGTGTACACGTGCTTGCAGGTAGCACTGTACAGCCCGGAAGCAGACGACTGTGAAAGTCCCGGCAGCCTGAGCAACAGTCTCTCTGAGCAGAGCTTGACATCTGTCAATCTGAACAACTTGAACTCTACTGTGAGCAGTGGCGGAAGCTTGCACAGCTACACACCGGTAAGAAATTATTCTTTTGTCAAGAATTCTTTGACATTCCTTGCTGCAAAATAGCATTTCGACATATTTTCTGCTGATTTGGTTCAAGCATACAAATTTGGATGCTTGGTCAGCCAGTCTACTGGCTGGGTGTTACAGTATACTGTGCAGTATTTGTGGTGTCTGCCCCTTCAAAGTACTTGGTAAATAAAATATCAACCTGAAGTCCAAAAACATTTTTATTTCAAAGTAGGTGCAGCTCTAAAGGAGAAAATCTGTTCATTGCGTTTGCCTTCTGATAGTCACAAACCTATTTAGCATCTACCCCCCGCTCAGCTCCCGCCTGCACGAGCAAAGGTCAGCGCCATCTCATCTATCTTATTAACCTCTCATTTCAAGAGGCCGTCTTTTGTTTTCCACGACCCCTCCACCCTGTTTCCTTCCAACGCCGTCATTTCACACCTCATCTGTGGTCCGGCTGGACGGGCTCGGGGGTTAGTTGGGCCTCATTACCTGTTGTAGGTGATCCCCCCTCCTGACTGACTGTGATTACTGATGGCAGAAAGCTTGCAGACAACGATGTACTTGATGGAAAGTTCGCCATTATTGGCTGGAGGCGGAATGCGAGGCGGATGCGTCATACTAAGTGGGTTTCAAATTGAAAAGGGATAAAAGCAGAGTGCTTTTGTAGAAGGGTGGATTTTGCGGAAGATGACAGCTTGGATGAGGGGAGTAAGGGAAGACAGTCAACATTCAGAAGAAATGCCCATTTTTTTTTTTGTAACCAGTGAAATTCAGCTCTTTGCAGGGGATAGGGGCCAATCCCTGCCACAAATAGCGAAAACTCATGAATAATTGACACTTCACCACAAGATGGTGGCAAAGCATTTAAAACAGAGGCTCAGATTAGATACACAAACAATACTCAGCAAATATCAGCACCATGCACCGAGCTAGGTGCTAGCATGTCCACAATCACGAGCCCGATTCCCCCATTAGTGGTGGTTTACTGCATAATTTTCTTAAGTAATTTCTTCTTAAGTAATTTCTTAAGTTATTAAGTAACAGTTGTACGTCGTCTGTTCCTCTGCCCCCCACAGGTTAGCAGTCACTCCGAGCCTTCGTCCCAGTCCCTGAGTCTTCAGCAGCCCACCCAGCCCACGCGGCCTCCCCCTCCTCCTGCGCAACCCCAGTACGCTCTGCCCGTGCCAGAGTCACGAGACAAGCACATCTGCTTCTCGGACTTCGAGGACCTGAGCGCGTCCTTCCGAAGCCTGTACAAGTGTGTCTTTGAGCAGTCGTTCTCGCAGCAAGGTGGGTGTCGGCGTTGGTCTTGTTTTGGACTCCACTTTATCCGCTCGTGTTTGCCTGTCGGACGTCTGCTCTTAGGCTGGTTCACAGGGGCCAAAATCGCTGCATGTTAGGCTTCCTGCCCATAATTAACTGTCAAGCTTAAGCTCTCGCAATTGATGTGCAACTTTAATATTGCTTTCACAGCACGGGAAGCGTTGCTGCATTAACCTCCCAGCACACGCTATCTCCGCCTCTATTGTATTTTAATAAACAAACAATCTGCTGTTCCGCATATCTGCATTTTACGGCCCGCTCAGTCAAACGAGCCGAGGCAATTAAGAGCGAAGAATTCATCGGAAGGCAAGAAAAAGACAAACACATCTGCAGCTTTGATAGAAGCTAATTAGATTGCTTCTAAAGTTTGTGAAGCAGCTCGCTAATTGCTTCCTGAAGCTTTCAGGTCACACGGCCTCCTCCCACTTGGGCCTTCCTTGCATCCCACCACCCTCTGATCAACCTCCACTCTCGCTCTCTACATTTCCTCCAGAGGCATGAATGGTCTTGTTCCGAGGACAGTAATGCGCCTCGCTGGATTTGCGATGGTTTCCATCCATTTGGGGTCTGAAATGCGTATGAAGGAAAAAATACCATGATGATTTTGATAGAGCACCTCAAATGATAGATATGATCGAGATTGTTGATTCAGAGGCTACCAAAGTGTGAACTTGCATTACATTTGTGAATTTGAGACTTGGTAAAGTGCTCCCAGTGGGTCTGGTAACCTACCTCTGGTGTTTGGGACTAGTTTTTAGCTTTTAAATGCATGAAAGTACGACACTAATGTGTTTATTGCATGAAAACTTTTTTCACTTTGTTAATAACTTTTCATTAAAAAATCTCTCTCTCTCTCTCTCTCTCTCTCTCTCTCTCTGCTACATGCAGCGCTCAGTGTGCATTTTTGGACTTCAAGTATCACTATTTCATTCACAGATACATATAAAATTATAAATATAGTTAAGTACTGTTTTAAAAGAAAATATACTGTTTTTACTGTACATGGCTTGGCGGCTGCGTGGCAGCTTGCCGGGCCTTGCTATCTTAAAATTCAGAAATACATTTTTGCGTGTTTGAAAGCTCGTGTGCATTTTGATCTGCATTTTTATGGGCATTGGTACTGTAGTTTTTGCACGGATAAAGGTGTAGTTATATTGGTATCATTGTCTCATACATTCCAATGTGTTTGAAAGCCTAGTTAGAGTGCCCAGTGGGCAAGTTCTTCATTTGAATTTCATTCAACAAAATGTTGGAAATTCATCAATATTTCGGGTGATAACATTTTTTGTTCATTTTGGAATTTCAAATATGATTCTAAGCAAAATGTGGACAAAAGGGTTTGCAGACAGCGGTGTCGACGGCAGACTATAACTCCAATGTATCGTTGAAGACATTAATTGTATCTATCAAATCCACTGTTCAATTAAAAAAGGCATTTATTTGATCTTGAAAGCCCGAAGATGAAGACACAAAACCGTGCAGTCAGAATACACATCACGAAGGGTTTGGTAGTTAAAAAAAAAAAAAAAAAGAATGGATCAAAGGACATTGAAGCGACAAGCGAGTTGGCAGAGAGCAAAGGGGATAAAAGAGTGGATAAAACAAAAACACCTTTATAGGCAGGTAAAAGCAAAATGACTCTCTGCTGACAGCCGGGAACGTTCCCACTTGAGGAGTCGTCACACTCCTCATGAACTGGCGGTCACAAAGAAAAGAGCCGCTGTCCTCTTGTTTCACTTCAGTGATCTTTGACGAGGTCTGAGCCGTGCAGTTCCAACACAACTGCCGTCAGCTCGCTGCAATGGGTGAGAATGTCAGTCGACAACAGGTCGACAAGGTTATGTGCAGCACATGTGCCAAGTGAGTCACGTTTACACAGCTGGACTCTCAGCACTATGTATAAAAAAAACATTTGGACGAAAAGGGCAGGCGGTGGGGAGCTTTCTTGCCCCGCTGAGACATTTGCTGCGGGGTACACCTTAGATCAGGAGTATCAAACTCATTTTTGTCACGGGCCCCATTGTAGTGACCGTTTCCCATGGAGGGCCGTTATGATTGTGAAAACATATAAAGAGGTCACGAATGATGCTTCATTCAACGATTGTTTAAGTTAGTGTAACAAGAAAATGCTGACAATTTCTCACTCATTGATTAGTTATTTCGAAGTTGACATTTTGCTGCAGATATTAGCAATCATCGTAGAAGTTGACATTTGATTTGCTTTGGCGGGCCACATAAAATGATGTGGTGGGCCAGATCTGCCCCCGGGCCTTCAGTTGGACACCCGCAGAAGTGGGAAATAGTGTGCTTGACAATATTGTCCATAGTGGTTGTGGGAGGCATCTACATTATCGGGATTATGATAAGAGGTATCCTGCTGCTTGGTGTTAGCCGTTTCCTGATCTATCGCAAAATTCAGCCGGTGGGGGCAGCTTCATTGGAAGGAAATAAGCTGAATGCCAACATGGAGAATGTGGTGCGGGTGATCAACACTCAGACTCATTTGCTAACTGAACTCAACCGCAAAGTTGAAGTCACTTCGCAAAACGGAAAAGCCCCGGAGAAGTTGTACCGTCCTGGAAAATTGATTGACTGATTGATCATGAATTCGGCAGATTGATGCCATGGAGAGTCGCATGCTAAAAGACATTCAAGGCTGTCTGAGATTGTAGACGGCCTGTTCCCAAAACAATTGTTATCTGGACTTATCCCTGGATGGAAAAAATCTCCTCCTCTCTATAACTCCACCCCGAGCCTGTGACTGATGAGGTCTTGGCCTTGCGCTGCAGGTGCAATGTCAACGTCCTCGCTGGATTCCTATTCACTCTGCCCCCTCCCCCCGTGCCACAGCTCGAGAGACTTGAGCGCACCTACTGTGTGCAGCTCGTTTCACAGATTGTGATGCTTCCCCCCCGCCCCCTCCTCCCCTCCCTTCCCCACCCTGTTCATTGCATGTTAAATCTCGTGAATTGTTGGACTGTGTTTTTAAATGTATGCTACATGGGCAGAGGTTATGAACAGTAGCAGATTAAATGTGATCATTCTTTTATCATTTGTGACTGTGGCTTGTATTTGTGTTCATCGTTGTTCAGTATTCATTGAGTAATTAAGGGAAAAAGAAAAGTCGAACAAATAATCTTTTAATGGCCCAGAGTGGTGCACGTGGCCCCACCTAATTTGGATCTAAACCAAATTGGACACAATTTCATCTCCTTACTATGCGAAGAATAGCGGAGACCCTCATTTTCATCCATTATTGTCTGCTTCCAAGTGATGCAAACAATGCAAAGTTGTTTTCTCTGTTTCCCACCGTAGCATTTTGAACAATTGGTCGATCTAGTATTGTGCTGTTGAAAAACATACGCAGTCATTGCACTTACCCCATTGTGCGCCTTCAACATATTTTTGACAGTTATTTCCACCCCTGATTCGATTCTATTTATTTTCGTCCAACTAGCGATGCGGATGTCTTGAGACATCAGTGCCATGCTGCCCTCGATTGAATATCTCAATAGAAACTCTATTTTGGCGTTCATTTGTGATTGATCATGAATTGGAACAATACATTTCAAGATGCTGGTGATGTCATCCCGGTTGATGTTGTGTCGTGTTCTCTGACAGCTTTGATGGTTATGCCCGGGGACTCGAACCATCCGACTCGGACAGCCTGCTCTTATCAGCACTCACCGGGCACAGGGAATGGCGGCGGCACAGCGGGTGGCAGCCACCATCATCAACACAACCATCACCACGCCCACCACCCTCAGCATCACCTGTCCACCCATGGCCAGCACCCATCTCTCTCCCATCAGACTCACAGTGGACAGAGCTGCCCCACGACAGGTGAGACAGGTTGATCTGTCCGTCTGTCACCGACCGCAAAACACAAAAATAAGCAAACGTGATATTATTAGCGTAGTGCGGCTACTGTGCCGCCTTAGCTGTGGATGTTGTGGTATGATACGCGCTCGCCGCTTTTCTTCACCAGTGATTTTTTTTTTTTTCATGCTGCCTCCTTGAATATAATTCATCTCCTCATTCTGGTCCTCATGCAGTGGGTTCTGTTTGTGCATTTGGGTTCTGTATGAGTGTGTAATGCTCGTGAGAAAAAAAACAAACTGCTACAAAAGCATACATTAGACGCAATACAAGCAAGTCTATTTAGAGAGGAGACATGCATGAAGTCAACTGTCCCCCAACTCGGCTGGGCAAAATGCAATTGCACACGGCTGCTTTTCAATTTTGATTAAGACGACAGTTTCGCATGTTTCAGAGAGAAAGAAAAATGAACTGGAACTGCTCTGCGGAGCTTCTTTCTCTCCTTTATCTCTTTTTTCCTGATTCTAGTAAGAGCAACGCTTCCTGCCAGTGCACCTTAACCTTTTATGTTTCATATTTAATCTATAGCGTTGCCAATCAATGCCAAGCAGTAATTCAACCCTTATTCCAACGCCACGGTGTGGTTCATATTATCGCTGTGTCTTTCTGCATGCCTTCATTGCTTTTAGATTGCACTCCTCCCTCTGTCACATCTCACAGCGACTCATACAACCAGTTTGACTGAGGATTTCACCAACGCGTTGCTTTCTCATATCGTTCCTGCTCTTCTGCTTTGCCTCATTCTGTGCATGTGTGTGCGCATGTGTGTGTTATCAATAAAGCTCTTTGACAGGCAATTATTCATACGCGATATTTGATTCTCCGTTTGCGATTCTCTCCTCCAAGCTGAGGATGAAAATGAGCAATCCATCCGTCTTTGCTATGAGGCCTGAGCATCTATTGTTTTGTTTGTGCTGGTTGGAAGCTGCTTCACCTCTTTAATTTGCACAAAGGCACAGAGCGATGACTGGAATATTTCTGTGTGGAGCTGCGCCTCCTTGTGGTTTACTCTGGAACAGATGTTAGAGCAGGACTGTTAAATTCGTCCATCCAGCTTCAAAATGTTCTCATTAGGGCAGTGGTTCTTAACCTTGTTAGAGGTACCAAACCCAAACCAGTTAATTCATCGAACCCTTCATTCGTGAAAAATAAAAATCAGATTTTTTTTTTTTTTTTTTTTTTACAAATTCAAGGCATAAAAACGCATGTATTAAAAACAGGAAAAAAAACTAAATAAAATTTCAAGACATAAGTATAAGTTTTTCTAACTGTACACAAAATGAACCAGCCAGTGATGGCCAAGCGGGCGTGTCATAACTAATTGACGTTGAGTTGAGACAACCAACTGGTTACCCTCATATTCAGATGGATTGACAATTTACTGTTTCAATAAAGTTTTTGGAGCATATGGAGAAAATATATTGAGGAGATTAGCTTTTTTGATTTATTTATGATAATTTTTTAAATCTTCCCAAAATTGTGAAAAAAAGCTGATGAACAATGTTTTCTATGGAAAACAATGGGTAGAATCTTCTTCTTCTCCTTTCGGCACGTCCCTATTCAGGGGTCGCCACAGCGAGTCAGTAATTTCCATCCGCCCCTGTAAACCGTCCTACCAACTCGCATGGTCGTCTTGGCAAAAGTTTTACGCCGGATGCCATTCCTGACGCAACCCTCCCCATTTCTCCGGGCTTGGGACCGGCACTGGGGGTAGAATATAGGGTGTAAAAAAAAAAAATGCAAATACTCCCTAAAATATTGAGTGGTGAGTCGCGAATATGCGGGTGTCCACTGTCATAATATTTTGAAGATGTTATATACTTTTGGCGGTCCAGTGGTTAGCGCGTCGACCTCACAGTGCAGAGGTACCGGGTTCAATTCCAGCTCCGGCCTCCCTGTGTGGAGTTTGCATGTTCTCCTCGGGCCTGCGTGGGTTTTCTCCGGGTACTCCGTTTTCCTCCCACATTCCAAAAACATGCCTGGCAGGTTGAGTGGGCACTCCAAATTGTCCCTAGGTGTGAGTGTGAGCACGGATGGTTGTTCGTCTCTGTATGCCCTGCGATTGGCTGGCAACCGGTTCAGGGTGTCCCCTGCCTACTACCCGAAGTCAACTGGGATAGGCTCCAGCACACCCCGCGACGCTTGTGAGGATAAAGCAGATCAGAAAATGGATGGATGGATAATATACTTTTTTACCATCGCCTTTCTTCCAGGCATGACTTCAGATTGGTACCCAAACCTGGACTGGCTGAAGGAAAGTTGCCGCATCGCCACCAGCTACAATTGGGCTGATGTAGACCTCTCTCCATTTCATGGTAAACACTCGCGCAAGGAGGAACATTCAGTCGGGTATGGGGAGAAATAGAACGGCATACCAGCCAAACAACCGTGATCGCTTCCACTCTCCAATGTGCTTTGACTTCAAATTTCATCAGCAGATTTATTCAACTTCTTTCTCTTCGCCAAGTCACTTATCATTTTTTATCCAAATCAGTGACATTAGATAAATTCCCGCAGCACACCTGATGACCTCTCTCAGCACGAGTTTGAAACTTGAGCTCCAAATGTTTTGCCGACTCATGATGAATATTTTCCCTGAAATTTTGGTTCATCTCCAAATGATACATCCTACTTTTGGTGAGTTCACCTTGACAACAATAGTCACTTACTGCATCCGCATTTTGGAATGGAGCCACTTCTTATGAATCTCATTAGTTATTGTGATTATACGATGATGGTGTTTCCTCATAGTCTGGCTCTCGAGGCACAATATTATAACAATGTAATGGCGCTGGCCTAATCAAGGTTATTAGCCTGAGTCTGAGAGGTTGCTACCTCATGTACACACACACACACACACACACACACACACACACACACACACACACACACACCAATTCCACTTCTCTTTCGCTCTCTCATTTGTGCATCTAACTAATCCAATTAGGGTCGTCTGAGTAACAGCCTCTTATCCTGGTCAGTGCACAAAGCCGGCATGATTGGATGATGACAGCTGGTCCCATAACACCCATGCAGCCTCCCTCCATCATCTCTCTCTCTCTCTCTCTCTCTCTCTCTCT
>NW_017805839.1:552690-559155 GCF_001891065.2 Hippocampus comes | reverse complement strand
CCCCCCCTCTCCTGTTGCACTTGAACCCACTCACACAACCTTCCCGCCATCCGGCAAGCCTTCATGGAACCGAACTTTGAATTGATCTACTTCCTCACCTTGCGGTATTTCCAGAGCGACGTCTTGCCCATGTAAACATTAGCAGTTTAGTCGCTAATATCTAGCCGGCAGCCACTCGTTAAAAGTCACAATCAATGGCGTCATCTTTGAATCAGTCATATTTGCAAGTAGCATTGATGCTAACGTCCTATGTAGGATCGTAACTTAAAACATGATTGTTTACATTATAAGGCGTATTTATTATTCCTGATTGGTCCATTTCTTAATAGTTCACTGTGCTATTTTATTTTACTCTACATTTGATGTGCAGTAGAATCACACTGTTTGAAATCAATGGTCTTGAAAAGTTGAATTACTCTATAATTATTTTTGTTGTCAGTAGCAGTGCTTTAAAACTGGCAATTTAAAAGCAATGAAAAAAAGTTTCCCGGTCCACGAACAGCAACTGGTCCGTGACAAAAAAAAGGTTGGGGACCACTGTTCTAAACTGTCCCGAGGTGTGATTGGGAATGTGAATGGTTTTTCGTCTATGTGTGCCCTGCGATTGGCTGGCAAGAACTGGCAGAATATGCAAATTCTACACAGGATGGACGGAAGTGAGATTCGAACTTCACCTTCTCTCCCTCTCTGTCCGTCCGAGGCAGGCCTGAAGGAGAGCATGCGTCAAGCCGAGCTTAACAACTGGTCCCTGGATGCCTCTCAGATAGCTGACCTGTGTTCGTCCGTCAACCAGTTCTTCACGGCCACGGGCGTCATCCCCGCACAGGGCACCGCCCTCTCCCAACCTCAGGTCGCACACCCAGCGGCGCCCAGGGCGCCGCAGCACCCAGCTCAGCCGCACGGCGCCATGCAACCCAAGGCCAGCCAGCACAATCAACACGGTCAACTCCTTCGAACTGGTCAGTCTTCTGTCGCACATCATACCTGACACTTTTCTCCAGCCGTTCCAGCATGCCTGTGCACGCTTCTTCACCTCTTTTCCACACTCTCCATTGCTCTGGACAGTTGACCCCAAGTACTGGAAATCCTCCACCTTCTTTATCTCGTCTCCCTGTAAACTCACTCTTGTACTTGGGTTCCTCTCATTTACACACATGTACTCTGTCTTGCTGTGATTGACCGTCACACAGGTGAGCACTCAAAATCGTCCAGTGGAGTGTGAATGCTTCTTTGGCACCCAGTCCAGTGTGTGCCGTGCCTCTCGCCCAAAACTCAACAAGGGGTGGACTAAATCTCACCCGTGGCCCAAATGAAGACAAGCGAATGATTGGATAGATAATTCACTCTGTTTTAAAATGCACCTGTCCCACATGGATAATAGTTTTGGATTTTTCATTAGTTTTTTAATTTTTTTTGACTTTTTTTTTTCTACTTTTTAAGAAAAATTCAGTTAGTTTGAATTTGCTTTGAGAGTTGATTTGATCACTTTTTTTATTGATTCAAAAATGCTTTGTAATAGCTTAGTTTGTATTCGTATATATATATATATATAATATATATATAAAATATAGGGTTTTTTTGTGGTTTATTTGAAAATAAACTGACCATCTGCGGTGGACAGCAACTCTCAATTGTACTTACTGCATGTACCGTATGTACTGTATTTCGTTGTGGGATGCAGTTACTCAAACGAGAGACATACTGTTGTCGAGTATTGCATCGAGAAGGGAGTTGAAAAGGGAAAAGCGTGCCTCTAGCAGGCTTAATTAAAGCGCTGCTCTTCCACGTGTGACAATGGACGAGAAGGCAGGATGTCATGCTCGTTTTACGATGCTCACAGGAGTTGAGGCCACGAAGCTGAATTACGCTTGCCGTCTTGCTGTGCCATTGTACCCGTGTTACACATTCACCAGGGAGTGGCGGCCGTTACTCAGTGTTGACTGATGGGAATTTATGGCCGCCAAATCCTTCAACAAAGACAACACGTGTGTGTCTGTGCAAATTGGTCTACTAATGCCCAGTAAGTGTTAGACATTGGCCTTTTTCTCTACATTGTCCCACAGGGAACATGTACATGGACTCCAGACAGAACGTTCCATCTCTGATGGGCCCACCTGGATACCCCCACATGCCCCCC
The DNA here is from genome assembly GCF_001891065.2 of Hippocampus comes. Classification (NCBI taxonomy): domain Eukaryota; kingdom Metazoa; phylum Chordata; class Actinopteri; order Syngnathiformes; family Syngnathidae; genus Hippocampus; species Hippocampus comes. The sequence goes on along the minus strand of NW_017805839.1, from coordinate 557,018 downwards.
ATTAGCAGCACAGCTCCCACCATGACGGTGGACTCCTCCATCACACTCATACCAGGTATGTTTGGGCCTTCATGCTGGTGTTACATTGTTATGAGGAATAAGATAACTTCAATTCTGCAAATGGTGACTGACTATAAAAAAAGGGGTAGGGAAAATATTACCCAGGGGTCACGTACAACCTGTTCTATTCTTTAATCCGGCCCATTAAGCATTAACATAATATAGTTAAGTAATATTGTAATTGATATTGTCATATAGCCGCCCCCCCCAAAAAAAAATTGGATAATGAAAATATATTTTGGCATTTTAGAATGTGTGAAATTGTTGATACAATTTTAAAAAATGATACACAACTACAAACTGTGGCATTGTTATTTTAAAAAAAAAAATATTGATCACTTGTAATTTTTCAAGACAAACGCTGCTCTGTATTAAATGGGAAATGACTCACATTTGTGCCTCTGCCTCGTGTCCAGGCCATCACAGCCAGCAGCAGCAGCAGCAGCAACAGCGGCGGCAGCACATGTTGCCTCCGGGACACTTCCAGGTAAGACGCATGCTGGCTAGCGACGACATCCAGGACGACTTCGACTGGGACTCCATTGTGTGAACAGGAAGTCAGAGACATGCAGCGATGACGATAACAGAGGTATGAGACTGGCCCATCCAAAAAAAAAAAAACAAAAAACAAAAAAAACACTGAAGACACTGGAGACAATCAGTTACCGAGTGGACCAAGTTGTAAATTGACACTAATCGAATCGTCTTATCGTGAGTTGCCCCTCCCTCGTGCTGACGTGTGACAGGAGTCAAAACATTGTCTGTGAAATGTTTGCTTTTGTTTTGTTGCATTTAGTACCAAGGACTGTGTGGGACACCCGGAAAACAACGCAAAACCACAAAACAAAATGGCATGCTGTCAGGGGGGAAAAGTCATATTCTTTCAAGAAAAGAGATGCTGTTCTATTTATTTCTTTATTTTTAACCTATCCCGTTCGTTGTTGACAAACTCACCTCTTTGTTGTTTTTGCCCTGTCCGGATTATAGATGGATGCATTGTATCAAATAATTGCTTTGGTGATGTCTTGTGGCATCCTTGTGCCAAGGAACTATGTTGAAGTGAGGGGAGGAGGCTAATTTACAAAGGCCACACCCCTTTTAAATACAAAAGAAGACATTAGGAGAATACCTGCAGTAATATTGTTCAAGATTTTTTTGGGGGGCGGAGGGATGGTGGGGGCTAAGGGGACAAAGTCCAATTTTATTCTTGAAAACAGACAACTTTTTCTCATAATATGACTCATTTGTAGTGGGACAAAAAGAAATTGAAACTATACCGCTTTATTCTCACTTTGTCAGGGCCAAAAATTCTTGAAACAATCCAACTTTTTCCCCCTCATATTATGTTTTTTTTTCCATCTTGAAAATATGATTTTACTCCAAAACGAAATTCATGTGATATTGACGTAACTGTATACTAGAACAAATACAACTTTTATTGTGGAACAAAAAAAAAAGATTTTTTTTTCTTGAAAAAATAAATAAATAAAATAAACACCGTTATACAGTATTAATTCTCTTACAATGACAGTTAATTCAAGAATAAACTGAAGACTTATTCTCTTGTAATTAAATTTCTGAAGGGGGGGTATATTTCCTACTTTAATCTCCAAGTATATATATATTTTTTCCTTTCAGCGTGTCCTTAATACACCTTCATATTTTTCTCCCCCCCCTTACTGAAACTCTTGAAAATATTTTCCTAACAGAACGATATTTATTTCCTCCCCCTTTCAAAATCACCTACTTGAGATGTTTCTGTCGTTTGTAAATTCTCTGTACTGATTCTGTTATCTGGTAGCTGTATGATGACACATTGAAGAGTGTATGGGTTGAGCGCCGACTGCCGGTCAAAATGAGTTTCGCAACTCATGTTTTCACAATAATTCTATGCACTTTTTTTCAGTTTTCCATTCCGGAAGCACTCGTGATTTTCTTTTTTTGGTCTTTTTTTTCTTTTTTTTCTGTACTGCTGTCATGTTCTCAGGAGAGTTCACTGAAATCATCATTTCAAGCCATTTCTGTGTTGCAACATTAAGTTCTTGATGGCCCTGGACACCTGTGACATTTGTCATCTTCAGAGCAAAATCAACTCAGTGAAATAAGCTCATGCAACATTCAGCAGCAGTAAAATTAATGTGTGGGGTTTGTTAAAATTTAATTTAATTTTTTTACAGAATTCTTTGTGCTTATTATTTTTGACAAAGGCCAGTCTTATTTAGGTGAAGATATGCATTCTTTTTTTTTTTTTTGCACAAACCTTGTTCCATGAAGTTTGTGCTAAACATAAATAAAAACAATGCGACCACGTGCAAATCAGGTTCAACCTATATGGAAGTGAATGCTCTCCAAATACAAGGTATACTGTATCATGTTCAAACTGACAAACTTTATTGCTTTTAGTAAATAATCATGAACTTTGAATTCCTTGCAATTGGACATTGCAAGGAATTTTCAGAGGACGATTTTCTCACTCAATTGTTAACAAAGAGGTGAGGCTCGCCCCATTTTTGCTTGTGAATGACTGAGGAATTCAGGGAAGCTCCTTTGATACCCAAACATGGCATCCACCATGTTCACCTTATTCGCCTGTTCACCGGTGGGATGTTCCAAACAAGTGTTGATGAGCATTCCTTTTTTTTTGACATCTGTCCCAGTTGTTTTTTTTGTTAGTTTTTTTTTGTGGAACGTTTTGCAGCCATGAATTCTAAGGTCATGATTATTTGCTCAAAACAAAAAGGTTGATCAGTTTGAACATTAAATATCTTGTTGCATTATATCCAATTAAATATAGGTTGGACATGATTTGCAAAACATTGAGTTCTGCTTTTATTTATTTACAATGTCCCAATTTCTCAACTCAACTCAACTGTATTTATAGAGCACTTTCAAACAGCCATTGTTGCATACAAAGTGCTGTACATGGAGCAACATATATACAACAACAAAGAAAATATTTTAAAAAATAAATTTAAAAAAATTCATTGCAGTTAGGTTTGTATAACGTTAAACATCTAGCTTAATAGTAAATAATAATAAATAAAAAGATGATGCTTTGATTTTAAGGACAATTCTCGTCAGGTCATGTGGAAAAAATTTTTTTTCTTCCTCCATTGTGATTTAGTCTCTGTTTTGAAAAAGTGATTTTCTTGATTGTACAGCTCCACATTTTCTGTACCAATCTGAGTGCAAGATGTGAAGAAGAAAGTGAAAGTGCTCTTTGGAGGGTGGTAAAAAGATGAATCTTTAATATTGTCATTATTGCCATTGATGCTGTATTACAGTGACCAGCATTATTTAACTTGTGCGGGTGTATGCGTGTGTGTGCGAGTGTGTGTGTGTGTGTGCGTGTGCGTGTTCACGTTGTTGTCCTTTTGTAAATAGCACGATGTTTCCTCTCTGTTTTCCCTTCAGAAAAAGAAAGAAAATGCAGACTGGTGAAAATGAACAAAGTATTTTTGTTATTTGTCCTTCAAGGAGACACCGTGTGTAAATACTGTCATATGTACATATGTGATTTTGGTGTGTCATAAATAATCATCTGTGTATGCCTCAACGGTTACAAATCTGTTTCAGTGTTGATTAAAATGTATTTGCCGTTTTTATTGCCATAACCTCGTTTCTGCTCTTGTTACTTCACTTCTCTTTCATCCATACAGGTACTTAAAAAAAAAAAATTAATTCAATAAAAAAAATTAAAAAAAAAAGGTTAATATATAACATGTTGTAATCATCCAAACCATCCTAAAGCAAACATTATTCCAGAAGAAATGTGTTGCAAAAGCAGAAGAAGCATCCCTCCTGGTTTCTGCCGCATGCAGATGTTAAGCCAGACTCAGGACTGTGAATTTAAGGGAGTGGTCATCATTGGAATTTGATTCCCGCCCCCATTGTCCCACAAGAAATGTTTCCAGTCACTTTCCGCTTCCATCGAGGCTGAAAAATGTCTCAAAGCGCCATCTCGAAGTTTCCTTAGCGGAAAGACTCTCCGTTCCACGGAATCTGGCTTTCCTTTTTGTTAAGAAACCGAAACGCAATCTTCTACCCTTTTTGTTTCAGCCAGCTGCAAGCATCCTCATGGTGACTCACTAAAGTTCTGAAAGTTTGGATCAGGGAGCAAGACGGCAACTGTGGGGTCCAGCCCGTCTGGAGGTAAGAGAGAGGAGGTGGTGGGGGGGCCACAGGAGGCAGTTACAATCAGAGCCAGACAGCCTGGAATGCCGCCAAACCTTGGAATGACCCCCCCCCCATCTCACTGCATATCCCCA
>NW_017805839.1:505129-533594 GCF_001891065.2 Hippocampus comes | reverse complement strand
GTGTGTGCGTGTGTGTATGTGTGTGTGTGTGTGTGTGTGTGTGTGTGTGTGTGTGTGTGTGTGTGTGTGTGTGTGTGTGTGTTATACAGTACACATTAATAAAAGATATCCATGACAGAACTGAATATTTCTGGTGCAGTTTTGAAATTGACTTCCAACATAACCGGCTTGACCATGTAAGATGATTCAACTAAGTTTTCCATTTCTTTAAACGTATTCATTTATTTTACTTCATATACTTTATTTATTTGTTCACTTTATTTACCATAGTAATATATATATATTTTGTCATGATCATAGATAATAGGCCCTTTTTCTCCTTAAAAAGCTCCACTTACGAGTGCACAGATGTAAAGCTCTCATTACTGCCTTGAATTTGTTGTGACAAACTCCAATTTGGGTCCAGCGTGTTGTCCAACAGGTGTCAGCCTAGTACCAAGCAATGCTTTTGTTTGCCTACCCCCTCAGCATATGTGCCTCCCACCCGTGGATCTCTCTTTTTTTTTTTTTTTCTTTTGGGCCTGTGAGTCACACCGTGTTCGACTGTGTGTTTACGGTTGCTCTTCGTGGGGAAAACCTTCACAACATGACTGCTGCCTCTGTCTGTCTCTATTTGGATATACATATACTGTTGAAAAGTTTGGGGTCATTTTAAAATCTTATTTTTGAATGAAAAGCATTTTTTGGGTAATGATAACAAGCATAGATGCGATGAGCACACCAATCAACAACCTTGTTGAGGGTCGTGTGACGCTGACTTTCATCAGTATCAGTATCAGCTGACTTTGGCCAAAAGGCAGTTGGACTGGTTGCTCATCTGTTGCAGGACAGATAATGGAGACGGTCAACGATTCATGTGCGCATTCAGTCTCTCACGCAGTGGGAACTGAACTCGAGCTGCCTCCAAGTCCGAGAATGCACCAATACACCATGAGTGACCCCAACTCACGTATTTGCAGATTTTTTTTTTAACCTGTCCTTCATTATTGGTTGAAAAACTCAGCTATTTGAGTTTTTTTTTTTGTAACCATGCCAAAGGTATGTCTAAAATTATTGCTTTGGCACCATCTCATGTTATCATATTGCCAAGGAACTGTGATGCAATCAGAGAAGGAGCTTCATTGAAGCAGGCCATAGCCCCATCTAATAACAGTGTATTCATGGTTTTACCCACAAATATGACTCCAATTATGATCCTAAAACTGGTTATCCTTTCAAACTCATCTTTGGTCACTCTTAAAAATTAAAATTAGATAAAAAAATAATATATATATATATATATATATATAGCATCTCAAAAAACAGTGTATGTACATATATGCTAATTTTGCAGGACTAGATCCACCTCTTCACAGTCAGCCTCCTCCCAACGCAAACCTGCCCCCTAACAAACCACGACGAGTACCCACACCCCTCCTCCACTCTCAGCTCACAGTCTCCCTCTTTCTTTTTTCTTTCTGCTGTGGACCAGTTTCTCTCCTCGCTCTCCTTCACTTCCACACTGCACCTCTCATATCCCAACTTCAGAGGGCTTCCATCGAGATCTCGGCACGTTTCTTTTCATTCATTTTTTTTTTTTCCGGGGACAGGAGTCACGAGGGTCCCTCTGGATAAGCGCCTTGTGTGTTTGACGCTGTGAGAACATCTGGTTGTCGTCCTGTCATCATCAAACCAAGGAACCAGACTTGACCGCCATGAATGTTCAGCTGCTGCTCCTGTTGGCCTTCTGTGCCTTCACGCATGCGGGTGAGTAAACTTGTCTCTCTCTCTCTCTCTCGCGCGCTCTTTCTCAAAGCATAAAGTTGTGTCTCTATCCTGCCGTGAGCTGCGCGCTGTGTCCACACTTACTGCCTCCATGTGCCCACGCTGCCCCTTTGTCTGCTTGAATCCCTCATTTTGCCAGTCTCGTGTGCAACCACTTTACAATCGGGGTACCCTTATGATCTCCTTCTACTTGGATCGTAGTTACATACTTTAGATTTCATAAAGTGTTTCGAAACAAGTCATGAGAACTGTTAATTGTCTGTATAAACATGGCAATAGTTGCCAAATAGTGAGCCCGCACTCATTGTTGAAAATGTGTCTTTTGTCACACGTGACAAAGCTCATGAATAACCTATTCAAGTAAACAAAATCGAAACTCAGGCAGCACGGTGTATTCGTGGTTCGCAATTCTGCCTCACAGTCGGTAGGTTCCGGATTTGAGTCCCTTCTCGGACCCTCCGCGGAGTGTACACGTTCTCCCCTGGATTAATTGGAATCTCATTGGTGTTAATATGAGTGGGAGCGGTTGTATGTCTACATGTGCCATGTGATTGACTGGCGACCAGACCCGGGTGAACTCTGCCTCTCGCCCTAATTTTTTTTTTCTCCATTGTGAGACAAATAAAAGTTTTCCTATCTTATCTTAAAACAGCGAGGAAAAGCTCCAGCTCACGCGCAGCCACAATGAGGACAAGTGTTTTGGAAAAATGTATGAATTTGCGAATTCTTTATAAGACTGCCCTGACGAACACTTTCTCGTAATATAAATTGTACCCATTCAAATTAAGTCATTAGCGTTGATGAGAAATAACTAGTTCTTGCCAAATAGTGAGCCCGCACTGATTGCTAAAAAGTGCTATGCTGTTTTTATTATTTGCCCCCCACAAAAAAAAGCTCAATATTAACTTCTTTACAAACAAAATGGGAGCCTTTTACGGCAAGTATTTTAATTTGCAGGCAGAGAGAGAGGGAGGGAGAGAAAGAGAGCGAAAGCGAGCGAGACGGGGGGGTTAGTGATGTAATGGAGGAGCTCTGCGGCCTCGTGCCTTTCATTTATTTGAGCCCCCTCTATTAATAGAGAATCATACACAGTACATATAGGCATACATTATGTATGGCTATGGAGAGAGGGCATATGGTGGGTGCACGATGGGCTCCTAAGTGGCACCCTGCCCTCTTTTAATCACTAGCTATTCCTTGGTCTGTACATATTAGGTGGGTTATTATCTATCTATCTATCTATCTATCTATCTATCTATCTATCTATCTATCTATCTATCTATCTGTCTATCTGTCTATCTATCTATCTATCTCATAGATGTTGTTGATTGCACACTCCCAAAGAGAAGTTGGAAACAAAGAAAAGAGCTCATCCAGGCTCTTCAACGTTTGAAACGCCCGTGTGTCCCATAAAAGCCCACCGCCTCCTGTCTCCCTCCTCCAGTCTCCTTCTTAATGAGTTTTGTCTGCCACTGTGGACTAATAACACGGTCGTCACATCTGGCTGCTGAAGGAAGAGGTCAGCAGCCCCTTTGGTCATCAGCCCGCTTTTAGAAATGACTCAAATGTGACACTCATACTCCAAATATGAGGCTGGCACCGAAGCGCTGTGCAGGAGAAAACCTTCACCGTCATGAATCCAGCAGAAAGCAACATCTGTTTAGGGAATAGTTGCTGTTTTAGCAACGTGACTGAAGTATCAGACGTTTCGTGGTTAGCAGTTGACATACACTCGTCATGAGCATAAATGTCATGCCCTTTTGGGGCTTTTAATGATTTATTTGAATCGGTCTTCTTTCATCGTAGAGTCGAGAAAGACACATTTTTACAAATCCTAACAAGGTCAACCTTATTGTTCAATATTAACAGTTAAAAACACAAACATAACAAACAACAATGTGTTGATATCATTTCAAACTCATCTGACAAGCCCCCCTTTGAAAATAAATGACTTGATTTGATATCGGACAAAAGCAGCGAAAGTGTGCTTGTGTATCATTTTTGTTAAACCCTAAATGTCAAGCAATAATGGGACCTCTGTTGTTTCTCAGTTTGAGATTTTTCATAGAAATGCACAAAAGACAAACACAAAGCGACGAAGACTCTCCGTAACTTCCGTCAACAACCGGAGCTAACCTTAGCTCCTCCCAGACATAGAAAGTTTTGGTACGCCCGCAATGATGGCAGCACGCCACATAGATAACCATATCTGTCGTAGTGCCAAGCCTGACTCATGAGAAGGAGCTTGGTGACACCGTCATCCGGACTGATGGAAAATGGAAAGAAGAAAGCTGACTTAGTAGTCTTAGTCGTTAAAGAAGAAAAGATAAGAAGCTAGGCTAACTGTTAGCTTGCGTGGCAAACTTCTCACAGGGCTCCACACTAAGTTTTATTCTGGGAGCACACACACACACACACACACACACACACACACACACACACACACACACACACAGACAATACATTCTATATAGTGGCCAACATGCACTGAAACGTAGTCAGCGACGGGCCATCATGTCCCAAAACGTAATTGGCGATGGGGATTGGTGAGGTGGCCATGATGCCCCGGACCAGAACAGAAATACACCGGCCGTTCGGGAAATTTCACACATTTTCCTGAAATTTCCGATGGCCACCATACTGAGAACAACGGCAAGTCAGTAAAGACCAAAGAAGGAGAGTTGAATCGTTTTACACGACTGACCACAGTTGCGTGGCTCATGTGTATGGCATGTCCTGTATGTGTGCTGCAGGGTGAGGCATGGAACAAGAGAGGGAAAAAAAAAATGGAGCAAGACGCTGACTCAGGAACACATGACTCAATTGGTTGGGCTTTGGACGCAGCGTGCAGGGGATGGAGATTAGAAACATTTTAAGCAGCTTGGTTTAAACCTGTTGTTTTTCTTGAAACTTTTTTTTTCTGTGGAAAAAACTTTTTGGACAATTGTATGCTTCCAATTTGTGGCAGCTGTTTGAGGAAAAAGGCTTTTTTTTTTTTTCTTTTCCACCTTCCTGCATCTTGTCACTGGAGACGCGGCATTGGACCATTTCCGTCACGGCAGCAACGCGACTTGACTCAGTGTGTGTGTGGGTGCGAATCATTACATGCAGCAGGTGATGATGAGGACTGTTTTAAATCGAGGAGGGAATACAGGAGGTCATTCAAGAATGCCCATTCTGATATGTTAACAATAGTTTCTATCACAACTATTGATGATGTATCACAATATCTACTGTGTGCAACAGAAAAGGCAAATTGATGATTGAAACATGAATCGAAATGTCTGCCCGTGAAAATATCACCATAAAAATAAAATCTGATGAATTCCACCAAATACTTTATTTTATTTTTATTTTTTTCCAGGAATGTTAGCATTGTTGGATGAGTGGTTATTAAGTCTACCTCACAGTTGTGAGGTTCAGGGTTCAAACCTTTGCTCTGTTTGCATGTTCTCTCTGTTCTGTTTCTGGATCTAATGCTAATTCATGTACTTAAGAATTTTGCATCAACGATATCAATATTTCAGGCTGGTCTAGCAATACTTTATCATGATAGTCAACGATGGGATGCATCACAAGATCTATTTGTTATACTTTTTTGTTTACTTTTTTTTTTTTGACTATGCATAATATGCAAGTGGGACTTGAACCTGTTGCCGCTGCTGTAGTTGAAATATTCCAAAAACGCGCATGCTCGGTTGATTGAACACTCTAAATTGTCCCTAGGTGTGATTGTGAGCGCGAATGGTCGTTCGTCCATGTGCACCCTGCGATTGGCTAGCAACCATTTCAAGGTGAACCCTGCCTACTGGCTGAAGACAGATAGGCTCCAGCACGCCCGCGAGTCTCGTGAGGATAAGTGGATCAGATAATGAATGGATGGATGAAAGCAAGCATGGTAGACCTGGGTGGTCTGCCTCAGAGGTTTTGAGCTTTAGGATTCAAATTTCAGCTCTGGCCTTCCTGTGTGGAGCTCGCATATTTTCCCTGTGCTTGTGTGGGTTTTCTGCAGGTCCAACGGCTTCCTCTCACATTCCAAAAACATGCACGCGAGGTCCATTGAAGAGTCGGTTTTCCGTATAGTTGTGAATGTGAGCGCAAGTTTTAAAACAATGTTTAATGTGCCCTGCGATTGGCTGGTAACCCCTGCGGGGTGTACCCCACCTCTCAGATTCAGCTGGAATGGGCTCAAGCTCACCCCTGACCCTCATGAGTACTGTATAAGCGGTCTAGAAATTTAATGGATGGATGACTTTGAGTAGAAGCTCCATGTGTTCTTCTTCACTTCCTGTGTGTGTCATGTCCAAGGGTACCGGTATTTGTTTTCAGATGTGTTAGTCACAAGATTAGAGGTCTGCTTTATCTGCTACCAGCTGGAGATGATGGGCTCCAGATGGGTCATCTCTTAAGACCTTCATTGTGTAGTGCTCACACCAAGACTGAGAATATTTCACTCGCGGGCTCAAATCAGATCCACAGGTCGCGGTGCGTGGCACGACCTGGTATCCCAACTAAAGACTACTGCTTTAGGAGGGAAGCATATGCACATGGGTGCAGGGTACGCCGAGATGGGCTGGGTGTCTATCTTGACCAGCACCCTAAAAACATTCCTGAGAAGGTTAAATGCACATACTCCCTCAACACCTCTTAGACAACGCCGTGACTTGCACACATACACACCAGGCAGGGGCCTCTGACAGCTGATTGTAATGGATGCATTCTGTTATACTCCCTTCTCTCATGTTTCTACCAGTGTATTGTCTCATCCTCCCAGCGGGTGTCAAACTTAAGGGCCATGATTGATGTGGCCTGCAAAAGCCTTTGCATTAGTTTTTGGGTTTTTTTTTTTCAATTTGACGCAAAATTTCTCCCGCAATTGGAATTTTTCATCACTCTGGAAGGCCTTATTTTTGTCTAGTGCAATGTGCAGTCTAACTGTGTGCATGGGTGGAGTTTTCATTCTTTTGGTATTTTGCTAGACTATGTACAGGTGAAACTGGGCGTAATAGGCTGTTTGCACCTTTGTGTGCCGTTGCGGGATGGAAGAAGTCTTTTCCCGGCCAAGCCTAGCAGCATCCGCCACTTGAATCGAAATCAGAGCGGTCTGAGCACAGTACGTCTGAGTACGCCGCACTGGACATTGCGGAAACAGAAATAAACTTGATTGCATGACATTGGCAGGTAGACTGCAAGATCTCCCCTTGCGGATGATGGAGTCGGTTGCATGTGTGACGTGGGCAATTGGAGACCGCCATGAATCCCCGATCGGGTGTCTGTGTGTGACCCATACAATAGTAGTTGTACTAATAAAATTTTTCTTCAGATGAGAATGATTATCATTCATTCAATGAAATGATAACTATAAAGATTCAGAGGGACTCTGGTGTCATATTCATGAATGAAATCCGATCAAAAATGATCATCTGCAGTGCGGCGAATTTGTCTGCCTGTGCATTGATGAAATAAATCAAAATCGCGTTACACCACCAGCGCCACAGGTTAGACCTGTCCCCCCCCCCCACCCTCGAAATTGCTGATGCGCCTTTTTTTGCACCAAGCGCAGACTACTTTCTGTTACCAGTTACTGTTACGATCTGATCCCAAAACCTGTCTCTCAGTCGAGATTTGCCACTTCTACAGACTTCCTTTACACCAATTCCTATGAAGCAGGTCTTTGGCAGCATCTTGTGGCATCTTGTGCTTTTTCTGAAAGAGCACAAAAAATACTGCATGAAAGTGTTTCAGTTGTGAATCGTGAACTGCGTGCGTACATGCGGAAGATGACTGCTAACTACTAAGACGTTTGATGTTCATAACAAAGCATCATTTTGCTCACCTCAACTTTCATTAAGAAGTGGCCTCTTCCTCTGAGTGCCAAGGGTCTGATGAAGAGAAGGGTCTATTGGGGGAGTCGCTCCCCTTTCCCACTCTTCACCGCCGCAAAGGCTTCAGCTGTCATGGCACACTTCTCAGGGAGTGGCAGAGGAAGAGTGGAAGATGTAGATTACAAGGCATAGAGAGCAGAAAGGATGTATGCACCACTGATCTCAGAGCCTGTGTGCACCCACCATTGGCGGCACTGGGAGAGGAAATACGACTCTGAGCTAATTGTGAGAACTGAACACATAATGAAGCAATTGTTAGTGGTGGCGGTGGTCTGGGCGATTACACGTAGCGTAAAGCCAATTTATCATTTCTTACAGGCATTCCAAACAAACAGTCTGAGGCTCGGTTTGACCCCCACTAACCCCCCCCCCCCCCCCCCCCACCGCCTCCCCCTTCCTTTTCAATGGGAACAAATGTTTTCTTCTATTTACCCCTCCTGTTGCTAATGAACACAGCCGTCTGACGGCACATGACCAGAAATAGCTGCACTTCTTGTCTGACACGCGCAGAAGAATTTTCTGTTATTTAACTTACAGGACTTTAGATCTGCGGGGGGGTGGAAAGCATGGCATGCTGGCCATTTAAAGCTGGCTTCGTTACTTAACGACAAATGACCTGGCTCCATCTGTCCCTTTTAAAGGTTAAATGTGGCCCCTTAGCACAACATTTTTCCCGGTCCTGAATTAGACCGACTGAAAAAGGGTAGCCCAAGTTTCGCCGACTCTGTGCTGTAAGAGAGTCCGGCATGTTGTTTTTTTTTTTTTTCATCCTTTTCGTTGAGAAGAAGTCATTTCGGGCCAACACAAGTTTATTCTAGTCCATAATTTTGGTACAGCTGAAATGTACCCTCCTTCGTTGGGACGCAGCGCGGTTCCAGGCCGAGCTTTCAGTTGTGGTCGCGGGGATGTTGAACATGGCGGGAGCGAGCTCGGCTGATTGAAGGGTAGTGATCAGGTTGAGCTCGGGCGGCTTCACAGCGCGGACCTTGATGAAAGACACTAGGATAAATGCAGCTCTTCACACAGCTGCAAAACTCATCATGGAAGATTCCTTTTTGTTCCAGAGCATGGCCATCATCAAAACTCTTGACTACATGCGGTTGGCTTCCATATGGAACGATACCGCACTGCTATTCAAATTTTCTCCTCCGACTGGAAAACAATCATTTGACTTCATTGGAATTTGGGTTCTCATTTATGGCCACCACCAAAATAATCAATAAAAATACTAACAAATCAAGAATAAAGTTGCAGACAGTAATTTGACGTGTATTGGACTGTAACTCTCCTAAATGCTGACTTTGGTGCAGGCAGTGTGGTTTCAGTTTCCACTCAGTGGCGGTGTGAATGTGCTGTCATCGACTGGCGACCAATCCGGGGGTGTTGTCTAGCTTCTGCCCAAATTCAGATGGCGTAGGGTCCAGCTCCAGAACCCTTAACTCTCCTAATATGAAAATAAGTAAAGTTAAAGCATGCCAATTTTAGTGTTTCCCTAATAGTCACTCTAAAATCCCTGTTCTGTATCAACTAAATAACACGGATAAGACAGAAAAAAAAGGTGGTTGCCTACTCCCCGGCATGTAGTCACAACTCAAAACATGTCAAAACAATTCTCAAAATTCAAACTGATTTCTCCAAGACTGCCTCATTCTCTCCACTACAAATTATCCATTTGTGGCACCGCCCTTGAACAATTCCAAATTCTTCCGACTACAGAGGCTTTCCCGCACTCGCCTCACTCATCAACTTGTGCAGCGTGGCTCCCTCCGCAGGAAATGAGGCAGAGGATGTGGCATGTTGGGCCGCACAGAGCCAGAAAGACAGGATGGAGGAATTGCTTGAAGATGTGTGCCGTATTACATCACAGGGTGGGGCTGCTGCCCTTCTGGTGAGGGCGGTGGAATGACACAGCCATGTTACTTTGTTAAAATGTGTTCCAAATGCCTCCCGGAGATGCCGTTTGAAGGTGTACTGGCGTGCGATCTTAATCTCAAGGATACGCCACAAGTTCTCAGTAGAGTTGAGGTCAGGGGACGACACGTGTTTCGTGTATGTCTATCTCTATCCCCACAGCGGCTTCAATCATTGTGTTCGCATGAGAATTGTTTTACGGCAGGAGGCAGGGTTTTGTTTTGAATACCATGGCAGGAAATGCTTTTTCAGGCACTCTGAAGGGACCCCACCGCCTCTCCCTCGCTCAGTTATTCCAGCCCAAAATATCACTCTGCCGCCATGTTGACGTCACAGCTTTGTTGGGGCACAATAATGGTGGCAAATGAGAAGGATCACTTTGGTGTGAGTCGGGCTTGTTGGAACACAGGCCAACACATGAGGCAAGCAGCCATCATGGCGACTCTAGTCCAACAATGAATGCATTCACGCACAAGGCTTAAGTTGTCCAAGAGGGCAGTAAGAGGAGAAGAATGGTATGTAAGGTCCTCGGCTCCAAAGTTAGCGGCAGCTCTCAGGTTACCCTACGGAGGCCTGCGGAGATTCGCTTGACTTGTCACCAAGTAACGTGTCTAACGTGTCGTCCTGCTGTACAGCATGGTCGGCGTTCGTTTACCGTGCATTGCAAGGGCTTTGCGTGCCGCGTCCGGCAAATGTACGTACTGTAGATTGATCTGCGTAAATGACACCTTTGAAACAATGGAACACAGAATGTTAATGCGAGAAATGGACAAATGATAACAATATATCTTTGTGGGGTCTGTTTTCTGCTCGAGCTCGACAAAATGCCTGGCAACGGGGGAAAATGCCAGCAAGGGTAATTAGGTGTTATGCAGTTCAGCAGATGACGATTAACCGTATTAGTTTTCATCCATCAGAGGGGATCAGTGGTGATTTTTATTAATTGAATAAAAATGTCTTCCACAACATATCAACATTTACTCCAAATCACAAAATGACTACTTTACTAATTCTAGAGTGAAATTTGTGTGTTCAAGTGACTCAGTGAAGGAAACGGAATGACAATTTGACTGAATCGAGTCAACTGAATGTTTTGTGTTTTTTTTTTTTATCTTGTATGACAATTTGTACAGTGACTCACAGATCTGTATCAAATATAAAATGCATACTGTAATGGAAAGGAAAAAAAAAAACATTTGTCTCCGTAGACCTCAATGCAGAACCCCCATAGGTCACTGTTACCACTTTTCCAACCACCCCCCCCCCCCCAAAAAAAAAACAACTTCATTCGACACCAGGGCCAGTGCTGTGCTTAGTTGGCACTTAACAAGTTCGTGTTTGGTTTTCTGCTGGCAAAGAGCCAAGTAGGAGCTACGTCATTACGTCATTGTAAAGAGTCCAAACGTCACTGCTTCCGTTGACGTTTACCCAAGAGCGCCCGCGCTAATAATAGTCATAATAATAAAAATGATAATAATTCACTGTTAGCATCTACGAGGCAACTTAGCATAGCATCGATTATACTTGTATGATCACATTTGGCTGCGAGTCGGAGATCGCATGCTATATGGGCGCATCTCAACAGTTTGTCTAAAACTTGCGTGTGTCCAGGGAGTCATTCTTCTACCTTTGTGCTCATAATACCGTCCCCTGACCTAGTCCGGCCCGACAAATAATCGGGGCAAGCTTCAGCGCCAATTTCAAGCACCAGAACTCGAGCTAGAGCCAACTTCGGTGGTGGAAAAAGAAAGAATTGGTGCTAACCTGCGCACTAGCCCAGAACTAGCACGAGCACAAGCGCGGTGGTAAAGGGCTATATGTTGGGTACTGGTAGTTTATGTCATGTTTCTTTTAATTGTAAGCATACAAAGAGCAGCAGTTAGCAGCAAAGATGTGACATCTGTCTAAATGGTTGCTGTCTAGGCCCCACAGTCCTCCCAACAGACCACGACGTTTTGATGACTCACTCCTTAGCAGACCTCCGTACCCATGAGCCCACAGAGGCCGGCACAGAGCTTGACGTCATCACCGGTGCTCCGTCAACCCACCCAATGACGGCCGAACAGCAAGATGCGGTGGACGTCACGACCGAGGCGCAGTCTCCTCAGGCGACGCCCGGTACTGAGGAGCCCACGGTCGAGAGTGAAACCCCCACTTCGGTTGCTACCGAGGCTGCCGAACCCCTTACCACCGAGTCCCCTGCTGTGGAGATCACCCCGACGGAGGCTCCCGAAGAGGCTGAGATCATCCCCCAGTGGACGGAAACTGTCAAGGTGGACATGCCAGATGAGGTGGTTGTTGAAGATGGTGCAGAGGGTGAGCAATGAATAAATGAGATGAATAATTAGTATGAGAGGTACACGAAATACTCACTCCTCAAGTTCAAACACCCTTCAGTTGTATTTCACTTTTTAGTTCTCGTTTTGCATTTGCATATATTGTTTTGAAACTTTACATTTTGTCCACATCTTATTTAACTCACTGTATGTAAAATGCATTTTAATTGAATCAATATTGAAGTTGATCTTCTTATTGTCCTATTATTAAGCGCAGTATGAATGTTCAAACCGTGCCTAACATGACAGTGAATGTCATTATACTCACGGGCATAAAACACTGTGGCATAAAAGGCTATTTCATGTTTCATGTTAGTTTTTAATGGTGGCCATGAGGCGCTAAGCAGATGTGATTTGCAAAAAAGTTGAGAACCGCTGTCCGAACACTTTGATTTCTGCCCTGCAGAAGGCCTGAGCTCGGGCCAGGTCGTCGGCATTGTGATTGGCGCTCTGTTGGCCGTCGTCATTGTCGTCGTCGCGGTGATCGCTGTCGTCAGGAGGATGGGAAAATACTCGTGAGTACCTCGCCTCAATTTCGAATCGTCATGTCGCGTTGACCAGATATGAGTATTTACCTTACAGTGGAACGCCACACATTTGGGATGAGCTTTGAATGCCACGGAGTTCCTCAATTTTATTATTTTAGTACAATTTTTGTATCAATGAAAACTTATACATTTATTTTTTGTATATGTATTCATTATTATTGCAATTCTTCTTCTTCTTATTATTATTATTATTTATTTCTATTGTTATTAGCATAGTTGCTGTTGTTCTTATTTCTTTTTACTGTTTTGACTTGATTTTCATTTATTGCTTGTATTTGTTTATTGTTTATTTGTGGAGGTGAGACAACACAATTACCCAATAGAAACCACTCGTGTGCTGTATGATCATGCAGTCGTTTTTGTTCGTGTGTTAGAAGTTTTCAGCTAATCATGTCCTGCAATCCCGCACTTACTTCTAAATCATCAGTTTCAGATCATCATTACAAAAGAGTGATGTCATTGTGTGAAACACTAAGACTTGCTTCTTTGTGGCACGTGTCTGGCTAAAAATGGTGGTACTTAACCTGGATTCGATCGAACACTGGGGTTAAGAACCTTATCTCCTGAGTGACAGCAGCTCTCCTTCTCGTCCTCAGCCCCTGAAGAAGAAAAAGACGAAGGCGGCCAAGCAGCAGGAGCCGTCAAAGTTCTGGAAATTCTGAACTACTGAACTGTGACGTCAATTACAATCATTGAAACAGCAACCAACGAATAAATTTAACACCAGAACTTTATGATTCTAAGCAGGACTCGGAACTGTCATGTTGCCGAAAGAAAAAGATGGGAGCCTAGTTTGTGTGTCCAGTATGTATGATATGTATGTAAGACGACAGAGACATGCCGCTCATTGTTCACCTCGATGACGTCACGGCAAATGGAGTGATTCATATAAACACAATACACAAAGGAATTTCACCGTAAAACGTGATCCCGCATCAGCGATATAGTGATTAGACTCGGGGTTTTTTTTTTTTTTTGTGTTTTGTTTTTAATGGGATCATTGAGACGTTCGTCAGTTTGTTAGCGAGGCTACATCCTGTTTCAGGAAAGCTGATGTTAAGACTTTAGGAATAGGTCAAAAGGACCGTACCAATTTAAGACTAGGGGGAATGCTTCTATGGTGATTTACACTGTGAACAGATATATACATTTCTTTAACAAGAATGGAAAATGTTATGGTGCACCATATTTGTTCATTTGTAGGTAGCAGGCTACTACCTGGTTCAAGAATACTGACATAAAACTTACAGCCAAAAATGTCTATCAGAATTCTTGGGTGGTGGGAAAGTTTCTATCTGGATTTACACCGCAAAAAGAGAAAAGAAGAAACATTAAAAACATGGAGCGCCATACTTTATAATTTGCTACTCAATAGGCTACTTACTGTTCAAGACAAATGATGTCATACATACAAGCATTTCTCTGACTTTCTGGAACAAGTTTCCGCTTTAGAAATAGAAAAAAGGGACCCTACCAATTTGGATTTATTTTTGGGGAAGGGACACTGCTTCTATTGTGATATACACTGTGGAAAGAGAAATACATTTCCGAACAAAAGTGAAAATCATTATGAAATGCCATATTTGTCTTTTGTTTGTTCATTTTGTTTGTTAGTTAACAGGCAACTTCCTGCTTCAAGATGGCTGACAGAAGACTTTCCGCCACGGGTGTCAAAGTCAAGGCCCGGGGGCCAGATCTGGTCCGCCACCTCATTTTATGTGGCCCGCGAAAGCAAATCAAGCATGTCAAGTTCCATGATGCTTGCTAAAGTCTGAACCAAATTTTCAAATTGTCTTATGTAACCCACAATAACAGTCATTATTTTTGACTTCTGATTTTAAAACTAGTTATCCATAAATTTGTTGTGTGCTGTGTATGGAAAATGTGGAGGTGATTACACACATTTATATGGTTTCCCAAAATTCATAACGGCCCTCCAAGGTAAACCGTAACTACAATGTGGCCCGCGACCAAAATGAGTTTGACACCCCTGCTTTAGGCTTAGCCAAAACTGACAACAAATTCTAGGACAGGGATCATTTCTATTGTAAGTCAAATGTAATGTTTGTGTAGCCATCTGATTTTTTTTTTTTAACCCCGCAGGCTATTTACCGTTTAGAAAAAGATAACGTAAGACTAAGAATGGAGAACATGGACTCAGGAAATACATTTCTTGAACAAAAGTGAAAAACATCACACAACTACACATCCTGGGGCGTTGAGAACACTGATGTTATGTTTCAAATGGCAAAAAGAGAAAGGATATTTCTGTGCACATCAATGAAAACATTGCGAAAGTCCATATTTGTGTTTGTTTGTCCATCAGTTTGTTCCGAAAGCTACTTCCTGGTTTAGAAAGCATGACGTAAGACCTGAATAGATCAAACCCAATCACCCATTTCATATTCTGGGGAATCGTTTCTCCTCTGCCTCAAAGTGTGGGTGGGGGGAAAAAAGAAAATAAACTTTCTAAATGTTTAACCAGACACGTACAAAATTTTAACAGTTTTTCATCTGCAGTTTTGGAAAACATTTTCAATGCTAGATCTTGCTTGATGCCAACTAACAAAAGGTTTTAGAATGAGATAATTAAACGTGCATGCAACCCGGAAGGAGAAAAGTACTAACGATGGCTACAAATTAGACACAATGGAACCTATTTTGGCAGTGACGTCATATTTGTGCCAGCACAAGTCTAGCCTCGCGTGTTTGGGGCCGTGTTACGTCTGTCTGGGCGTGACTGTGCATGAAGCAGCCTCGCCCCCAACGCTCCTGCTAATTTGGTGACAGAAAGTAGTCTGCACTCCGCGTAAAAACGGGACAACGGCCTAGTTCAGCGTGTTTGTGAATCAAGTAGAGCCACTACGCTTTCTGCCATGACCCCCAACACATCTCGCAAAAAGTAGATTCAATTTTAAACGAAAAGTAGGTCTATTTTGCAGAGCAGGTGGTGTTACGCGATTTTGGTGTATCAAAGAACAGGCAGATTCGGCACTGCACGGACGTGCGTGGTGGTCCTCATGGTATTTCGTTCATGATATGACATCAGCGTGAGAATTAAAATCATCATCATTTTTTATCAATTTTAATAGCACCCCGTCACTATTGCCAGCGGTCACACACAGACGCAAGATCACGTTCAAGGCTATCTCCAATTTCCCACGCACATACACAACCGACTACGTCATCCGAAAAGGGCGATATTAAAGTGTACGTGTCAACGTCCAGCGAGTCTAATCTGTTTCCGCATGTCAAGCACGGCAAACTTGGCCGTGCGCTTCGTACCGCCCTGATTTTCATGCAAATTAGGGATGCAGCGAGGATTGGCCTGGAAAACACCAAGTTCCATCCCACAATGGCGCACAAAGGCGCAAACACTCACCCCAAAGTCTATCAAAATACAAAAGAAAAAAACACTCCGCCCATATGCACAGTTCCAGTGCGCTCTGCGCTAGCCTTGCACTCTGAACAAAAATAGGGCCTCGGTCAACATTGATGTTGCACCTGCATAAGCTATCATTAGTGACTATAAGACACGTGGCACATGCAGAACTGTTAATCATTTCTCCTCAGTCCCTGACATTTTGTTGACCAAATGTATGAAGCGCTGTTTGCAGAAGTGACTTGGTATAGGCCAGAGGGTGGGTTGTAACATAAAAAAAAATGACATTAAAGCAATGGTGACGTGACATTTTGCCTCCTTTAACACTGACAACTAACAGAAGAGTTTGCGCCACACTCACTCGTCGATCAGAACCATGTTCGAGCGCGTTATCAATGTGAACTGATTGTATTTTACCAATGAACACCCCTTCTTGAAATGAAACAGCTGTGCCGTTGAAGTCGCACACATTTGGGCAATCGTTGTAAAAGCTGATAAGCAGGATTTCCGCTCAGGCCTCGAAATGAGTTGTTGTGCATCAGGCCTGCTCCGTTCTGTTCTCCGTGCATAAACGGGTGTACAAATAAGTCTTCGCTTGGCTTTGCTTGCCTGCGAAACTTGCGTAATGTGCACTGAATGAGTGACGTAATCGTTAATGAATAGGCTTTAAGACACAGCAAAATGTTTGCAATGACGTGTTTTGTTTTCCTTCCTCCTGCTTTGCCATGTGCTGTTTTTACCAACACGACTCTTATGTGTGCCTTCTGATTGGTTGGAACCCTTTTTTATTTAATTTCTTTTGTTCATACTGTTTCAATAAATAAATAAAAGCACAACATTGTGTCCAGAGAGTGGCCTTTTTCTGTTTTCGAGTACTTTTCAAATCTCTGTCGTCCCATCAGTCACATTAGGTGGTTACCAGGACAATGCCGAAAGCCAGTGCATTAACGCAATGATTCCCAACTCCTGTGCCATAGCACAGAAGCTGAATGTGAGACATCATCAGCTGTGCCATGGGAAATTATACAATGTCGCTTAATTGTTGTCAAAAAATATGACTTGTTTATGACAAAATATGTTCATCTGTCAATGCCAGCCTTTGACAAACACAATAATTAAATGCTCTTCAACTTGATGGCAGAATATAAAATTCACATATAAATCCACCAGTTGCTCCTTCTGCAACAAAATACAATAATAGCTTTTGTTAAACTAATTTAGTCCAGATTTTCTTTTTTTGTAAATATGTGAGTATATAAAGACAAGATCATTATTATTAGTTTTTTTGTATACAGTTTCTGTGATATTTTTGTTTGGTGGGGTACTGTGAGATTTTTTTTCCTGTGCCATGCTAGCAAGGAATTCTAATGTAATGGGAGCCACATCACTTTTCTCAACCACCCAAAAAAAGTCATTTCCACAAAAGTGTGACAAGGTATTACGTTTATCCAGAAAAGCCTCATTTATCATGTACGTTACATCAATACACGACATATATGAAAACACCAAAATGTCGAACCAAAGCACATCATATCGTTGATCCGCTATCTCAATGCTAACATGTAAATGAAAGCAGCCTCGGTAAGCTAACGTTAATTAGCATGTATGTTCTGGTTATTATAAACCTGCAAACAACCGCATGCGAGCGAGAAAATTAAACATGTCATATTTAAACACCAAAATGTTAAACCACGCCACGTGTTTTGGTGAAATGATATCCCGTTAGCATAATGCTAACATCATGTGAATTACCATTGACAGGCAAAAAGAAATTAGCATAGTTCTAAACAGCTGCGAAATGATTTCAATAATGGGGAAAAATGCATTGTATATGCTTTATGGTTGAGAGTTCCGTGTGTTATGGTAAATCGTTGAACTGAAGAAAACAAAAAATATTTGTAATTTACTCTCACCCATCCATCAAGCACATGTGCTTCAAATTTGGTAGCAATCATACAAAATCTCTCAAATAAGTTCATTTTTGAAGGAGACCTGAAAATGACAAAAATCACCCTAAAATGGCTGCTCTTGACCAAAATGGCAGACTCCCTGTGTTTTTTAAAACCAAACAATTTCAAGATGGCTTTGCCCCGCAAATAACCCTCAGGCCTACCAACCGTTATTTCAGAGTGCCACCAAATATGGTAGCGCCAGCAGCCGTTGAGTCAGTTAAAGCCGCTGGGCTGCGCTGACAGTTTTTCTTTCTTTCTTTCTTTTTTTTTTAATATCATGTTGTGGACTTTCTCAAAAGTTGCCGTTGGGCCGAGGCAAGGCTCCAACAGTCGGCTGTGAGTGGCACAGTGATGCTCTGTGTCTGTAGGCTCCCCTGTGTGGTTTTAGGCAGCCGCCCAAACGTCCTGCACCTCTGCCCCGTGGGCCAGCGTTATAACTGCCTTGAGCAGAGCCTCTCTCCTTCACACCACGGGGAACAATCAAGGCTTTTCACAGGGGCAGATGTGAAGGGGAAGCACTCACGTTCAACTCTTTTGCAGAAAAAAAAAAAAGTGGGGGTGGGGGGGCGGCAGATTTGTGCAACACGACAGGGTGGAGTCACTTCCTAGGTGGGCCCGACGTCAAACATTTACACAAATGCCCTCATAGAGCTAAGCCTATTCCATGTAAAAACAAATAACTGTTCCACCGTAACGTCTGTGTCACTGTGTACACCTCAAGTCAGATTTTTAGGACTTGTTTATGTGTGTAGACACGTCAATTTGATGACAACACACTGTTTTTGTGGCGTGCACATTAAAAAAAAAAAAAACAAATGTGGAGAAGCTCACCACATCTTTGGGTGGTACATCATACTTGTGGCCAATGCATTGTGCATGTTTTCTGTCTCTTGCGTGCGTTCGTGCTTCTGTGTGTGTGTGTGTGTGTGTGTGTGTGTGTGTGTGTGTGTGTGTGTGTGTGTGTGTGTGTGTGAGAGTACACGTCATTGCCTGTTATTTTAGGCTGGGAGTAAACTGTTCCTGCGCCAGTCATTTAAATGAGGTAATTAGTTTATCTTAAATCAGGTGGGCAAATTTGGTGTGTGTTTTTCTTTTGGCTTCTCATGAGCAAATGATGCCTTTGCTGCTTGAGAGCCGACTTTCAGCTACCTGTGTATTACAGCGGTGTCTTCGAGTATTGTTTTTGCGATTCATGTCTTCTTGTGTATTAACACAGCGCCAACACATTTTATGGGTGGAAAAAAATGTCAATTTATGAGACGATATGCAGGAGGAAAAATAAAAGGAGCAGATTCGTTCCCGTTAGCATAATCTAGCATCATACACATAAATCAATTTGGTGTCAGTCATGATAGATTGTCATTTTAGGTCAACTGTGACCAACGATTTGTGCATAAGGACATTGCATGGATGTATTTAACCATGTATGGAGACCCTTTTTATTCAAATATTTTTTTAATCATGATTATAATTCCTGTTTTATCATAATTTCACAGATAAACACCTTGTACTGCATGCATCTCACATGTAAGCGTCCTGCTATGTAAGCTTGCCTTACTGCAAGTGCTTGATGTGTACAGTATGTTCAAGACATGACACATGTCAGGCTCAATGAGTGCAATGATGTCATGATGAAAATATCATCCCAGTGACTCGTTATTTTTGAGTGCAAGTGACAGCTGGGTCACTCACTCGGTGGAAGTGGAGAGTGTCACAGAGGTGAGGTAGTGAGCGTATGGAAGCCACAAGGAAATGTGCTTGCGCCGTGTCGTTGTGACACCGTAAGCAGAGGAGCAGCGGCGTAACCAGGAATTTTTAGGTGGGGTGGCCTGGGTGGCTGTGCGTGCGTCCATCCTTTTTTTGTTGTAATCATGGCATTCACAGTTAAGGTTTCATCAGGTAAAATTCACAATTTTCCAAAACAATGTCCATCACACTCATACTCAAGAAGGAACAAGACAAAATAAAAAGCAATGTTTTGCTGAGCTGAATTTAGTAAATAATGCCATTTTATTGCTTTTGTGTACTCGTGAAGTAAAATGTATACATATAACAATCTTGCACACACAGTAAAAAGCAACATTTAGAATTGTAAGGAATTAAGAGACTTTAGTGTCATTGTGCTTTATAAATATGATTTGAATGAATGAGCCATTGAACCAGTTCAGGGAATACCCCGCGATCTTTGTGAGGATAAGCACATTACAAAATGGATGGATGGATGGCTGAATAAGCCACTGAGCGTAGTATGCAAAATGGCATCGAATGACAATGACAATTGATCACTCTGATTTTCTGCAAATTAGATAATAATGCTTGGTTTTGACTGGTTTAATATATTTATGAATGAGGTTGTGTCTGTATATTCTGTTGTTTCCTATATTTTGGGGGGATTTTGAGTCTATGAGATGCACACATGGCAATCATCGACACTTGCCACTGATACAGGTTGCACACATGATATGGCAAGTGATCTGCCTCTCCTGGGAAACGTTTCAGAGGCCATATATCTGAAGTATCATATACAGATGTGAACACGTACTGTGCTTGCACTTACATGTTTACAATTCATATTTTTCAATTGATATGCATATGAATAATTCTTCGCTAAATAAACATCAAGCAGCCAGATTTGTTGAACCAGCAGACCCAACGGTGACCTTCCCATCACAACCTCACTGCTGCAATTCCCATTAAATATGAAGTGCACCTCGGGGCTCATGGAGGCCTATTGAGCGTGGTGACTTAAAAAATAGGAACAAAATTATATTATTTGTCACGGAGAAGTGGTGGCTCATTCAACACATTTTATTTGCAACTTCAACTGCGTTCCACCTTGAGCATTTTATGATCTTGCAAAACAGAAATTGCATTTCAAAGTCATGTGTTTTATGTAGGATAGGCAGATTTGGCAAAAGTACTCAAAATTTATCTTGTATAATTGACGTGTGATAACAATTATCACATGAACGCAGCCGTTAACGCCCAAACCAGAGATGAATACTGTACTGTATTATTCCGCCATCTGCTGGTCAGAGTTATTACACGCAATCAGAGTGACGGTTAATATCGTTACTCTTTTGTGTGATTTAATATCTCCGTAAATGTCTTTTCATTGCACATTATGTATTTGAATCTATTGAATCTATTTTCGAACGGTTTCATTTAAATCTGACGAGAAGCTCGAGCTTTCGCGATGTTGTCTTCCTGTACGTGAACAAACCTCTCTCCCATTGGTTCAAATCTGACATAGTCTTTTCTAATCCAATCGAAACGCACGTTTATCGTGCGTCATTGAAGAACGCCCAGCTGTTGACAACCTGCACAACACGGATACGAAACTACTGAATGACAATGTGGTCGCAAGTCAAGTACGTAATTCAGAATTCTACACAACCACGCACGGTTTTATACGAAGAGTGTCATTAAATCTCCCGTGTAAGTCATTTTCCCCCCGAGATACAGCTTGTAACAAACGTTTAAGGGCTAACATCGGAGCTAGCAGAAGTCTGATATGACAGTAGCCTGCATGATAGTACTGCGCAGATGCCTATTTTTACAGTTGCTCGCCAAAAGCGTGTTGCAGGGTCGCAGCTGTTGTGTGCTGTCATTTTTATGCGGACGATGTTTACATATGTAGATATGTTAAAGGAGTCGGTGGGTAAATCCGTGCGCTAACGAGAAGCTTGTGTCGTCAGAGGCTCAGAGCTGGAAATGCGACGTGTCTTGTGGATAACTAGCAATGGTGCAAGGACGCCAAGCGTCATCAAGGCAAGTGTGGGGGGGGAGAGGCACCTGAACGCACCATCACCGCAAATGCGACTCCAGTTAGCAGATGAAAGCATCCTCCTCCTTCGTCATAGTTATTCCATTTCATATTGAGTGCAGCCGAATTAGTTATGAAATGCATTTGAACGTGTATTGTATTTTCTCGTGTTATTTTTGCTGACATGGGCCTTTCTCTTGGGCGTTTGTCAGAATTTTCAATTCACCAACTGCATTTTATCTGTTTACATTTTGTTTCGGGTCGTCTTGCTATGTGCTGTATGTATATTTCCCAAACAGTAAGTTAAAATGCCCGTTTAAAGATCGCCCTGTCACTTCATTCTTTTTACACGCACACAAAACTGTCATTGTATTATAACAACAACAACAACAACACAATTATTTTTTCTAACCTGTGTCATGTTATTCTTGCACTGCCGTAACAATTGAATGTGGCCATGAAAGGATTATTTTAAATTACAGCCGAAGTGCAACATTAGTGAAATCTTATTAAGGCAAATAAGACTGTTTGAACGATTAAAAAAAGTACTTAAAATGAGGACAATTATTTCTGCCCCATCACCTACCCCCCCCCCCCAAAAGGCTTTGTTTGATGTGTTGTGTTGTAATGTAATGTTATGATGACAAAGACTTTTTGTACGTTGGTGCAACGTAACATCCTGCTGTGTCTTCTTTTAACAGTAAACAAGGTCCATCGTCGCGTTTGTACAGGGCATGCCTGTGCTGCTGCACAAACTGCAAAATGGTAAGTTGAAGCAAAGTTACTGTTGTTTTTTTATTCATGGTTGTAACCTTTGTTTAGTGAAATAAAACACTGAAAATGTTGTGCGTCGAGTGTTAGCATAATGGCTGCCATGTCAAAAGTATTATTTTTTTTTTAAATATAGCTTTGTGATCTTCGTTGGTGTGTAACTTAAACGTTTTTAGTCTTAAAGTTACAACAGTAAATATTATTTCAATGGGATGGGCAAATCTCTGTGAATGGTTGAACTGCCATTTTAGTATTCAGAAGAATAATTTCTTGTTCAGAAGTACGAGGAAATATTTGTACTTAAGTCAGAGTCTGCCATAGTCTATAACTGACCAATGCTATAGCATTAGTCATTTGAAAATTACAGTACTAAATACACTTCAAGGTCATCATACATGTAAAACTCATAAATATAAACTATGACCGCAATATGGCAGTTGACTGAGTGTTGCGAGAAGATCGCCTAATCTTACACCCTGTGCTGACCTCACCTGAATTTTCAATAATGGCATTTGCTGGTGCCCTCAAATGACATCTGTTTATTCCTTCATCAGGTGTGACAACTGAAGCAGGCGCTTTCTGAAAAGAACTGGATAGAATCTTTCAGGAAAATGGAGCCAAACCCTCACTTCTCTGAATATGGAGATGTTGAGGATGTACAGCAGGAAGATGACGACATTGGGCAAGAGAGCACCAGTATGGAACCCGACACGTGTGACGTTCATGACCACCCCGCTCATGCTACTCGCTGTGGTTGGGAGTCTTTTCCCTGTGAGCACTGTGGGAGCTGTTTTACCAGCCGACAAGACTTGGAAGGACACATGCATAGCCACGCTTTGATACAAAATGTGACGCATACATACAAAAGCAAGAGGGGGGAAATGGCATCCAGTTTGGATTTTGATCCGCTGCAGCATGACAACGTGGAGCCTTCAGTTTCAGTCAGCTCAGATGCCCAGATGGAAAGCACAAATACCCCTGGACACAACTCTGTCCTACCTGACGAGCACTTGTACGAGCATTACGCTTGCAGCTACTGTGAAAAGAGATTCACTACCTATCCGAACAAAGAGCAGCACGAGAGCACAGTCCACGAGCAGCATCTGCAAATTGCACGTGCGCAACAAAGTGAGACGCCCTATGAGGGAAATCAACAGCAGATAATCATTGCGACGTCAAATCACAGGGCCCAGCTTGCCGGGGAGATGGTGGACGATGAAGTGGAACGCGCTGGAAACTACATGCTCGATGTCTCCAGCAGTATCTCGGAGAATCTCCGATTTTACTTCGACGGGAAAATTGTGTCGACGAGCACAGTGAGCAGCTGCGAAGCAGCTGAAGTTCATGCTGCGTGTTCGACTTTGGTTGGACTGGATGCCCTCATTCTGGATCCCACTCATTTGAACCTGGGGTTAAGTATGGATTCCATTCTGAGCAACCAAGAGTCGCCGGGTCAAGCACTTGCCAGGAGAAGAACCGCAACACCTCCTCTGCTACCCCAAATTCAAACGGAACTAGAATCGGAGGTGGTGGTGTCGTCATCCTCCTCGGAACCGGTGACTTCGTTCATGGAGAATCCGCTTGCTCAAATGACAGAGTCTTCACTTCCCCCCCCAAACCCAACCATTGTGTATCTGTCCCCCAAAGTGAGTCAGCTACAAGAAAATCAGGACATTTTGCTTCCAGATGGCCAAACAGTTTGCTCATCTGTCTCTGCCGCGGCAAGAAGGTTTAAAAGAAGGACCGTCTCTCCACAAAGTTCTCCTCAGCACAGCACAACATCCGATGAGGAAGCAGCGACGACGGATACGGATGTCGATGCCGTTAGTTTGAGGCACACGGACACCCAGAGTGCCAGCGAACGAGGAAACACATCCCAGAATATTGAGGAAGCTCAAGCAATTCCTCTTTCGACAGAGAGCTGGCCTCCCGCGACTGTCGACAACCGCTGCAGTCAGCAACCACTGGATCTCTCCAGTACGATGAAACGAAACGACGTCGGGGATTCAGACGATGCCGCGCTGGATCTCAGTTTGCAAAAAAGAAGCCTTGAAGAAGCTCGGCTGATATCAAATTTCGTGTTCCCCTCGGGGGATCATTTAAATGCGTGCCTGCAGCAGAGGGCCTTCCTGAGCGTCGGAGAGCAAAATGGAAGTGCCGCAACCCACGAAACACCTCTTGTGTCGGACCTCGCCATTGTTACGGGTTCCAATATGGCCGACTCCGTCGCAGAGGGACTCGTTTATGGACTTTCGCTGCCTTCGTGTCCTCTGAATTCCGCACCGGCCACCCTCACACCTCTTGAGTTGCCGCTGGCTACACCTTGCGCGGTATCATTTGCTCCCTCAGCTACGCACCCGGCACTGCCAGCCGCCCCATCATTAATCACGGTTCTGGCTCCCCCGCTATCTCTTCCTAGCCCCTCAAGCCAACCGATCCAAGTGCTGGCTCCAAATATATCGCCGGAGCCGCTGGTACTCTGCGCGGAAAATGCCATCAATCCGACACAATGCGATTTAACATCTGCGTTTGCGGCGACCAATGCTGCGAACCTCGTCGCTCTCTCGCATCCACTCGACCCCTCTTTAAACCTACCCGGCCACATGTTTCTCGCCGATCAAATTTCTCTGAGCCCCCCATTAAATGGAGACCACGGCATATCTGAGGTGCCGTTCACATCCGCCGCAGCGTTAAACGATCCCCTCATCAACTCGTACAACATCACAAGCAACACAGTCCTGATCGAATGCACCATCTCCCTCGAAACGCCGGGGAATGTTCCCGCCGCCGTTCCCGCGCGAGACTGCACGGAGCCTGCGGTCTCCGCGCAGATGCTCGTTAATCACATAGAACAGCAACAGATGGTGTCATTGCCCAACACTGCCACCGTGGACCCGGCCGTCCTCATTTCCTCCATTGAAAAGTCCGTCAGGTTGTCGTCAAGCACCTCACTGGTGCCGGATTTTCCCGCCAAGGCTGAAGAACCGGACCAAGACTTAGCCGAAGAGCCTCCAAACGCGGATGAAGAGGAACCGGCCGTTTTTCCCGCCATGGCTGAAGAACCGGACCAAGACTTAGCCGAAGAGCCTCCAAACGCGGACGAAGAGGAACTGGCGGTTTTTTCCGCCAAGGCTGAAGAACCGGACCAAGACTTAGCCGAAGAGCCTCCCAATGCGGACGAAGAGGAACCGGCCGACGGGACTGAATCAGCAGCGGAAGTCGCAACCGACATTACTGAATCAGTGGCGGAAGTCGCGACTGACGGTACAGAATCGGGCGTGGTCGTTTCTGCTGACGACTCAAAGCGCGTTGAGAATGTCGACGAGACAGAACCGCCGAGCAACACGGCAAGTGACGCGGAGCCGCAGACGTTCGCCAAGAACTTCATCTGCAACGTCTGCAACCTGCTGTTCCACTCGATGAAAGAACTCGGCCATCACGTTAGCGACCACGCGGAAGAATGGCCCTACAAATGCGAATTCTGCGTTCTGCTCTTCGAAAAGCCCTCGGCTTTGCTCGACCACCGCTCGAGCCTTCACGGCGTCGACAAGACTTACCTCTGCAGCGCGTGCCCGAAGGACTTTGTTTACTTCTGCAATCTGAAACAGCATCAGGAGGAATTGCATCCCGCCCAGCAATGTACATTCACCGAAGAAGAAAAAGGAAAAGTGAGATCTCAGAATTACAACTACTCCGCCAAAGTCAGCGCCGAGCCCGCGTTGCCCGACGCGTCTGCCGACCGGGTGAAAAAGGAAGAGAACGAAGTCGACGTGGCCGCCGAAGAATTGTTCACGACCATTAAGATCCTGGCCTCAGACGGAGGCAAACTCAAAGCGCCCGATGTCCGTCTCGGCATTAACCAGCACTACCCCAGCTTCAAGCCTCCGCCCTTCCCTTACCATAACAGGTCACCCGCTGGGTCGCCGGCCTCGGCCACAAATTTCACCA
Source organism: Hippocampus comes (assembly GCF_001891065.2). Lineage (NCBI taxonomy): Eukaryota > Metazoa > Chordata > Actinopteri > Syngnathiformes > Syngnathidae > Hippocampus > Hippocampus comes. The sequence continues at coordinate 507,331 of NW_017805839.1, read as the reverse complement.
CCCACAACATCCCTCAAACCTTCAGCACGGCTATTCGCTGTACCAAATGCGGGAAAAGCTTTGACAACATGCCGGAGCTGCACAAGCACATCCTGGCTTGCGCCAACGCCAGCGATAAGAGGCGCTACACGCCCAAGAAGAATCCCATCCCGCTCCGACACTTTGCAAAGAGCCAGAACGGCGTCCTCTCCACGACCAATTCGGAAAATGAATCCAACGCCTCCAACGGAGGCAACCAGTCCAACGAGTCCTCGGTTAAAATAAAGTTGAAATTAATGAACAAAAGGAAGCGAAAGCTGGCCCAGAGGGTCATGCCCAAGCGGAGCAAGTCCTTGCCAAACAAAGCGTCGCCTCCCCGCGCGCACGAGGACGTATTTGTTTGCCCTCACTGCAGCAGGGAGTTCACAATGCGACGCAGCCGAACCAAACACATGGCGGTCTGTCCCCAAAAACCCAGAGAAGTGAGGACGAGGAAAGAGGGAGGGATCTCCGTGACAAAGGAAAACGACGGGCGGCTCCATCGAGGGGTCTCCCACATGAACGAGCAACGAGCCTCGGCTCATCCTCAGACGAGACTCCAGACATCGCGGCCGGCGAAACGGCCCGCCCCGCCTCCTGCGCCAACAAGCTTTCTAAACAAGAGGCCTAAACTAGCCACAAAGGAGGATTCCAAAAATGACATTTCCACTTTAAACGACCTCCCCGCGGTTCGTCCTTTCAACCCTCCTCTGCGGCAGTACACGCGAGTGCATCATGGCGTCAAACTCCCTCCAGCGAAACAACAACAACCAAGTGAGCCTCCTACGCCGATTCGAGAAGAAGCTGGCGGCAGCTCTGGGCAAAGCGCGACAGCTTGAAGACCTTTCGGCTCCCCTGTCAGGTAATTGTGAATGACATAACCTGTGTAGTCATTGCCGCAATATGGCCGCCACCAGTTTGTGCACTCACGCTGTACCGTACCGTGTTTCAGCGCCTTTATCCTAATGTAGAAGCACCGCATTCCTGCCATTTCTCCTGACTTGATGGAAATTTCGTCCCAATGTTTATTTCTGTTGTTCAAGGTGAAACTCATAATTCATAATTAACTTACGTTCAAGGCGGGGGTCGGCAACCCGCGGCTCTAGAGCTGCATGCGGCTCTTTAGCTCCGCCCTAGTGGCTCCCTGGAGCTTTTTCAAAAATGTTCGAAAATGGAAAAAGATGGGGGAGAGAATTTTTTTTTGTTTTAACTCATTCAGTACCAGCCAATTCTGGACCAAGTCTGAAAAGACGTTTAAAAATGTCTTTGGGAGTGAATGAGTTCATATGGTTTCTGTAGGAGGAAAAACATGACACAAACATTCTTAACATTTTCCAATGGTGTAAAAATGTGTAGAATAAATATTAAATTTCCACGTCATAGCCTGCGACACGTTTCTCAAAAGGAAACTGCACACTCCTCTCAAAAAGATGGAGATGCCGGCACATCAACTTGAAATTTTATAATGAACCTAAAATGTGACTTAACCTTTACAGGTGAACCGATTTTGACCGCTGTCCAACTGTTCAAACTTTTAGTAGGATTTTTTTGTTTTGTTTTTTTTGTCTGTTCTCTTAACAAGAAGCTGAACAGCAAAATTCACCGCAGGTGTTTGATGCATGAATGGACCAATACGTTGTGTGAACTGGACTTCAGTCCCCTTCATAATGTCCGTTCACATGTCATGAGACCAAAACGATGCCTCACAATTAATAAGCAGTATTTGCACAGGATGTTCTCAGAGGGAAGAGCCCACCGAGCGCAGATGAGTGTCACACACTCTAACAAGTCTTACAACAACTGGAAGGGTCAAAGAATGGAATAGGAGTGGACACACACACACACACCCACACGCACACACACACAACCACACACACGTGAGAACACAAAGTTGTAAACAAAGTGCTAAAACACTGAATAATTGGACATATGGGGCATGCAATAGGACCTGCTCTGATGGGTTAAGCGCAAAGTGCACCTTTTGTGGAAGTGCATGTCAAAAATGTGAATGAATAACTATAAAAATGGCGTTTGTGCTTCATTCGAACAGGTTAGAGGACCGACCGCATATGAGCGAGCATATGACTTGGTTGTGAAGATGTTCTGCTCTTTTAGTATTGCGCAAGGAGCAGTTAACTTTGCCGTAGTAACGTGTCGATTGTATGACAGGAGTGTGCCCGTGCC
>NW_017805839.1:504785-505111 GCF_001891065.2 Hippocampus comes | reverse complement strand
CCACCCCCCGCTGCTAAGAAAATAAGGACTACTGCGATGTATATTCCATTTCAATTTGATGCTATTGAACCAACCGGTTGGTTAACGGATGCTGTATCCCCCTTTTAGGACGGTGCGCACCCTTGACACCTCTTCACCCAGCTAAGGCTTGATGTCCATTACACTGTACAAGAGATGACTGAACGAAGGACGGGAGAGAGAAAAAAAAACGAAACTACGACTGCGAGTAGAGAGACTATGTGATGGCTGCCGCAGTTTAGAGTTCGGTACGGTCCTCCGCTTTGTCGACTTTTCCGTTTTACGTCCTGGATTTGCACTTTGAAGTT
>NW_017805839.1:492038-504744 GCF_001891065.2 Hippocampus comes | reverse complement strand
GCGTCGAAGCCGAAAGTCTTCTCTCATTTCTCGCTTGGCGGGCTACTCGGCTGAGGATGGCAGGCGGCAATCACTGTCGGCGTGGATTTGCACTACTTTTTCCTTATCGGTCATATGTTGCCTTTTGGGTTGAAATTCTTGACTGCATGTTCTGTGTTGTTCTGCAGTTGTGTGGTCTTAAACATTGAAAATATGACTTGCCGTTAACCTTTCAACTCGAGGCTAATCCTTGAAACGAGTATTAAAGCTTCTCTTCAGAGTTGTTCAGGTTGCAAGCGCTGTTGGAAATATCGAGAAGCAACTGTTGGGATTGTCTCATTTGGCGGGTTAAGTCAAGTGAGAAAATCAGAGTAAATCTAGTCAGTGTCCTTTCTGTGTATTTATATGAAGAAACATTTCTATTGCTTACACGCCATTAAACGATGATGATGGCTTGATAGCCTACGGCATACAAATCAAGGATTAAAGTTCAGTGTTGGCCCACTGAAGATTATTATTATTTTAATTTTTTTATGTTTGCAGTGTGAAGTACTGCACCCGAATTTGAATTACTTTCAATGTGGCAAGCTCATAGGTCGGACATTTTCAGAGGTGAAAAGCAGCACTCTGCTGCTATCATATCTCATGAATTATATGTTTTGTCTTTTTCTTTTCAGTAGTCATCAACTGTAGAATTGAAGCACTTCATCCAGGCTTACTGTCTGCGTCACATTTTATTGTTCCAAGTATGGACACTCAATTGAAATGTGAATCCAAAATTTAATAGTCAACTCGTTTAGTTTTGAAACTGACTGTTGAAAATTGCATTGAATCTCGTTTGCAGAAATAGTCATAAGCTATGAATTTAAACAGGGTACTTATGTGATATCGATATCGATTGCATTTCTAATTTATGGGAACTGAAACGTGTGAGTCATATTTTTTTTTTTAATACGTCTATAAACTTTTCCCTCTGCGATTCATGTAACCCTCCCACAAACTGCATTACGTTGGATGTACAGGGTGTTAAGGGGGACGGCTATCTGACTGTGAACGTTTGTGTAGCATTTTAAAATATAAATGAAGTTATGTATATTTATTAATTTAAAACCATGTCATGATTTTGACGAAGTTGGAAGATGTTTAATTTGCACACACCCCCGTGTCCCCCCCCCCCCCCAGCGTGTGGTCAAAATAAATGCAGAATGTCGGTGTCAAATCTGTGTGTGGAGATTTGTTTGCAACCAGATGCGAAATGCGAAATGCCAGATGCCATTGAACAAGTCATTCGAGGAATCAACAACAATGTCCAGAAGGTGGTGCACTTCACTCACTCCAACCAAAGACTGCAAGACTACAAAGACACACCAGTGTGTGCGTGTGTGAATGTGTGTGTGTGTGTGTGTGTGTGTGTGTATGATCTCGTTTTTGCTACCACATGGGGACTTGAACTTGCCTACACACGGACTGGTGGGGACTCATTGCAACGTGGGGAACACCAAATTACTCTTAGAGGCTTCAAAACACGTGTGTGTGTGTGTGTGTGTGTGTGTGTGTGTGTGCTTTGAGTTTTGTTTGCTAATAATAATGTTTTTAAGATAAGAAAACCTTTATTTGTCTCAGATTGGAGAAATTCCCAATTTACAGCTGCAAAATTATGAAAGGGAGAAGTAGAAGAACAAAGAGTAAATAAATATAAATTATAAACTATGTAAGCATACTAAAAATGGGTGAGTCCAGGTTTTCAGGTCTGTCTATTCAATAGCCTGACAACGAGCGGCGGTACCTTTCCTCCCTGCAGCGTGGGTGTGTCAGTCTCTGGCTGAAGGAGCTGCCCAGTGCTGTCAGGGTGGCCAGGAGGGGGTGGGAGGGTCTGCCGTCATAGTTTTTAGCTTGGCTAGCATCCCTCTGTTGCCCACCTCCTCCAGAGTGTCCAGGGAGCAGCCCAGGACAGAGCTGGTCCTCCTGACCAGTCGGTCCAGATATCCAAAGTACGGATCACAGCAGACCCTGCTCCGATCCGCCTGTCGATCTCCCGCTCCCTCCTGTCTTCACTCGTGAACAAGATCCCAAGATACTTAAACTCCTCCGCTTGGGGTAAGATCTCCTCCCCACCCTTTTCCAACTGAGGACCATGGTCTCAGATTTAGATGTGCTGATTTTCATCCTGATCGCTTCACATTCGGCTGCGAACTGCTCCGGTGAGAGTTGGAGATCACGGCTTGAAGAAGCCATCGGTACCACGTCATCTGCAAAAAGCAGAGATGCAATACCGAGGCCACCAAAGCAGACTCCCTCACTGCCTTGGCTGCGCCTAGAAATTCTCTCCATAAATGTTGTGATAGAATCAGTCAGAGAAAGGGCAGCCTTGGCGGAGTCCAACCCTCACTGAATACAAATCCGACATACTGCCGGCAATGTGGTCCAAACGCTGACAACGGTGGAACACGAACCGAGCAGCCCGTATCAGGGCGCTCGGTATGCCATACTCCCCCCCCCCCCACCCCCCCGTCCTGAAATAATGATCATCTCGTCTCAGTTTCTTCGCAAATGTCCTTCCTTAAATCCAGGCCTGTTTGGTTGGACACAAGGCTGGTATACTTGCAGAAAGCATGATTTCGGTTGCGGGTGAGCTGAACCCTTTCGTTGACTGATCGCCAGCCAATCGCAAGCTAAATCTGTTCTATGAATGGCAAAATGTTGACACAGGTTCATGGTACCTTCTGTCATGTCGTGGAAGAGCATTTCATTGTTCTGCCCGTCACTATATGTCGCTGGCCTTCATTATTTGTGTCAATTACTTTTTGGGATCAAAAACTATAACATTGGATTGTTTCTTGCATCCTGCATGACTGCTCACAGAAGGGCGGTTGTGAATCACTGCCACCGGTGGAGCTTCTGAATATAATTAGTCAGGGATTTGAAATTGAGCAAACATCTGTCCAGTTGTCTGAACTGATTTTTTTTTTTTTTTTGGACACATGTCCGGCATTTAATCCACACCACGGAGTCACAGAAAGTACGAGCATCAGTTACATCTGACGTTAAAACCGGCAACGCAGTCATCTATCTCTCCGCTCTGTATCGTCAGGGGAGAGAGTGTCGACTCTTCTGCAGTCGTCGTCTTCTCCACTGCATCTCTCTCTCTCTCGCTCTCTTTCTCTCTCTCGCTCTCTCTCATGCACACACTCAGTCGCACTAATGAGCAAGCCTTGAGCTACCCAGCAGCGCTGATCTCTCGTCAGCCCGGGCCACAGCGAAGCATCAGAGGCAGCGAGACACGAGGCTGATCTGCAGTCGGCCGGCCACAAAGCAAAAGGGGAGATATTGCGAGATAAATTAGTCCGTCGGGGAGGAAGGGAGTTGATCCGCCCGCAACTGCCGCCCTGCACTTTTCTTTCCTTCTTTCTTCTACCGAGGACCGCTTTTCCTCCCCGCATCCGGCCATGGAGGAGACGCTCACCTGCAGCCGAAGCCCCTTCTCTCAGGTGTTTGGGCGCCAGGGTCAGCTCATGCAAGCCAGTGAGTGTTCACATCCGAAACACATTGCTTGATTGGGAATAACTTTGTTGCATGAACTTTTTGTTTTTGATGTGGAACACGATTGAGTGTCCAATGCCGAGTAAATCAAGTGGTGATACTTTCTGGATACATCTCGTCCGTGCAAGCTGGTTGCGAGACCTTGCGTTTCATGTTAAGCATGCCTAGTGGCAACGCGTCGGCGTGAGCGTACTGCAGCGCGCCGCGAGATGAGTTTGTGTTGATCGACTGAATCCATCCCGTCATTCTCAGGAGAGCGGAAAGAAAATGTGCCGTTGAAATTTGCATCCAAATGGGACGCAAGGGTCCAATCGTGTGATTTCTGGATGGCAAAATGGAAAATAACTCATCAACCCAGCTCCAATTACATTTAATAGTCACGGCTATAAAGAGGGATGCGCCAGTAATAATCCTACATTAAATACTGTTATTGGTGTCATAATGTTTGGATTTTGCTGCAACTTTATTGAACTCAAGGGGCGCATGATTGGAGTTTATCCGATTCATCATTTCCGCCTTCCCCGAGCAACACAACATGGGCAAAAATACAATATTTCAAAAATAAAATGGAAGAGTGTAAATGTGGTCCTGTCCCTTCCACCCCTTCTCTTCACAAATGATTTTCTTTGCATACTTTATATACTTGAAACATACCAAAAATAATCTCCCACACTCACCCTTTCAAAACTAATAAGTGTAAAACTAATCCCAGAATAATAGCATTTAAGAACTGCTGTCATCACTATGAACTCTGATGGCACCGAAGTAAAGAAAGACACAAAAGGGGATTTTTTTTTTCTACACTCCCTATCATGTTTCTTTTGTACTCCTGCAAATGACAAAGCATGATGAAGGTGTCGCATCTTGGGGCGAGGAGGCTTGCTGAAATGTTTTTTTCATATTTAACTGTCATATCGCACCAAAACGATTACCGATTGTTGTGCCCTGCTAAAAAAAAAAAAATCAGCATGAACTTGCATTGTTTTGTGGTATTTTCATGCTGGCCAGCAACAAAAGCAAAACAAACCAGCCAAGATCCAAACAGCCGAACCTTGGGTCACCGGGCAACCCGCTCTATGAACTCCAGTAAGCCGCAGCTACCCGGCAAGACCAACATGCTGTTGTTGCCCTGCTGGTAGCTGGTGACAGCAGACTCCAACTGGTCGTCACCTTCGAAAAAAATAAAATAAAATAATAACGATCCGAGAAACTTTGGAATTAATAACAATACCATCACATAATGTCCCTGGAGGGAACGAGATTATTTTTTGCTGTACTGTATTTTGTGGATTGGATTAATGACATCATTCACCAAATCGGCAAATTATTACATGAAAATTGATCACTGATTTTGCATGAAATGCAAAGTAGCCGCCGATCCGATCAGATCTGTGTGAAGTCAGAATTTTAGTCGCAACACAAGAGTAAATCATCGGGAAAAAAAAAAAAAAGCACCGTACGATGTTCCATCCTGAGTAAAAGCCATCAACCTGCTTGCGCAACAATGCAGTGTATTCAATATTCATGGTTTTGTTTGTGACATTTTCTAATGCCATTGCTTTTTAGCAAGAACAGAAAGTATTACATCGGCCATGAAATGCAATGATTTATTTATTATTTTTTTTACATGCCACAAAATTCCCTGGCTAATAGGAATACAGTCATTGGTGTCAAGGAAGAAATGCTCATTGTATGTCGTGCAGAGCTAAGATTAGCCCGGGTCGTTAGTGGAGATTACAAAATGTCTACGCTGCATACGCACATACTCACACACTTTCGGTGCATTTTTTTTCCCCCTTAATCACTTTCATCTGTAAACTATTTATTTTTCATGATAATATTGTGAGAAGAGTTGGAAAGGATACTCAAATGTTTTGGGGGTCTTAGTTTCTGCGATAGTTACAGTTTAAAATATTCATAGGGTATATACAGTACATATGTAGATGTATATCCCGCTGTACCAAGTGACGTTAACATTTTTGTAGAACAGCTCACAGTACGTAGCTTATGATGAGTTTTCTCCTTGAACGTGCGCCCTCTTTTACACCGCGCTGCGCAACACACAGGCACACCTCCGGTGTTTGTTTATTGCGGAGAGAGCAGGGTATATTCCAGTCAAATGCCACTCTGTATGAATGGGGAAACGATCAATTACCAATGCACGCGTTGTTACGAATTACAGTCGGAACTCGAGTCCTCGCACCCACCAAGTTAACTATGCTCTTTGAAGCTCCTGCTGCAGGCCTGTGATTTGGGAGAAGGGAGGCAAGCGGGAGATGGAATGCGGGAGGAGGTAAAGGGTGGGAATAAGTCTGAGAATAAGAGATGGGGACTATTTTTATAGCCGCAACCTGACATCGTGTTGCGCAGCGAGTGGAAGACTAATCTGCAGTAGTGCTGGCTTGCAACATCTCAGCGGTAATTATGCGGTGGATTTTTGTTATCGTTGGCTGTCACCCATCACTGCATCACAAGTCCCTTCAGCAAAGGCCCGCCTGTGGGGAAAAATCCACCGAGTGTTGCACATATTCAAAGAATAATAACATCCTTCTTCTGTGAAGCAGGCAGAATATATACCTACACGGGACTCATTCCGTATGTGGCACGTGGTACTGCCAGGTGCATAATCCTGTAACGATTCGCTCGCTGTTCCCCACCGGTGCTGTGATCTGTTTTCTTGTGATGTGGCGTCAAAACTCCCCCGGCATCCACTGCTCCCATTTGTCAGCAGAGTGTGACAGCTCGTCTTCCCGGCTTTGAAAGAGTTGAAAGAACTCAGGGAAAGTTCTGTTCTGACATTTGAAGGTTTGTCCATTTCCAGGCCACCCCCTTATTCACGATCGTTATATCGCAAATGGCAAATTCTCTGGTCGGGCACTTTGAATGCTGCGCTACATCCGTTCATTCCTCCATCCATCCATAGTCTATGCCGTGTATCCTCTTCACCGTCAGGGGTGAACCGTAGCCTATCACGACTTCAGGCAAAAAGCGGACGACGCCCTGGACGAGTAGCTCGTCGGTCACATGGTACATAAACTGTAGACAGACAGGCATTCGCATTCACAAATCACACCATCATTAAATGGAGTGTGAACCCGCGCTGCTTTTTGTGCACACCCGTATTCTTCTCATCGACAGTCATCGACAATCGTTGAATCCAGGTAGCAGGATTCTTCTTGGTGATTGAAACCTGAGTACCCGGAGAAAACCCACGCAGGCACGGGGATAACATGCAAACTCCGCACAGGAAGTGCCAGAGCCGGAATCGAACCTCGCACCACTACACTGTGAGGCGGAGGTGCTAACCAGTCGCTCACCGTGCCGCTGGTGCTTTTATAAATATATTGAAAATAATCATTATTATAATATGTTCAATCCATTGAGCTCAGAATCTGTCTGCCTGGATTCAATCAACTCCACCAAAATCACCTCACACCACCTGCGCTACAACTTAGACCTGCTTGTAACGGGTCTAAAAATTCCTCTACTTTTTGTCAGGTGTACCCGGGGCGTGTTATAGAAAATGCCCTTGGTCTGTCCAAATGCCCAGCATGGCGCAGTGCGGTCTCCCAAATTCCCAAACACACTAAAATGAAACTTGCACCTGCTTGAAAATGAGTTTTTACGCCCGAGCGGATGTGCGTTGTCTACAGAGATCGGGCCCGAACAATTACCCGCAAAAGCATCGAGATGGCATAGTTTTACAGCCAGCACTAAAAAGACTATTCTCACTTGGGTAGTGAAGGTCTTTTTCTTCTCTCACTTAATATCATCCTCTTAAGGTCTCCCATTTAGAAATGGGTTCATAAAATTTAGGAGAGGGGGACCTGATATGAATGTTTAAACTGGGTCCACTGCAGGTGTATCTTTGGTCTTTCTTTGAAGAGATGAATTCCTCTTGGTCTTCCTTCCACATGCCCATGCATAGATTTATCTTACCTCTTTGCCCAGCGGGCTCTCCTGCAGTGAGAGATTAACGTCGTGCTCCTGGTGCTGTTAATCATGTGGAAGAGTCACGTTGGAAAAAGTTTGGCCTGTGAGTTTAGCCGTTTATTTATTTATTTTTTTTTTTGGGTTCGGAACCTCTAACAAGGTTCCGAACCCAACCTGTTCATATGCAGATTCAGCGAACCCTTTATTAGTGAAAAACAAAAAATATGACTTTTTACAAATTCAAGACATAAAAAAAACACATTTATTAAAAACAGGAAAAAAGTCAATAAAATTTCAAGACATAAGAATAAATTTAAAAATTTTTTTATGCCATACTATCATGACAGTCACACGTTGACTACTGAGCAAACTAAATTTCCGCAGCACTGATTGGACAAGCAATGTCATGTGATCGTCTGCAGCCAATGATGGCCATGCGGGCGTGTCATAACGATTTGACATGTTGAGTCGGCTGAGACCGATTCACCGAACCCATAGGGTTCGATTGAACCCAGGTTAAGAACCACTGATTTAAATGTTTAACACACGATGGTTGGGTGGGTACTTCGGAATCACAACTATTTTTTTCCAACCAAGTAAAAAGCCAATTCCTCAACATGTGTATGGAAGTGGACAATACCACATAGATTAATCAAGGCACTATGAGCGGATGTCACTATTTTAGGAAAATACAAAGTCACATATTCTTTAAAAAGCCAATTCCTCAACATGTGTATGGAAGTGGTCAATACCACATAGATTAATTAAGGCACTATTTTAGGAAAATACAAAGTCACATATTCTATTGGACCCTCCTGCCTTTTTATGCGGGGGAAGCCACTGGGGGTTGACAAAATCCACTGCATTGGTTTTGTTCGAGCGTATTTTGCTCCAGTCAGATATTCAAGTTTAGGGCGTACTCTGCCAGCATGTAGCTCACCATATTAGCAGTCCCTTGCTTTGTACCTCCTTGGAATATTGCATTCAAACGCATGATCTGACTGTCGATTCCATGTACGGTTTCCTATATTTCATCTTCAAAGGGAATAAGTAACATTGCATTGCCTCAAAGAACGTGAATCGCTTTTGCTTATCAGCAAACTGCAAGCGATGCTTGTTTTGCACTGGAGCTTCTCTGCTGTGTTTTGTTGTGATCGGAGCACACGTCAGATGGCATTATCATGACGGCATCGTAGCTTCAGTTCGGTATGCGGTTCGCCGAGGGAGTCGACTTGTGTGATGTCGGATTAATGCTGTCGGGAAAAATCCACTCAAGGTCTTTTCATGTCCATTTTCATGGACAAGGCTGCGGCACGATGCGTGTCTTACACAAGAACAGTTTCTGAACGGTCTGTGAACTTTTACACTTTTTTCTGCACTCGTGAGTCCATTCCAGGCAGGATGGACGTCGGCATGAATGGAGCCGAACATCAAATGAAATATGCCGCATATGTCCAGACTTGTTACTCATTGCTCAGTTGCAGATGAAAGCGTATCGTTCTTCTGCATCGCAGAGCCACCGGTCATTATGCTCTAAATATCGAGAATGGACTTTCATCAAGCCCCTCATGGAGGGAACTTATGAAGTGTGTCAGTAACAATGTCTCTTCATGATGTTGCCCGGTCTGCCTTGGTGGCTCGCTTGAGGGGCAACGCGATATTTCTTGATGCTTCAATATGTGGTGAAATGCTGTGGCGAGAATAGCAGAGACACACGTTGAGCTGCTTTTGGCATCTCAGATTTCAGGTTCATACGTCAGGTTTCACCAACAAAATAAAAATCAAAAGGCTTTCAGTTTTAGTCTTGTTTGACAAAACACAGCCATAACGGCAGTTATAAAAATATGATAAATCTATTTACCTTCAATTCATCCATCCATCCATTTTCCGATCGGCTTTATCCTCGCAAGGGTCACGGGGAGTGCTGGAGCTTATCCCAGCTGTCTTAGGGCAGGAGGCGGGGGACACCCTGAACCGGTTGCCTGCCAATCGCAGGGCACACACAGAGACGAACAACCATCCGAGTGAGGCACACTTTCAAGTGCTCCATTAACCTACCATGCATGTTTTTGGAATGTGGGAGGAGTACCCGGAGAAAACCCACGCAGGCACGGGGAGACATGCAATCACCACACAGGGAGGCCAGAGCCGGAATCAAGTCTTGCACTACTGCACTGTGAGGCCGATGCGCTAACCAGTTGACCACCGGGCCGCTAAATGGTAGTCCATGGAGTTAAAATGATTCCAGTCAATTCATTTGTTGTGAAACTAGTAAATGTTTGTTTGAAACGTAATTTTGAAAATAGTATCTAAAGCAACTTGATTGAGAAGGTTTGTTTGATTGAATTTAAGGTGGGGGCGGCTCGGTGGTCGAGTGGTTAGTGCGTCAACCTCATAGTGCAGAGGTCGTGGGTCCCCCCGCCTACTGCCTGATGACGGCTGGGATAGGCTTCACCACGCCTTGTGAAGATAGGCTGATCAGAAAAATTAAAATTAAAAATTAAAATGATTTAAAAAAAATAAGCACAATTAGTGTGAGCGTAGAGATTTAGGGAGTATTGTTGTACCAAGTGACTTCCTTTCTGGCTCCTTGGCAAGGCATATGTAATCCTCACTAATCACTGCAAGTTGATTTTAAGTGCTTCACATCGTTCTTCCTACTCTTTGCTATTCAAATGGCACGCGCTTTTTCTCCGGCGGCATTTATCGCTGGTGCCAGGTGGACGATGTGTCAACAGTGACGTGCAATCCCTCCGCCAAGAACATCAATCCTCATCTGTAATCCCTCAATTCCACGTATCTAAATCCTTCCTTGAGGCGTCTGTAGGCTCCCATCTAGGCAATCCATCTGCGCCAAGACATGAGACAAGAGACCGTTGATCGGTGATAAAGAGTTTAATCCCCAAAATGAACCGGATTTTGAAACCACTATTGCACATTTCAACTGATATCATTTTGAGAGTACAGAGTTTGGAATTTTTCTTGTTTGCTTGGATAAATGACGACCGTATTTTCTGCACTATAAAGTGCTTCGGATTATAAAACGCACCTTCAAATGTCCTATTTTAAAACAGTTTTCGTATATATGGCGCACTGCATTATAAGGCACGTAGAATAGATGCTACAATAGTGGCTGCGGTGGCGCGATGCATCCACTAGATGGAGCTTCGCTAAAACGAATACAATACAATACAATATAGCTTTATTTATACAGAGCCTTCACAACCGCTGCAGCTGTAACAATGAGAACTGGTCACAAACACGGACATGGAACATATAAATACAAATGGAATTACAAAACAATAAATGAAAGACAAAAATATGAAGACAATTCATTCAACAAAAAGGCACACAAAGCTCGAGGGCTCACATCCACAAGGGGCTAAATATCCTTAAAAGTCTTGCTTGTCTCCTTCTTCCTTCGTTTAGTCAGTAGTTAACTATGCTTTTGGTCTAATCTTCATTTCATAATGGCTGCGCAGAGCTCACGAAGTAGTTGTCTATTTGAGTGTGTTTTGGCGACTGCACATGTTAATTAGTGTCGGGCAGAACCCTTTTAGGTTACAATCGGTTCCTGCTAATAATCACCACTAGATGGCAAAGGAACACACAACAGAGAAACAACTCAATGGGTAATATAAAGAGACTGTTAACACCATATATAAGGCGCATCGGATTATTAGGCGCACTGTCGGCTTTTAAAAAAAACTGACTGCTTGTAGGTGCGCCTTATAGTGCAGAAAATACGGTACATGCGTTGGGGACATACCCCCAAACATATTAGGCAACCCACATCATCTAAAACTTACTGAGTCCATTTTTTTGCCAATATTTTAGAGCATCCAGAGCACAGCTGGTCACACAGTTTATTCATTCCCGTGGATATTTCCCCTCAGACGATATAGCAAGAGCTATCCGGTCTTCTTGTCTCAAAAGCAGCGTGTTGAAAATGGAATGAGGACTGACAGAAGGCCTGTGGCAGAAATGCCGCTGCTCTCGATTTAATAAGCTTGACATGCTTTAATTCTGCAATGGAAAAAGTCTAGTCAATACCTGTTTGTCACGTCGTTGAAACGGGAGAAAAATCATCTGCATTTAAATTGCACTCAAAACGTCTTAGGAACGAAGGCCACTATATGCAGAATGTATCAAGACGAAATAGAAGTTAACCTCAAAGACCGAGCACATTTTTGAGTAAAAAGGACATAAGCAGTAGAAACCAAGAACGCTAATTTAACTCTGATAAGAAGTAATGACTGACAAATTGAAGCTGGAGTCGAAGGACTCAAACTAAAGCGATATTCTTTTCTCTTATCAGCACTTGCAGAGACAGAAAATCCTCCAAAGAAAGACAAAAAAAAAAATAAAAGTAGCATCCCATCAAGTCAAATAAAGCATTAACGACTGGCTGACTCCAGTTTTCATGTCGGTCTTGTGCCGAGTGTAATAATGCTGCCTGTAGGATTTTCTATCATGAAGCTCGATTTCCCTTAGCTGTCGTTATGCCCGACGACAGCAAACTGCAGTTGAGACTGATTTCACAAGACCTTTGCAGGTTGCAACCAAGCCTTACACTCCATTTTTATTTATGTTTCTCTGTTGGGCCCAAGCCTTCAAAATCCAATTTTCTCCACTGTTTTCTACATAACACAGCTCGGAATGAGTCAGTGACATGGTTTAACGTCGACAAAGTCTGTCGTTTGCGTGCAATAGCATCAAGTCAAATAAAGCATTAACGACTGGCTGACTCTAGTTTTCATGTCGGTCTTGTGCAGAGTGGAATAATGCTGCCTGTAGGATTTTCTATCGTGAAGCTCGATTTCCCTTTGCTGTCGTTATGCCCGACGACAGCAAACTGCAGTTGAGACTGATTTCACAAGACCTTTGCAGGTTGCAACCAAGCCTTACACTCCATTTTTATTTCTGTTTCTCTGTTGGGCCCAAGCCTTCAAAATCCAATTTTCTCCACTGTTTTCGACATAACACATGCTCGGAATGAGTCGGTGACATGGTTTAAGGTTGACAAAAGTCTGTCGTTTGCGTGCAATAGCTTTTGAAAGGCAAAAGGCCTATGAAATGAGCAGATTTGAGTTTTTCGCTGTGGTGACTCAAATTTTACAGCCTGTTGACTAGGCGGGTTGCGACGCAGGAAAAACGACTGTAGGCGATGAAACACCGACGTCGTGTGCTTGAGTACATTTCCTGGAGGATGGTTTCACCAACGTAAGCTTTCACATAGGCGATAAAAGAACAG
>NW_017805839.1:491320-491802 GCF_001891065.2 Hippocampus comes | reverse complement strand
CCCGGCTTTTCACCGGGCGTGGCGGAGCTGTTGCATTGGGATCACACAGGGCAGCGAGAATCGAGCTGCTGGACAGCGTTGACCCCAAAACGCTGTCTCATCCAATCACCCCGGCAGTCAGTGTGACATTTAACGACACCAAAGATGCCAGCATTGTTCAACTCGAGCACTCCAAGAAAAGATGCGCGCTAATATGGAGTTAAATTGTTTTCTGTGTAAGAAAATTCATTAACAACCTCAAGCCGCAAGGGTTGTACTATCAATGTCGGTTCGTATTTTTTAATCAGGGCGGCCTGGTGGGCGAGTGGTTCGCGCGTCGACCTCACAGTGCAGAGGCACCGGGTTCGATTTCAGCTCCGGCCTTCCTGTGTGGAGTTTGCATGTTTTCGCCATGCCTGAGTGGGTTTTCTCCGGGTACTCCGGTTTCCTCCCACATTCCAAAAACATGCATGGCAGGCTGATTGAACACTCCAAATTGTCCT
>NW_017805839.1:407538-486721 GCF_001891065.2 Hippocampus comes | reverse complement strand
ACTCAATTTTTACAGCCTGTTGACTAGGCGGGTTGCGACGCAGGAAAAACGACTGTAGGCGATGAAACACCGACGTCGTGTGCTTGAGTACATTTCCTGGAGGATGGTTTCACCAACGTAAGCTTTCACATAGGCGATAAAAGAACAGAAAAGATCATAAATTTAAAAGAAAAAAAAGGGAATGGGACACAATTTAATCAATTCTACACATTCCACAAAATATGAAATAGATGTAGGTAATTATTCCAAAGTTGCAGGGTATGGACACACAATAACGGCTTCCTCTTTCATTTTTGAGCCTTTCCTGCTCGCGGGCATTTTAAATCGCACCTTTCACCGGCGTTTCATCAGGCGGTGTCGAGCTGTTGCATTGGGATCACACAGGGCAGCGAGAATCGAGCTGCTGGACAGCGTTGACCCCAAAACGCTGTCTCATCCAATCACCCCGGCAGTCAGTGTGACATTTAACGACACCAAAGATGCCAGCATTGTTCAACTCGAGCACTCCAAGAAAAGATGCGCGCTAATATGGAGTTAAATTGTTTTCTGTGTAAGAAAATTCATGAACAACCTCAAGCCGCAAGGGTTGTACTATCAATGTCGATTCGTATTTTTTAATCAGGACGGCCTGGTGGGCGAGTGGTTCGCGCGTCGACCTCACAGTGCCTAGGCACCGGGTTCGATTTCAGCTCCGGCCTTCCTGTGTGGAGTTTGCATGTTTTCGCCATGCCTGAGTGGGTTTTCTCCGGGTACTCCGGTTTCCTCCCACATTCCAAAAACATGCATGGCAGGCTGATTGAACACTCCAAATTGTCCTTAGGTGTGAGTGTGAGCGCTGATGGTTGTTCGTCTGTGTGTGCCCCGCGATTGGCTGGCAACCGGTTCAGGATGTACCCCGCCTACTGCCCGAAGACGGCTGGGAAAGGCTCCAGCACGCCCCGCGACCCATGTGAGCATAAAGCGGAAAATAGATGGATGGATGGATAGTTTAATCAGAGGAACATCCAGTATTTTTTTTATATTTATAAAACTATCTTGCATTAATCTTTTCAAGAACAGTGGTTACTCCTGTGGACAGCTTATCATGTGATCAGGGTGGATGAAAAGGTTGCACCAAATGTGATCCCAAACACTGTTGCATTTTGAAAAAATACCAAAAAAAAGTGTCAGGAAAAGGGATTTTAACACTGCAAAGTTCAAGTCAACAAAACATCCTTCGACATAACATGCATGCAACTGGGAACTGAAAATGGTCCACAACTCAACTCAAAAATACAAAGTGCTGTACATGGAGCAACTATCATATATACAATAAAGCAATGTGATGATGGTTGTCTATAAAACGTATGTTAATAAATACAGATTATTTCTGTCTGTGGCTATCATCGTTAGTTCCATGTTATTCCTGTTTGATAATTTCACAAGGAATTCGAAGGGAGGTTGACACTAATAGATTTTTACTGAGTGGCTCGCCACCATTCGAATGTAATGCAGTCGGGCGGCTGGAGCTCCAGGAGCGGTTTAGTTTTATCGCATCTCCTTGATGAAAAGCAAACAGGTTTTTTTTTCCCCCCTTGACAGTGGACTGCTGTTCTGTATGTAATCCCTTTTGGTTCGGGCGATGTTGTGCTGACAGCAGCTTGCAGCTTCCTCAGCACTCATCAGTGGTGATGACTGGGAAAGAAATTGGTCTCGTCAGGTGTAAAGACAACCCAGCCACCGCCTCCTGGGGAAGCTGCTGCGGATGGGCATTGTAATCACTTAATTCCAAAGAATTAAGTTGTAATGGAGGCGAAACCGAGTGTGCTACTTGACGGGCAACCAGCAGACGTGCTGTTGATTCAGACGTGACTTGTTTGTGGTTTAAAGCGGAGAAAAAAAAAACAACTTTCATCGAAAGGAATTTCAGCAGGATTAAAAATCAGTTGATTTACATGAACTACATATCCATTGTTACAAAGCTGACATGCATTGCTTCCACGAACAACATGCCTGCCAACAGTTAGAGAGAGCGACGCTAGTTTACAAAAACGAATTTGTTAGCTATATTTAGCAAATTTTCGGACCTCTCTTGTGACCTTTTTCACCCAAAAGCCATTTGTGACTTTTTTGTCCATCTTCGTATAATGACATAAGATTTATCTGCAGAAATGTGGGAGGGGGTGGGGGGGCAAAACAACGTCCAATTAGTCAAAGCACACATCATTTGCTGAATGTAGCAGCTCCCAAGGGGGTTGTGTAGCTACAAAGAAGTGCACGGAAATCAGAACTCTCCTCTGTAGTGCTCATTAGACTCGACTAATCATATCTATTAGCACCGGAACGAGCTGAACAAAAAACAGACAAGCGGGATATGGGACGAGGCTTCCTAGGTGATTCGCTTCAAAATTTTGTGTGTGTGTGTGTGTGTGTGTGTGTGTGTGTGTGTGTGTGTGTGTGTGTGTGTGTGTGTGTGTGTGTGTGAAAACACTGCCTGGCTCATCATAACTGCCCCTGCAGCAGCTGACGAGTCCCTCTTGATTTTTGATCTGTTCTCTGCTGAGCTACGCACAGCAGCTCGCGTCGTCTCTCTGTCCTCATTCTCGTATTTTTTTATTTTTTTATTTTTGGTGCAGCACTTGAAACAACATCCGCAATTGTTGGAGGGATTACATAGCAGCTTGAGCTTCTGCCCCATTTTAGTGCAATAAATAGAATAATAACTATCGTATCTGATGTCTTGCAACAAAAGACACAGCGACGACAAAATCGGATTAATGTTTGCGCAGCTACTTCATCTCATCATCATGTGACCCTACAAACATGGGAGGCTCATAAACAGACTCCAGGCACCAAAGTTTAATGGAATGTTTAATGAGTTTTAGCCTCAAGCTAGCTCCATTAGGGAGCTTGTGTTTTCATTAAGTGGGTTGTTTGTTTGCTTCATTTGCATCACGAGTCAGGCCTGTTTTTTGGGTTTTTTTCCTCCCAAAAAATTTATTTTCACCTGGTATTGTGTTTATTTCAAAGGACATCCCAAATGAATACGCGGGGGGCGCTGGAGCCTATCCCAGTTGTCTTCAGGCAGTGGGGGGAGGGGGGGAACACCCTGAACCGGTTGCCAGCCAATCGCAGGGCACACAGAGACGATCAATCATCCATGCTCATGCTCACACCTCAGGACATTTGGAGTGTTCAATCAGCCTGCCATGCATGTTTTTGGAATGTGGGAGGAAACCGGAGTACCCGGAGAAAACCCACGCAGGCCCGGGGAGAAAGAACATGGAAACTCCACACAGGAAGGCCGGAGCTGGAATCGAACCCGGTACTTCTGCACTGTGAGATGGATGCACTAACCACTGGACCACCGGGCCACCCTTGTATATATATAAAATTAATAAACTGGGACAGTCATGAACCCTACTTAAGTTTCATTTTTGAGCAAAAATTCAGCCGTTAAAAGTCGAAGGCCCCCGATATTGTCGTAATCTGAAGTTGCCCAGTGATAACGAAATGCAGCGAGTGTACCCCACAAGACCTGATTTAAGGGGGCATCAACGGATTACAATTGCACTTTTGACTTTAACATTGGATTTTAATTTTTCGAACATGTATTCCAAAAGAGCAGCTGACCAGCGACATCACGAGACAGACACGCAGCAGGACTCTAAACTTCATCGTACGCGTGATTACTTCATCTCAAGTTAAGGTAGCAACAGAACATTGGGTTCATCCATCCATCCATCCAATGGTCTGTTTTTGGGGCGGTGGGGTGCTAAAGAGAAAACTCGGCACGGCCTGAACAAATAGCAAACTCGACACTGCCAAAATCTATCAAAATTTAACGACTCCGTCAAGAAAAAAAATCTTCAGGGTCTCGGGGACATTTTTCATTGATCCTTGGTGGTCTGACATCGAGCCTTAACTGTGTTTATCACTCAAGTACAAGATGACAAGTCTTTGGAAAGACAGATTGGAAGTGGGCCAAGTGTCGAGAGGCAAAGGCTCGTTTGCTTGCGTTTGGTGTCATGGCAGACTTTTAATTCGCTTGTTCAAACAGCTAAAATAGATGCACCAGCCATGATCAAATCGTTCAGAAGTTAAAACGTCACATCCACGGCGAGACAGGATTGGATTTTTCTTGTAGCGAGGCGACTGTCGGTGCGAAATGATTCCTCTCTAACTGGATTATGCACTCTGTCTGAACCCGGGGATGAACGCTACTTGGCTAACGCCGAGTGCATTAGCAAGCGCGGAGCAGCTAATGAAAGCATGAAAACATTCAGACTGATGAGGAGCTGCCCTAAATAAGCTTATGTTTTATATATCTGGCAAGCAAACAAATAATCGCCCTCTTGTGTTTTGAAAGTTTAATAAGAGTTTATGGCTCATCAGAGACGTCGTACCGAACAAAAGCTGCTTGTGTTGATCGACAATGGATGAAATTAACAATGACATTTTGTATTTATTATTACGTTTAATGGGATAGGAGAATCGCTGTGTGAATATTCCAAACTCCTTTTGTGACTTACTTTTGCCTGGTTGCAGTTCAGTTTCCCATAGCTGAGGTCATGTTGATCTGATTGATCTGATGTTGATCTAATGGTTGTCAACCTGGGGTTCCTCCTTGAACCTCCATGTCCAGCGTGCCAATAAATCTAACATACTAGCAAACCAGACAAACATACTAAGGCCATAGGTCATTATTAGCTCAGTTTGGGCCACTTCAGAGCTATGATAAAACTATGGCCTATCACATCAATCTGACATCCGTGCATGCATCCATTTTCCAATCCGCTTTATCCTCACAAGGGTCGCGAGGGGTGCTGAAGACTATCCCAGCTTTCTTTGGGCAGTAGGGAAACCCTGAACCGGTTCCCAGCCAATCGCAGGGCACACAGAGACAAACAACCATCCACGCTCACGCTCACACCTCGGGACAATTTGGAGTGTTCAATCAGCCTGCCATGCATGTTTTGGGAATGTGGGAGGAAACCAGAGTACCCGGAGAAAACCCACACAGGCCCAGGTAGAACATGCAACCTCCACACAGGGAGTCCAGAGCTGGAATTGAACCCGGCACCTCTGCACCGTGAGGTCGATGCGCTAACCACTGGACCATCGGGCCGACCTTTTGTTGCACCATTTCTGCTATTTTATAAAAAATGGCAGTCTTCATCAATCTGACTCCAACTTTCTCTGGTAGCTTTTGCCAGATCAGCTTTAAAAGTTGGAATCATGTCACTGAACATTTTCTTCAACTTCGGATTGAGATCCAGACTATTTGTAGACCATGACGTTGACGATAGGGGTCCTATTTTAGTAGACTGCCGCAAGAGTGCAGCCGCTGAGCGGCTACTCAAAGCTGCTGTTTGGTCCATCAGCACAAACAACAGTTAGGATCCGTCCCCGCACTCGAAGGCAAAGAGAGGCTCTCCTCTCACCCATCGGAGTGAGAGGAGAACGGCAACGGATGATTGAAGACAAATGATGCAGCAGCACACATAAACAGACAAAATAACATTACTGACAGGGACATTTGGTTTATTCTATGGCACAAATGACCAATATTACTGCGGCCGACCGAGTGGCATAGTTTTGAAATTCTCCTGCGTGTAATTTTTATGTCTGTATTACACTTCCCCCTCGTGGACAAGACACACACACACACACACACACACACACACACACACACACACACACACACACACACACAAGCAGAACAATGAATTGTTTTGCATTTCTGTTCATTTCAATTGTGAAAGAGGATTTGTGCAATGAGGGGTTTGAGTTACGACAGTGGTCACTGACTGAACTCAACTCAAATCAAGGCATCACAGTATTTCCTTGACACCAATTACTACTACTACTATTTTCCTACTAGACGGGGCTACAGTGCCATCTTGTGATGTCATCGAGCATTATATAAACAACAACAAAGTGCAAAGCGACTCTAAAATGTTTCAAATTATAAGTTAACTAGTTGACTATAAGTCAAAAAAGAATTTAGAAGTTCATGGAACGAAATGCTCTTTGTAGCCTTTCTTATGATGAAAAGGAGAGGTATTAAAGGCTGCAACACCGCACCTCACGCATGTCATTCAAAGTACAACCTTCAAAGTCCCCCTGTGTGTTCATTTATCTCAAGGATCCTTTTCAGCGCTTTTATCGAAATGCGTGACGTTCAGTATGTTCATGAATACTGCACGTTGATGCTTAGAGCTCCCCAAAGATTTCATCTGAGCATTCGTCAGGTGGTAAGATTGCAAAATACGTTGCATTTTGTCTTGCAGGTCACTGAATAGTCCCTCGTGAGACGAATGACTCTGGATTAAAGCATAACATTCTTGTTTTCACGTCTACTGGCAGACTTGTATTTGGAGCGTTCCATCGTTTATGAGGTTAAAGACTGGGAATGGTCCTCACCCAAATTATGTGACTGATGTGCATTTATTTTTACGGTTTGATTAAATAGAGTGAGAGTGCCGTGGTTCAAAATTAGCAACAAGCTGTTGAGCTCGATCTGGCCAAAAGGGGGCAGTGTTGCATCGCATTGCCAATTGCTTATGATCGTCTCGCCGCATTCAGGATTTGAAATGATTTCTTTATCAATTTTCTTTCTTATTTTTTTTTAAAACGAAACCATTTGTTTACAGATCAAACGGTCACCTTGCATATGTTCACATTTCGACCCTTCCAACCTCGAATAGACTGTGGAAAAAGATGAAAACAATCTCAAAGAGTGGCCCGATGACATTTATTTAGGGAACTAATCAAAGCGCGGATATGAACACTACCTTGATACTGTCCAGCGAAGAACAGCAAATGCAGTTGTTGACATGACTAGACTTTTGTCTTATCACTTTCTATGTAAATCCTTTTTCCCTATGGATTTGTGTCTTTGGCTATGTACAATTTGCCATGAAATGAGCCCCCTTTTCCCGAGACTCCATCCGAGGGTACTGCATCGTATCCCATTAGGCTTACAGGGGGGCATTCCTTCCCAGCATTATTCATCTGAAGTGATCTTTATTTCTACTGGCAGCCACTGTCTTCCCTTGTGAAGATAAAGGCCCAAGAGGCAGTGCGCCGCCGCGGCTTCTCTTCATTTTTCTCTGCATCGTCTGCCCAATAGGAGGACATGCAAGGCATTTTGACAATTCAGAAAAGGAGAAGACGGCAGGCAGCAAAGGGGTGAGACAATGAACGTAAACTCTCTCAACTAAAGTCAAACACAACATTCTGAAATATTTTTTCAACATTTTCATACTTTCTCAAGGAAATATTTTGATGAGGGCCATGCAGTATCCTGCATGTTTTAGACGTTTCCCTGCTTCAGCACAGCCGATTCAAATGATCGGCTCATCAGCAAGCTTTTCAGAAGCCTGGTAATTATCTATATGCCTGTGAGTGTTTTATCCAATTTGACTCTCAGGATGTAAAACGCTTCTCTCTCTCTTTCTCAGATCATCTTTCTGTATGTTGCTGCACCATTTGTGTTCCAATATTCATTTAACATTTTACACAGCATAGTCAATGCTTTTTTTTTTTTTCTCGGCCTTTCAGAATTTGTTCTTGCATTAAGCTAATGGATTTTTGTAAACCGGAGATATGTGTTTTGTTCAAGATGCAACGTGTAATCTTATTTATTTTGAGTTGGTTTTACAATAAACTTCCAGCAAGAGCCTCTAAACAGCACACACTGACTCTTTTTGAGGAACTGTTTTTTTGGCAAGCTGCAAACTGCAAGCACAGCGACGGCATAATGTTGTATGGCAGGCTGGTAGGTGGTCACGGTGTCATGGTATCGGAGCATTTATATGAGTATGACTACAGACGTGCAGTATACAGTTGATCCCCAGCCCAAAAGTCTCGAGAAGGTCAATTGAAGTTCATGTTCTAGTGCATTTTATTTTCATCGTGAAATTTCAGCCGCTGCCACAATATCCCGAACTTCTTGTCAGGATTGTAGCCTTCAGTTCAATTTAGGAGAAAGTTTATGGCAGCACATATGTTGAAGATGAGTGGTAAACGAGCTACCGGTACATGCATTCTCCCATCACAATGGCCTGTGTGGGCATTATAAGACCACTAGAGGGCAGTAAGTATAAGGAACTGATGTATCCTCCTATTTTGTATTTTTGGGACTTTTTACCTTTTAACCCGCCATTCAATATGTAAGACAAGACTCCTCACTCAATGTTTGGCGCTCACTGGCATGACAAGCAGCCCACTCACACATTGATGTCTGCTCCACTCTCACCTCGAGGGGACGCAGCACTCTCCAGCCCCCTCATTCCCTTCTTATCTCTGCCGCCAAAGCTTGTTTGCTTGGAAATGTCAACGACGATGGAAGAATGCTGGTTATGTAACGCATATATCCACGCTGTCTTGCTTTTTTTGTTTGTTTGTTTTTTTTTTTTAAGCGTGGGATTTTGTGTGGAGTGGAAAATGCTTTATAGTTGCAGACCCCGCTCAAATCCCACACCAAATTGCATCCCACTCTGCAGATTTAGCGAGTTGTATTTCTTTATTTAGAAGTGATTTAACAGTTGTCCTTCCAGCTGAAGACTCGACACGCTTGAAGTGTCTTATATGTGACGATTTTGTGAATTTAAAGGTTTCAACGCTGGAAACATGGATAATGAGGCATTAGGGGTTAAAAAAAGCGGCTTCTAAAATGAAAGTGATCGGGGGAAAAAAACCCCGCATAGTTATGGAAATTACTTTTGTCCCCTGCCACTGCGTGGGTGACCTCTGGAATATTTTCTGTGACCTCTCAGAGACTAAAGAGGGCTTAATGGTAAGTGGAAGAGGGCCGAGGAAGTGTGTGCGCTGGAAGGAGGAAATGCAGTCGAGCAGGTTACTTTTCACTGTGGGAGGCAAGCTAGGAAGGAAACCCGAAAGGACACATCGGGGCAAAAACAGGATGGCTCTCAGGAACATACTGGATGAGAGACGGTGTTGATAGCCAAGGGAGTTGGTGACAAGAGGAAACCTTGTTCTTCCATCTGGTCTTCTACGGCTATGTTGTTCCTGGCCAGGAAGAACACGGCAAATGGCAAATGGGCTGTCACTTATGTAGCGCTTTTCTACATTTGGTACTCAAAGTGCTTTACACTGTTTTCTCATTTTCTTACTGATGACGCAGCATCAGGCGCAACTGGAGGTTCAGTATCTTGTTCAAGGATTGAACCTCCCCAACCTCTGGGTTGGGAGACAACCATTCTATGGAGTAGCAAAGCATGCCTCCGTGGCCATATTTGTGTACAAGGGGCGCCTTCATGCTAGAGTAGAAAAGGGCTTCCCATAAAGTGTTCCTTCAAATATGGAAGAACAAAAATAAGAATAAAAAATATCCAGAATGTCCTGTCTCCATTTACTGTTTTTGATGCAAGAACTGTTTTTTGTTTTGTTTTGTTTTTTAACTTGTGTCTCGGTCTCTTTCTAGCGGTGCAGTCCCTGAACAGCTTGAACGATCAGATCGCAAGTTTCATCGTGACAGGACCCAAGTCACTTGAGCAGGATGATAACGTATATCGTCCCCCCGAGAAGGAGACGCTGCAGAAGTCAATGACCTTGATGAGGCACCTCCTCGTGGATGCTCAGGTATGCAGTTTTGCGCTCTTGAGGAGCAGCATGGGGCCGCTACAGCTTTTTCTTTTTTTTCCATTCCAAATTTTCCAAATTTAAGAACCACATCTGTATGATGTCATTTTTCTTCTTTGAACCACATCCGATCTCTCAACAAAGATTTTAGCTAATTGCTTCGGGGCAAATGAGCGGCATTTACTTGTTACTCTCAAAATACCGTAAATGTTCATTTCCTTCTTTTTCAAATCTGAACCTGTTAATACACACGAGGAACTACTCAAGATTAGTGGCCCATCTCAAGCAACTTTACTGTTTTGTCATTGTTTACTGGAACTCCTCATTTCAGTCACAGAATGAAATATAACAAGAGTGACTTGCAAGAGTTTTTAGCATCGTTTTAAATACATGAAATATAACCACGTTTAATGCGCATTCGTGCACATTTCAATGATTGAACCACAATATGATTTTTAAAAATAAACAAATGCTATTAAAAATAAATAAATACATTTAGGAACAGGACTGTGCCATGATTTTATTCCCTGTCCCAAGTCATAATTGAAATATCACAATACCGTGTGACTTGTGGGAATAGCCAACATTTACGAAGGGGTAAATCGTGTGTTAGCTCAGCGACATGACTTCAGGGCAAATTTAAACAAAATTTGCTGATAAATAAAAATAAGACAATACACTACACTGTACATGTAGTTGGGATGAGGAATTGTACAAATATGTAGAAAAAAAATACATTTCTCAACATTTAAATGATCACATTTCGTGGTGACATGTAGTTGGGATGAGGAATTGTACAAATATGTAAAAAAAAAATACACTCTCAATGTTTAAATGATCACATTCCGTGGTAAAGTCTCCATTTTGGAAGCAGGGACAGGCAACAAATGCTATTTTCCCACAGATAGTTTAAATATGTTTTTTTTAGATTATCGTATTAAACATTAAATCAGCTCAATGTACAGGACCTGTTTCTTGACAAAAATTTGGCAATAATTTTATCGTACCTTTGAACATTTTATTTCCTAATTATACATAAGTCCCTTTTGGTAGTTTTCTGTAACACTGCCAGCTAAGAAATAAACTGTTGTCGGGAACCTTATTTACCAAGTGTTAAGCAACATGATATTATAAAGGCTCTTGAGATCATTTGGAGGGAATGGAGGTTTTTGCATTGCCCGCGTGGCATCCTCTGTTAATACGTCATACAAAGGCCAAAGTGGAGATTTTTTTTCTCCCATATCCATTGTCTCACTGTTTTCTCTGACGCTTTCACTCGTGTTGATCATTTGCGGGAAGAGGAAGATGAGGAGCATGAGATGAGAGGCTGGGAGCTCCAATTAGAGGCCGCTGTCGAAGAGGGCAATGTCAAGAGTGTGAATGAGCTGTTTATTCAAAATTATTCAAATGAGCTTGATGAGTTGTTACACACCCTAATCCAACATCTGTCATTGTGCATGCATGCCGCATGGCGCACAATGTTACCTTTCGCGCAATTTACCAGTCTGGGGGAGGAAACGGTTGTACCGTGTGGCATTTAGTGCAAATATGATGATCCCTGGTTGGCTTCTGACAATCAAAAGACTGTCATCTTCTTAGAATGTCGCCTCAAAATCAACGGGTGACACCGAGCAAATTCCCAGATGGTCTTGTTACACCCTATTGCCACTAACATGGACATTCAGGAAAACAAATGTCAATTTTTCGGTTCAAACTAAATGAGTTAGTTATTATTGGCTGTTGGCCATCAGTGAAATTGGTTTCACTCTGCAGATACTTGAAAAGGATTTACTCATTTAATGACTCATCAGCCTTGAATACATCCATCCATACATCCATTTTCTGAACCGCTTTATCCTATCAAGGGTCGCGGGGGGTGCTGGAGCCTATTCCAGCTGTCTTCGGGCAGTAGGCGGGGGACACCCTGAACCATGCATGTTTTTGGAATGTGGAAGGAAACCGGAGTACCCGGAGAAAACCCACGCAGGCCCGGGGAGAACATGCAAACTCCACACAGGAAGGCCGGGATCGAACCCATGATCTCTGGACTGTGAAGTCGACGCGCTAACCACTGGACCACCAGGCTGCCCCTCTTTAATAACACAAACATCAAGATATTGAGATTCGTAAGTGTGCCGCATTTTTAATGAGCCCCTGCAAATTTTATTTTATTTTTTTCTTAATCCATCGACAGCAAACTTCACATCGCCTCTCCTCGGGCCTCATTTTTTGTGTATTGTGCAGTCAATCTTGGAGGAAATTTGCTGCTGAGCCTGTGAGCCTTTGCTCCTGACCTTATCTCGCTCTCTCCTTCCTCATGCTGGAACCAGCTCTGACTACATTAGTGGAGCTGTCAGTCATGTGTGGTTGAAAATGAGGAGGTAGGGAAGGCGTTTGGGGCACAGGAGGATGTGGATGCATCTAAACAAGTAAGTGAGGGTGACTTTTGTCCGAGGAGACGCTGATAAATAAGATGTGTGTGACTCCATATGACCCCCCTCCTGATGTATTCATCAGTGAATAGCTACTGACAAGTCCCTCACTTTTGGAGTCGCAAAGTATGCACTGTGCATCCGCACAAAAACACGACAGGCACAGTCAAGTTTTGGCCTTTTATTTTTTTTTCTTCAGGGTGAATGGAAGCTTAGACAAGGTGGAAGAACTGATGAGCAGCTCCAAGATGTGAAGAGTAGTGTCATCTTTCACATGTCAAATTGTGGTGCTTTGAGATATGAGTTTATTTGTGATGTCAAAGCGGCCATACTTATTTGTCATGTCCTTGTTTATGATGAGACTTGTGTAGCCGATACTACCGGAGACAAATTCCTTATGTGTTCTACATACTTGACCAATAAAGATGATTCTGATTCTGATTGTTCTGGAATTGCGGACGTCACAGCTCACCTGTTTTTCTGGGTTTGGCCACGTGACCTTCTCAACGTGAGCAGGAAGGCACTTTGATGTCAATTCTAGTTAACAACAAAGGGCAGATTCTGAAAAACAGGTGAATTAATGTGCTTAATTCTTATCCCACCAACACAATATTAATCAGAATACCATGTTTAGACTTGTGGGGGCACGCAGAAGATATTTGCAACAAAAGTTTTTGACTTGACTTCCATTTTAAAGGGTGAAAACACCTCAACATGCAGTTGATACTTTCTGTTAGCATTAAGCTAGCAGGAAAAAAAGGCTAAGCTGTGGTTGTTTTAAATACCCTAGGTGTAATTCTTTTTGTTTCATGTTTAGTTCAACAGTCAGCTTCAACTGGTTTAGGCATTAAACAGCTCGAAGCATCTTGTTTGAATAATTATTCAGTATTTGGTAAAGTGCTAATCTTGTAAATGGAGTTGAGATGAGTTGACTGCCGCCGTACAGCGCTGGAAAATATGAAACCTTAGCTTGAAAGTCAAAGCAAAAAAAGAAGTCATCCAAATGAGAGCATAAATTAAAACAACTCTTAAATTATGTCATTCGTATCTCAAGGGCACCACTGGAAAGAAAGCTGTCACTGTCTTCAATCTGGCTTATGACATTATGCAGTATTATTACCCAAATCAGTTTCCCTCTAGAGCATCGATTGAGCTCATCCATTTAATTTTATGGATGAGACTAATGTTCAGGTAATTCTCCCTGCTGCCACCAACCTCATTTTGTGATGCCAGGGGATGTTTTCATCAATAAAACGCAGATAAATATGAATATGTAGTGCTTCACAGGAATGGGCTTGGCGGATAGAACCACACCTCCACATCAATACGACTTTTGCATTTAAGTTTCATTTATCGGAATTGCCCACAACACTCAAATAAATCCCTTGCCTTACAAAAAAAAGATCAATTTCAGTCGATAATACATAAATCTACCGGGTGAATCATCTCCCTCTCTTTGTCCCTTGAATAAAAATAAATCAGACCCCAAGGGATCTAAATTCACTGGTTTCATGAAGCTGCTGTCTCGTTTAGCGGCTGACCGTTCCTTTATCTGTGTTTTGTTGCAGATAATCTAATCTTGCGTCAAGCAATAACATCAGCATTCTGGCCAACATAGCAGCTTCACTTCAAGAGCCGCACTTGAACAACAATCCCACACTGGCTTTTGCACTGTGGATTTCATTTCGTGCACCTGTTCAAAAAGCCAACAAGCGGACTAATTGTCTGTGTGTTTGTACACGGAGATTCCGCGTGGCCATCTCTTTTCCAAACCCCCGCTGGCCACTTAGCGCCTGCCCATAGCTTATTCCCTGCGGCACTTTGTTTCTATTGTTTTGTTGTTCTGAAACAATAGAACACCAGCGTGCAGGCAGCCTGCCAGCTCCTGCCAATCAAATCTGAAAGGACAAACACAAACACTTTCCCCCCCAAAATGCCGTTCTAAAGCCCACTGACATTGTTTCCGACAAAAATGAGGGATGGTTGAAAGCTGTCTGTTAAACGCCGTCCTCAGTTAATGATCATCCCCATTACATTATATATCGGGCCGAACTCATAAATGTGCATTATCACACACCTATCCTGGAAGTGTCCTATTAATATTGCAACACATCTGACTCACTTCCACATATATGTGCCAAATGTGCCAGGGTCACGGAAGAGTGCATCCTGCTTGCAGTCTCAAGAGCACCGGGGTTGCGTGGCGAGTGGGGGGGTGGGGGATGCTGACGATTGAGCATGTGATGGGTTTCGCAGGGTCAATCTGTCCCTCTCTGAATGGGACCTCAGCTGGCCCTCCTGTACGCGCTTTCTGTCCATGCATTATGCATCGCCTTCGTCAACGTCTGCCCTCCCCACCATCCCCCTGACACTGGCCGACCTCTGTAATGCACCGATGACATCTTGCCGCTGTCTTTGTTTGATTTGTGTAGATCCAATGGATTTTTCTTTTGGGAGTCACTCCAATGGTGATGTGAAATCACACCTGAGTAGTTGTGATTGGAGTTGAAGTGCTGAGTTGGATCGTTTGACAAGGTTTTGGGTGATAAGCCTCATCAAGTTGATTGGGCAAGGAACACAATGTGTAACTCAAACTAGAAGAAAGCTAATTACGATAATTAACGGGCTACAATTCAAATAAGTGAGTGATCAAAAATAGTATATCCAACCTAAGAGTTTTTCAGGATATGATAGGCCAATTTTTTTGTTTGACTCGTGAGAAAAAGTGATGGATACAAGCGCTGTGTGGTGCCAGTGAACTCCACTCAACTCAACTCACTTCACAACAAACAGCAGTTTGGCAGATAGTCAGCTATTTTTCAAATGAGAGGCTTCGGGCTGTTTATGCCACTCATGGATGAATTTTACTGTCAAGGGAATTTTACATTGTGTATTTAAAACAACATGACATTGCCTTCAGGGGTAAGTCAAATCAAAACTGTTGTTTCCGATAATATGAGTGATGTGCCCCCACCAGTTTAAACACAGTATTTTGATTAAGATTTTGTTTGTGAAATATGATTTAGGCCTAAAAATCCACACATTTTTATCCATCTCGACTGGAAATTACATCACAGTGCCTATTGCTCACCTGTTTTTTGGATTTTGTCATGTGATGTTCACAAGTAAGTCTATAGATCTTTATTCTACTGCCCCTGGGTGGCCAAGGCACACACACCAGAGGGATCAGCACAATGTCCATTGACCACAGCAAAAAGTGTTTAATTTTTTTTACAATCGATTTAATTATGTCATGACTGTATGTTTTATAGAGTGTTATTTTTCTTCTTAAAAAACATACTGTATAACAAACATTTTTTGTTCATTATTTGTGATGGAAGGCCAGAATGGATTAATGGTATCTCCATTCATTTCAATGGGGAATGATGATTTGAGATAAAAAGTTTTTTTTGAATTGTGAGAGTATGAGAATGATGAAATTTCTCAATCACTCCTTTGTATATATTTCATCTGGTGGATTTAATTTTATTCATAATTTTCATTTGCCCTCCCCAGACTCTTTTGGCTGTTGGAATCCCCAATGTAGTCATAATTTATCAACCTTAGTGAAGGTCGTAGAATATTTCGAAAAGCTAATGCAGAGTTTAAATTATACAGGATGTACATAATAGAAAGGCAGCAAAAAAAGTGTTCTAATTAATTCACTGTTTAAAAAGAACAGGCTTCCTGCTGTTGTGTGTCTAGCGGTAATGCTGACATTCAATCGCGAAAATCAATAAGTGCTTTCTTTTGTTACAGGTCTACAGAACGCACGCACAGTTTCCCTCCGCTCATCCAACATTCAAAACCGAGCTATAAATAAATGTTTCCAGCGAGGACATACTTTGAAGGTGACAAGTCTTTTGATGAGAAAACTTGTTTAAAGCCTTAAAATAACATCGACGGCTCAACTCAAAAGAGCCTTAATACCGTACCGTTGTGGTCTTCAGGGACACACAAGATACAACCTTCCAATTGTTCTTAGACAGGCGCATGTGCGCACGGCGACTGGCGCATCTTCATTTTTCGTACCGAGTCAAGTCTAGTTCACCGTGTTTGGGAATTTAACAGACCACCCTGCTCCTCGCTGGGCGTTCCGATGGACTATGGGTGTTTTATATTTTCCGCCTCTTACAATTTGGTGGCGGAAAGTAGACTCAAATTTAGACCAGCTAAAGGATGGTCTAAGTTGTGGCGCAAGTGTTGTATCACAATTTTGTTGGATTCGATCAAGGCGCGGGCAGTCAGATTCTGTGCTCCTTGGACGTGCGTGGTGGATGTCATCGTATTTCATTCATCTGACAGCGTGGGTCAATTTGTCTGAATCATTGTAGAAATGAATCCATTGCATAAATTATAAACTTATATATACTTTTAAATGCGTGCCCCTGGCCGTGTCACAACTATGGGTGGAGTTGGGGTTGTCACACAACGGACGCACCATCGGCGGTCTCCACTTGTCCACTCCACTGTGGCCAACTTTACATCAGCCCCAAGAAGAAGAAGAAGAAGAAAAAAAAAACCCTTTATTTGTCTCACAATGGAGAAATTCACAATTTACAATTTTTTTTTTTTTTGTAGTTCCTTTTAAACGTATTTTACGTACACGGATCCCACGGGTAGATTCCAGCTGGTTCTTCCGCCATGTCGACCACGCAGTGAGTTTAAAAGGAATGAGGGGAGCAGCTTCCATTGACGGCAAACAAGTCGGATGTGTTCCCTGCCACAAAATGTCCCTTCCTAGCTGCGCCTGTCTACCAAAACACCAAAAGAAACAAAACTGCACCCTGGAGCACACTTTCTCTACACTTTATGCTCGACTTGCGCCGGACGTGACAACAGGGCCCTTCGACTCCAAACTTAAAGTCAAATTGATTTTGATATCAGATTTAGGCACTGTTTTAAATAGCTTGTTTTTTTTTTTTTTTTTCTTCACAGTGATGCATCAAAATCAGTGCTGTCTTTGCAGCGATGACGTACAACACGGAGCCTTTTGTCAGGCTGGAGGTTGTTCAAAATATAATAGTTAATGCGCTCCCGCAGCAATATGATTACCTGACAAGATTGTTACGTGTTATGATTCATTAGGGCCTTTTATGGCCGCTGCATTCATTTGCAATGGATTAGATATGATGCCCTGTTTGACTAATAGTTTTAGTGTGGTGTTGAATAAGCCAGAATGTTTCATGAAAGACAAATTTCAAAGTCCTACATGTAAGCTCTGGGCCTTTGAATATTTTCCATAACGCGGCATGTCAAACGGCGGTTGCTAGGCAACACAGTTTGTCTGACAGGCAACATCACACAAAGCCGTATTTGGATTCGTTTTTCTGTATTCCATGCATGGAAAATGTAATCTAAATGATGTTTTAATCTTTGCGCTCAGTTCCATGTTTTGCTCAGACGTTAATTGAGGCCAGTCTTCATTTCAGCAGTTGTCTCTGTTGTTCAACAGCGGGAAAACAATCTCATGAAAGCTTGGAGCTGATTTTTCTCCACTCTTCACTGTTATGCACTTTGGGACATTTGAAACAAACTCTTTGGTCTTGAAGAACCATGAGGACCACTGTCGGAGCATTTTCATAAGTTAGAGTACATCTCGGAGCAATTATGATCCAGTTGAATCGCAAAAAAAAAAAATGGTGCTACTTGCTCGAGTAACATCCTCGACATTCTATTCCTATTTTATTTTTTCTTAATAGTGACACTCCAGGATTGAGACTTAGCTTTGCATATTCTCCTGTGCACGTAAGTTACAAAAAGTGGGCCGCTGTGCACTTTTTGCACATCATTTACCGCTTATACGCACCCCTATTAGAGCCCCAACCTCAGCAAAAGGTGTGTTAATCGAAGAATAAGAGAAAAATGTACAAGACATGGAATACTTTATGCTGTCAAGTGAGCTCATTCACCTTGTCTGTTAGACCAACTGCAAAACCAAACTTCAATACTCATCATAGATTGGCATTGAACACACACACAAAAAAAAGACAATTATTCTCTCCCGGAATCACTTCTGCAATGCGGTTAAAAACGTACCTTATCCTGAGCATCCCAGCATTGATGCCTGTTTATTTTTCGTTGGAATATGCAAATATCAGTCTGATGAAAGTAACTGCAGTTTTTAGCATAAGAAAAGGTCCTTGAAACGCAGTTCTGCAAAAATCTGCCATCAGCTGTTCAGCTGCTGGGTGACCTCTCTCTGAAGGCGACGGCATTCATTACCCCCCCCCCCCCAAAAAAAAGGATGCGCCGAGCAGTCTCCCGTCGCTTGTAAAGGGATATTAACAGCTTACTTTGATTTACATTGAAATTCAAGACACTACATGTGAAATGAGTCATGCACGCGGCAAGAGCGGGGATATGATTGACATTTTTCAATTATTACTGCGAGATGAATTTGATATGTGTTGTGCATTAATTAACGGGAGGAAATGGAAGTCTCAGAATCAGCACGGTTTATGTTAAGATTCTGCTGAGGTCCACTGCAGAGCTACCATCGGAGAGTGTAAATTCAGGCTCCTCTTCTGTCTCCTGGCTGGGCCTTTTCCCCTTCCCAAAGAAACTTTCCAAAGACATTTGTTTTTAACTCATTTTGCTAGCTCCTAGGTTTCATTTTAGCGGTAACCTATCATGTGACCGAGAAGCCCCGCCTTGACCTGCGTCAAGAGCGACATATTGTAGACGGATGTAACAGAGAATCCTGTAATTTTTTTCAAAATAAAATATCTTTCAGATTCCGAAATGAATAAAACAGAAGTAACATAAGTTATTTATTTCTGTGCGACCCGGTACCAAATGACCCACGGACCGGTACCGGTCCATGGCCTGGGGGCCAGCAGCAAACAGCACTCGTACCCTTTTTTTCTCATGACAAATGTCATTGGTTTTGACAAAGTCTGAAAATGTTACCATCAAACTCATCTCAGACTGAATTGTAAAAAATGTTCCTGTCGTGCTTCTTGTCATTGAGGTATTCTTCTTTTCTCTTGATTACTTATTTTGATTAAAAATCTGTGAGGCGGGTACTTTTTTATTTATTTCCAGGTAAGGTTTTATTCGTCATATAAGTTTGCATTTGGATGGTCTTAACTGCAAGCACAGGTTTATCCAATATGTCTCTTTTCCCCCAAACTAAAGAATCCTCTTGCACTACACCAATGTTGATTTTCTTTCACTCTCATTTGGATTCTATCTCCTGTCTTGGCTGATTCGGTCGGGCACAAGTAGCAAATGACACCCTGGGAGACAATTAATCATGCCCAGTCTTCCTCAGACCAATTCTCTCGAAATCCTCACCAAGATTGATCACTTGCTTGCCTTTAAAGTCCCACCTGTGAGTGCAATATTGTCGATAGGAATGAAGTACAAGTATGGGACCTGCCTCACATGTTATGGCAACAGTAAAGCATTTTATTAAAATAGTTTGAATTTCAAACCTCTAGTATTACAAGGCGGCCCGGTGGTTAGCATGTAGGCCCCACAGTGCAGAGGTGCATGGTTTGATTCCGCCTCCGGCCTTCCTGTGGGTTTTCTTTGGGTACTCCAGTTTCCTCCCCCATTCCAAAAATATGCGTGGCAGGGTAATGTGGGAGGAAACCGGAGTACCTGAAGAAATCCCACACAGACACGGGGGGAACATGCAAACTCCACACAGGAAGATCGGAGCCTGAAAGCGAACCCATGACCTCTGCACTGTGAGGCTGACGTGTTAACCAGTCAACCAAGGTGCCGCCCATACAAATAAATATATATAGAGTTATACACACACGCACGCACACACCTTCAATCTTTTCGGTTAATTTCAAATTATTTTGTTGGGTCACCCTTTTCATTTTTCCCCACCTCACGAGCGCTAACCCAAGATGGCGTGTGCACGATTGCGCGTCATGACATGTGCGTCATAGCCTTCCAGTGACACGGCAGACAATCATATTGCAGTGGGTCGGATCCAGCCTCGGAGGCTGCTTATTTTTCTGCTCCATTTGCATTCGCTATCGTCAGCATCTGAAGCCATCGCTACCGAGTCTTTCCATATCCAGAGCAAGATTGATAAAACGGACGTTAGAATTACAACTGGCTCGACCTCGCTATGTTCATGGCTGAGGTGTTTTGCCTCTCACGGGAACTTGGTTTTGATGTGATTACTGGTTTAGAAAATGACATTTTTTTATGCACAGCTGGCCTACTAGTGTGCCAACAGTGTCGCCCTCCGGACTTGACTGTTAACAGCTCTTCGGCTTCCTCAAACATTGCCGCTTTATCTTCCAATTGGCACAATTTGGATTAGTCTCTGCAAGACAGGTTTTTTTTTTCTAATCACAACTTTCAGCCCATCTTCTCTAATGGAACCGCAATATTTTTCCTCATTTGGATGCCAAACCCATCCATGTTTTGAAATCCATTTTGGCAGTTTGAAGGCAGTCTCAAATAAGGTGCACAGACATGAACCAATGTTTCCGAACATGTCAGTTTGGTTAAGATTCATTCGCTACATTTTGTCAGTTCTTTTCCAGATCAGGAGCGGGCATAGTATCTGATTGCTTGATTGCTAAGAATTCTGAATGAAGTTGAATTGTGTATGTTGAAGAAATTGAAGCAGAATATACAGTCGCGCATTAAATGATTGCATTGCATGCAGCCACTTGACAAAATAAAATTGAGAAAATTCGACACGGGCGGCCCGGTGGTTGACTGGTTAGCGTGTCGGCCTCACAGTGCAGAGGTGCTCCGCTCGATTCCGGCTCCGGCCTTCCTATGTGGAGTTTGCATGTTCTCTCCATGCCTGTGTGGGTTTTCTCTGGGTGCTCTGGTTTCCACCCACATTCAAAAAACGTGCATGGCAGGTTCATGACACATTCTAAATTGTCCCTAGGTGGATGTTTGTCTACGTGTGCCTTGCGATTGGCTGGCAACCAGCTCAGGGTGTACCCCGGAGACAGCTGGGATAGGCTCCAGCACACCCCGCGACCCTTGAGAGGAAAAGCGGATTTTTTTCAGTGCAAGGTTTCAAACGGAGCACAAAAACTACAAATTGCTGACTTTTTCAGTGAATAACGGGATTGATTTCACAAAGGGGAGGGGCTAGTGGGATTGGTGTATTTGTAAATGGTGAGCTGCAAATATGCAGGGGTGACAGTACATGACCACAAGGAAGTTGGGGGGGGGGGGCGAGGTTGTCTTTACTCATTTTCCCTCATAAGCATGTCTGTCAAAACGAACTTCAATGTCATATGTCGTTGCATCCGTGTTGTAGAAAATCATGCGTGTCATCTGTCGTGTGAGGCTTTTTGAAGGAAATTGGTCGAGAATAGCTGCATCAAGGAACCTGCTTCAGGCTCCCCAAACAGAGCATCTCTCAATCCTTGTCACAAAAATGACAGCTGCTGAATACTGAGCAGAGGAGACAAGAGCCGCCTTCAACCTGAAACACACAATTATACTCCCTCCTTCCCTCGCCATCCTCCACTTCTTCTCTCCCTCAAACACGCACAGCCACAGAGGCAGACATACATGCAGATGCACAGCGACCTAAGAGTTAACCAAACTCCATGTGATAGCTCACTCACACCTACGCGGAGGTTTTATTTAGCACAACATTCATGATCAGATGTGCAACCACGCTCCTTTTTCATCAGGAAAATGGATCCATCTGTTATCGCTTTAGGCCAACAGCCAACGATCTACTTTGACTTGTTAAAATGTCAGTGGCAAGTTACTTTTGGGGTTTCGTTTGCTGATTGTTTTGTTTGTTGTTCAGACAATATGTGTTGGTGTGATATTTGCCTCCCCGACTGCACGCTATTTACAGTTGTCTCCAAACGTACATTTACAAGACAACAATCTACAAAGCGGTATAATCATGAGTCTTGCATGCGGATGACAACGTTGTTGAAATTCTTCCCATGAAATCGCTGTGAGTAACCTGCCCCCCTGATCTTACCTCTAAAACTTCAATCCTTCAAGGTCGTGTGGAACTGGAGCCAACATTTTGACACGCAGTCGTGTTTAGTCTAAAATCTAGTCGACTTTTTGGAAAAAAATATTTGCAGATGCGTGGGGTGGTCGGGAAGGAACGCCCAGAGCAGCGTAGCGCGTCGACCAAATTCACAAAGACGCTGAATTAGACCACCGCACCGGCACGAAAATGATGCTGCACCCGTTTTGACGTCGAGCGCAGACTAATGTGGGTTACCAAATTGTCAGATGAGTCGGGGGCGAGGCAACTTCATGAAGAAGAGAAGCTTGAGTTGGGCTGGCACAAAAATGAAGCCAAGCCCATTTTAACACCGAGCGCAAGGGTGCCAGACTACCAAAATAGGGCTCGAAATGTTAGACTTACATTGTAGTCATCGGTGTTGGGATCGGCCCCAAAATTCTGTCATCACCGTTTGTTTGTGTTCCTTGTTGAAATTGGGAAACTGAGATGAGGAGGATGTGGCCAAAGGCTCAGCTGAGAGTTGAAAAATGTGTCATCACTTTCCAGAAACACATCCCTGCCTGTAGCCTCTCCACCCTCACTTAAATGGAAACGTGTGTCAACAAGACTTTTTGTGTTCTAGGTTAATGAATCAAAGTTTACAACTCTCCATACTTTGTATCATGTCTAACAACAACACAACTTTTACAACTCCTTGTTTAAAGTGACATACAGCACATCATCCATACATCACGATAATGTAGAAAACCATCAACTCACTCTTCACCTTATTGACAGCAAACAAAATAGTATATTTATCATTTTATGTGGCTACAGTAGATACTCGCCTCGGTTGCCTTGAACTGCGCACATTTGTTCTATGACTTGCAAAGAACAAATTTCATTTTGTCTTGTTGCCAGGCAGCAAATACCTTCACTGTGTAATGTTATTGCTTAGCAACACAATTCAGCTCTACTTTGTTAAAGGGGAAGGAAAAAAAAAAAGAAACATTCACAGCGTCTTAATAACTGTTGTTTTTAAGTGTCTATCGTGCGCTTTGATTTCATGATGAGAGTCGGTGCCTTGTCTTGGCTGCAAAATGTCTGCAGAGTGACAGATCCTCGACTATAGCACAATAAAGGATGGCTGCGGACTACTGAGTCCGCTCGCCACTGCTTCCATTCACATGCTAATCTAAACCCCGCCACGCTCACTAATTACCGCTCCTCCGCCACCAGGCACTGATTCACTCCACTGACCAGCACACGCATTCAAGACCTCCGACTTCAGCAATGGCATATTAGTGCCATGTCATCTCAAAGATAGACAGTAAATTTAATCTTGAATCACAAATGAACCGCAAGCCATTGGAGGTTGAATCCGGTGCTTGCGATGATGGTAATATGAAACATTGATGCAAAATATTTTCTGATTTCATATTTATGATGATGCACGGGCGGATGATTTTAAGAATGATATGGTGACAATGAACAAGGTATAGAATCTATTGTGGAAACAATGGATGACCACAGTCGACTTAATCAATAGCAGCCAGTAGACCATCTCGACATTAAGGAAATACTATATCAATGGTTGGGGGCGTTTATTATACTCAACTCCTGTGGGATGAGCAGGCATCGATCAGGGTCTAGGTCCTCTAGGAGGAGGCATTTTGATGAAATACATATCATGACAATGTAAAGTGTATAATTCAACTTTTAGTCCACAAACAAATTTGATTATACTGTACACACCCAATTCCAATGAAGTCGGGATGTTGTGTTCAACATACTGTACATAAAGGCAGAATACCATGAAATCATGTTCATCCTATATTTGATTGATTACACTAGAAGGAGAAGATGTTGAAACTGAATTTTAAATTTTATGGCTGCAACGCGCAACATCATGGACTGTAACATCCACCCATCCATTTTCTAATCCGCTTATCCTCACCAAGGGTCGTGGGTGTGTTGGAGCCTATGCCATCTGTCTTCGGGCAGTAGTCGGGGGACACCCTGAACTGGTTGCCAGCCGATCGATAGCTGAAAAACAATTTACGCTCACAATCACACCGAGGGACAATTTGGAATCCGCCATGCATGCTTTTGGAAGGGAGGAAACCGGAGTACCCGCAGAAAACTCACACAGGCCCGGGGAGAAAATGCAAACTCCACACAGGAAGGCCGGAGCCAGAATCGAACCCTGCACCGCTCCACTGTGAGGCCGCTGTGCTAACCAGTCGATACCGTGCTGCCCCGTAACATATTGAATGAAATAAACAATTACATTATTATCGGTAGGGCCCCACAAAAAATATATATTTCACATGTATAGTTCTAT
Source organism: Hippocampus comes (assembly GCF_001891065.2). Taxonomy (NCBI): domain Eukaryota; kingdom Metazoa; phylum Chordata; class Actinopteri; order Syngnathiformes; family Syngnathidae; genus Hippocampus; species Hippocampus comes. Next base: position 462,438 of record NW_017805839.1, on the reverse strand, counting down.
AATTAAAGCTATAAAAAAATGACAGACAGAAAAATATTTATCAAAAACACACAACAATCAACTGTGATTGGCATGATCTTTACCAGCCATCACTGTCTGTTTTACGATAGATGCTTCCCATGTACAAAGTACAATGGCTTCATATGATGTACATACAGTACTAGCTGCAAGTCTTATTCTCTCAAGCTGTACAGCGATGAAATAACACATTTTCACGAAGCCCACCAAAGCTTTACGTTTACATTTAACGTGGGTGGAAATTGACACAATTGATCAGCATTATTAATGGCCTGCTTAGCCACGTGACACTTCAGTGGTTCATTGTCTCCGGTTGTTTCCATTTTTTTTTAACAAAGTAAAATTGACCCCCCTGTTATCTTTCCTCAGTTTTTTTTTTCAAAGGGATACTCACTATCCATTTGGATGCACGCAAATGCCACTCAGCATCAAAACAAGAGGGTTTTACCTTGCTGAAGTTAAACTTTGCTTGTGTTTCACCTTGCTACACCTGATTTGTCAAACAAATAAGTCCCCCTTCCTGTCGAACGCCGAAGGAAGGACACACACGGGCAAGGAGGAAGAGGCCACACTTAATTTCGCTTTCATGACTTTTCCCACACTTGGTAAGATTACTGTTTTGTGGTTTCACTTCAAACACTATTAACCACAACCTTAGAGCAGTATCTTCACAAAATACTCGTGACTTGCCTGAGCTCACAAGAGTAGCCTACTCTCCCCCACCCCTCTGACTCTCTGCGAAAGTGGTACAGTCCATTTGAAAAAAGGTGCCTGTCATCTCAATGCTCTGTGTCCTTTCAACAGTCAGCTGCGGGCAGCGCGATTCATGGGGGGCAGTGCAGGCTAACACTTTCGCACATGTGCTTACTGAAGTCACAGGCTGCACTGACACTCTTGCAACACACAGACACACACACACACACACACACACACACACACACACTGTCCCTCCAGCAGATTTCCCCAGAAGTGGATGACTCTTTGCAAGCGAAAGGACAAACTGCTTCGAGGATTTAACTTGGCTTCCTCCTCAAAAGACCAAAAGAAGGATTTATTTGCCTCCGCTGGAAATGCACAACTTGTCAGCATGACAACACCTTTTCCGGATTCTCCTCTCCGCAGGCAAAAATCCTGAAAATGATGGATGACAACAAGCAGCTGGCTCAGCGCATCGACGGGGCCATTCAGTCTGCCAGCCAGGAGGTGACCAACTTGCGCTCGGAACTGAGCGCCACCAGCCGCAGACTGACCGAGCTGGGGGCCGCTGACCCTTCCGGCAGCATGCTTGAGACCCTGCAGCACAATCACAACGGTGAGACGACAACGCGGGCTGCGAGTGGGAAGCGCGTGCGGAGAAAGAGCAAACGCTGAGACGCGTGCGGACGCGGTTCGTATTGTACGATGACGCGCGGAACACGTGCTGCAAACTGTTAGGAAACCGACACAATTCATGAGTGGTTGGGTTCAACAAAAGAGATGTGACGTTTCTGGCCGCTTGTGTCCACTCTCACCCCCCTGCCTCCCTTCCCTGTCGTGTTGAATAATTAACCTTGTGAACCTTTAAGAGGGGGTAGTGCTGCACTTTGGTAGGGCCCGAGCGGGTGAAGTTACACACTCTTTTTGTGGGTGTGGGTGTGGGTGTGTGTCTCCTCGCACTCTGGGCTGCCAGTCCATTCATTCTGCCCTATACTGGCCGATGGATCTGTGTGTCCCAAAGAGGTGGGTGGCTTTCGGGTTGCCGTGGGTTACTGTTACCGAGAGCTCTTGAATAGTTGCCCAGTCTGTAGAATGCTTGTCCAGTGTTTTGTGTGCTGTTGTTTGCCCCTTTTTTTTCTACCTTCATATACTCAGTTGGACTTAAATAGCTGACAGATGTGTGTATTTACACATGGTTGGTGACATAAGCATGCTTGGCCTACCAAATCCTGGCACACACACACGTACTTCCACACTCTCGCCGTTTCCATAGCAGTCAGCTGCTCCAGCCAGCTGTCTGTCTGCACTGTGTTCCCTCCCAACCTACATATTTGAGACACCTCAGAGGTCAAGCTACACTCTTGCCGTAAATGTCGACTCTATTTCCTCTTTTCGTATTCACATGGAAAAAAAAAAAAAAGACCTCAGCCAGCATTCTCTGCTATGTGACTACTAAGTCATGTCGTGCTTGTTGACCTCGATTAGAAGGAAACACGGCCCGGGCAGAACACACTCGATGACTTTCAAATTGCTCTGTTGTCAATTGCTTTGGGTACCTATGCCTTCATTTTTATTTGGATGTTTTGCTTTAACTCCAGTACACATTAACACTCCTGCTGTTACCATAGCTGTGTGTGTGTGTGTGTGTGTGTGTGTGTGTGTGTGTGTGTGTGTGTGTGTGAGAGAGAGACACGACAAGCATTCCTCTGAGAGCGCTGATGTCATCGTCCCTCGAACTGCTTGGCTGCTTAGATAAAATGATGCCCGCAAGGTTCATGTTCAGTGACGGAAATGACATTCAACTCAATTCTTTCGACTTCTTTTTGTGCCCAAAAGAAGCAGATGCATGGATCTTGGGTCCGCCAATGTGTGCGTCATACTCCCCAATTTGCACACGATTCAGTAATGCCCCCCTGCTTTGATTTGACCTTCTTACCTTTTCCACTCGTTGTCAAACGCGGTTTATTTTTTTGCTCCATGCCCAGCTCTCGTTATCTGGTCTTTCTCCCCGGAGCTGTCCTTTACCACCCGAGGTGTATGCGAGTAATGGCTGGGGCTCGGTGGATTCGGTAATTTATCATCAGTGGCTACATTTGGAAAGGGAAGTGCGCGCGAAGGGTCGCCGGTTCATTGCACAGCCGGCGCAGCGCGAGTCCTGAGGGAAGAGCGGTTGCCGGTGCTACCTGGCAGCACAGCAACAGAAGCAAGCAGCCACCTCGCCAGTAGGATGCGCTTGCTTCAATTACATCGCTTCTACCTAGAGGTAATATTATGCTACGCCGTGAAAAAAAAATACACATTTGTATCCCCTTATCTGTGTATGTGCGCTTAGCCACTTCATGAAAAGTTGGACTTTTTAATGTCTGGTCACGAAATATGACATATGTGACTTACTCCCACCTCTGCTTTCAGGACCTTTTGAATGCAACCTCTGTTTTATTCCTCGTTGTGGTGGAGAACCCAAATGTATAATATTCATCTTCACGAGAGTGTTAAGCGGAAGATCAGAGCTGAATGAGCCCAGTGATGTTATTTAGCACGGGGGAATTACTCGTCTATATTCATCATTAATAAGGTGCCACATTTAAATGTTAAAACGGTAGTTAGACTGCAGCGTAGTAACGGGAATCGTGACATTTCAGTTGAAAGCACTTGCAAGTATTGCATTTTTAATTCTTATGTGTATCCGGACATGACATCATTCTTGGCTACAGACGAGTTTAGTTTGAACTTTTTCTCAGGAAATACTTAGGACAGAGGGTGGCTGGCATCCCACGTCTGCGGATTTTGGTATGTGGCTTCAAATTTGGCAAAGGCAGCAGTGGAAAGAACAGTCCCGGTGTCCCAACTACTTTTGTCCATGTCGTGCGTTTCCCAATGCTGAAACATTCCGCATGAAGGCGCGTCGCTTTGCTCGGACCGCTTTACGGTTATTTATCGGTGATTGGTTGTGGTCCCTCCAAAGTCACATCCGATTTCTTGAGGTGTACAATTTCCTGAATTCCGATGACAAGGTTTTGCTTGAACAGCATTTTTTTTTTTTTACCCCTGACATTTTATAACGTGCCATTATTTTGATGCCTTTTTTTTTCGTGCGCGGGGGACCGGGTCTAAACATGCTGTCGCTCACAGAAACGTTTGGTGTGGAATAACTATGGAAATAAATCCCCCGCCCCAAAAAAGGAGAAAGATTTTAGGACAGCGCAGTCATGCATGTCAGTGGTCAATTAGATGTGAAAATGTGTTATTCGTTATTTTAGATGGTATTGGAATTCCACTTTTCAATGCGAAACAAAATAGGATAATCTTTTCCAGGGTCTCAGGTTTTTTTGGGCAGGATTAGTAAAACATTTATTTGGCAGTTTCTGCTTATATGACTACTCATTAAAGCAGGGAAAGACCACAAAAACAATTTCCTTTGGCTGATGTCGTTCTCCTGGTGCAGAATGAATCTTGGATTCAGGAAGGAGTGCGCCGCCCTCCGGAGATGGCATTCCAAATGGAACGACCCGCGTTGGCATAATTGACAAGATGAAAAGGTGAACGCGTGAATGAAGGTCGCAATTAGTTGCCTGTAATGCATGTTGATGATGAATGAGGCTAGTCAGGAAGCAGACCGTGTGCTTCACACCCATTTAAATCACTGTCCATGTTGGAAACATTGGAGAGCGAGAGAGAGGGCGGGAAACGACCGTGACATTTTGATTTACAAGCCACCCAAAAACTTTTTAACTTAGTCTTAACCACAAATTGGGTGTGTACTCACATCACTGTTGCTCTCACACCCCAATGTGGTCATCGGGTGTCGTCTAGGAGGAAAGACTTTAGTCTGGCACCACAAACTCACATTTTTATACTCAAATCTTTGTGTTGACTCGAGTAAACCTTCCTTGCAAACGGATAGGAAAGCCTCTCGGAAATGTTTTGCTATTTTTTGATGATTTTCATCCAGTGGCTCTCCACTATGTTAATGTGGATCCCTCTGTGTCTTTCCAAACGTATTTCTCTCTGCACGCTTAATGCAGAAGCAGATGGTCCGGCTGAGTGTGCTGCGTATTTAATGTTGCCATTGAGTCAGAGGTGGGTAGAGCGGGCAAAAATTGTAATCGCTTAAGAATACTGTTACTTTGGAATAGGGATGTGCAAATGGATGTGGCCCACAACCACGCGCCGAGTGGCCCCTTGATCAATTATTTAAAAAAAAATGGGAATGGGAAATGGGAAAATCAAAAATATGAAATAAAGCAAAAAAAGAAAAATCTGCAAATATACGAATCCACAGGTGCCGAACTGTGAACACGCAGGGGTCGACTGGAGTTTGAAGTTGTAATATTACCAATCACCATAAAATTCGTTTTTGCACTTCTTGTTGGTTTCTTGTTTAGAAGTTTTGTGCAGTCTTTGAATTGTAATTTTTTATGCGTGAGACCTTTTCACTGGAAAAACTGCAGTTTGTTGTTACTGTAGTTAAGCAAAGTGGGCGTTTTTTTGTATTTGAAAGATATATGATCAAAAATGGACTGCACATATTTTGCACATATACTTGTATTTTGTCCTTATTTAAAGTTGCATTTTTTTCGACATATGGTCAAGTCTAATTTTGCACTCTCCATACAGGAGCCAAATACTCAAGTACTCAATTTACAAAAAAACAAAAAAACAACAACAAAAAAAACAAATCGGAGGTTGTTTGGCAGTAGCAGGTCCACTGCATTCGAATGCAAATGTGACGCCAAAGTTGCGGTGTCCTATGAAAATGGACCAGAAATAACGTGCAGTATAAATGTCAAGGCATTTATTATTCTGTACATCCCAGAAGGTGACAAGCCAAATTGAGTTATGGCCTACCAAATAAAGAAACCTACTGTGACAAATGATTTAAAGTCACCCTAACATGATAGGGAAACTTTGTAGTCCCCCCCCCACCCCCCACCCCATTGTAACAACTATGATGTCTCATTAGTCTCCATGGCCTACTTTTTTGTTGCTGTTTAGCCAAAGGCTCGACAAAACAAATTAGTCCTTCCGATACAGTGGAGGAGATTAATGTATTTTGGATCTGTCATTGCCCCGCAACAACGAAAGCATCACAAGTTGGACAAAAAAAGTTATATCTCATTCAGATATCCGATCGCCCGCATGCTCAAAGTCAAATGGCCTGCTCTGTGGCCGCAGCCGTTTGGCACCCGAATCAACCGAGAAATGTGGGCGCTTGTCAAGCGCGGAGCCACCCCGGTGCCGGTTGTGTGATATGATGGAGAGTGCAGGCAAAAGAGGAGAATGGCTTGTATAGGGTTCGCCGCGGGGCCTTTGAAGATATTGTCACCAATTATCCACAGTGCGGTGCATGCGTGCTCGCGACTGTGGCAGCAGAAACGGCAAAATGACATTTCTCTTGTTCATCTCATTTCTGCCACTTGTATGGAGATGGAATGGATGTGAGCCTTATTTATTTCTGTCCTCTGTCCCATTTCCGGGAGGCTCATACCGTATGTGTTTGATGTGATGAATGCTGCTGCAGTATTATTTGGGCTTGTCTTGGTGTCATACGTTTTGCTGGGTCTGGCATGAACCTATTCGCTTTGTCTGAAGCTCCAGTTTCAAAGTCATAGCTTCCATTTAGCAGAGCTGTTCTTATACTGGGTAACAAGTGACAGACACTTCAACCTTGTACAGTCTGTACCAGGGGTCGGCAACCCAAAATGTTGAAAGAGCCATTTTGGACCAAAAAAAACCCCCGCAAAAACAAATATGTCTGGAGCCGCTAAAAATTAAAAGCCTTTTAATGAAGGCAACACACGCCGTATGTATCTACAGTATATGGGCTATATTAGCCTACTCAAAATGACTACGTTGGCTACAAATACACAATGAGCCTTCATGATCCAATGTTTTATTTTTTCTTCCCTGCAGTCATCCTGTACAGGATCTACTTTTCGATCAACCGCCCTCCCGCGATCGACCCGTTACCACACAGGCGCGCATACGCACACATTTACACACAAATGCCATAGTGAGCAACTGCCACAACGGCCCCGAAGACGAACAAAACAGAAAAAAAAACTAGACGTAAGAGTTTGTGTCTATTTCGAGACCTGACGCGGCGGCATGGGATGCACTTTTGCGGCGTGTTAACAATCATAACTCACGCGTACCATTTTCAGATGCGTCTCTCGGCCCTTCAGATTGCCATTCTTTGCCAGTACCCTCGGTGAATTGTACGGTGTAACCCCCTACGATAAATGAGGGATGTCTGTAATCAATTAAAAATAATTGACATCATTATTATACATATGTTGTCACTTGTTGTGTTTCGAATGCATTCCAATGATACCAAACTTTTGAAATTAGGGTAAAGAAATTTTGTGAAATTTTGGGGTCATCTCACAACTCTAAACGTTTTCACCGTTCTGCTTTTGATGCATCAATTTCAAGAGAAATAGCGGGTCGGTTTATCTACAGTTATACGACTCCAGGAAAGAGCGTGCAAGGGCTGCATGGGTGCTTTTGAATTGTCATTGTTTGTTATTATTGTTATTTTTTTTTAATATCAAGTGGGGAAAAAAATCAAAACGAGAATTTCTTTTTAGGCAATATTGTCCTGGCCTATTTTATTTATTTATTGATTTATTTACTTCTTAATTAAAAACAAACAAACATGTTGGACGTGAAAACACAACTTTGATAACGGTTTCGCTGCTTTCTCCACAGAAACCCAATCGAGTGCCAAAACAGTCACATATTTGTGTCAAGAAAACTAAAACTGATTTGATTGAATGCAAGGCTGCTAGTCAATAAACATCTTGCACCCTTTGACTCTGACAATTGGTGACCCAATTAAAACAGACCCATTTTTACCTGACCCATTTGGCAAAGGCCGACTTCGTAGAAAGGGGTTCTGTCAGTCGTCATCTGTACCTGTGGGTAAAAAACAAAAAAAGCAAAAAAGGACGTTTCGCTTCTCTCACAGAAGCTTCGTCAGCGGTAGACAACCCTGAAGTCTCCGTGAAGACTCCGGGAAGTTGCTCTGCGCTAAAAAGCTGAGCGTGGCCTGTTTGAGGACTGGGTGGGGATGGTTAGTCACGCCCCTATTGGTTTATTAGAGGCCCATTGGTTTCTAAATTCCCTATCATTGGGTCTTGATTAGGCCTATTGTTTGGGCTAAGGCTGAATAGCTACTTTCAGTTAGCCTGATCAGCATGTCTATGTCCCTTACTGGTCAACAAGTTATTGTAAATAGGAGACAGGTTAAATCTGATACCTCCTTCACGGTTCAGAGAGGGTGAAAATTTTTTAACAAAAATCGCTTCTTTTACCCCCCTTTCAAACCATCTCTTTTCTGTTCCTAGGATTTTTACTTGTTCATCTTCAATTGTGTGGTTTGTTTCTTTTAAGTGTGCGTATACTGCACTTTTGTTATCATTGTTTTTCCATTTGTGTTGATAAAGTCTTTTCTTGAGTGTTTGTTTGGTTTCTCCAATGTAATGTTCCTTGCACTCACTTTCTTGGCAACGGATGGAATAAATCAGATTGCATTTTTGGGTGTTAGGAACCCGGTCTTTGGGGTGTACTAGTTTTTGTCTCAATGTGTTTATCGGTTTAAAATAAACAGGAATATCATGTTGTAGAAATATTCTTTGTATTTTCTCTGAGAGGCCGGCAATATAAGGTACACAGACACCCCTTCAGAGCAACTTCCCGGAGTCTTCACGGAGACTTCAGGGTTGTCTACCGCTGACGAAGCTTCTGTGAGAGAAGCGAAACGTCCTTTTTTGCTTTTTTTGTTTTTTTTGTTTTTTACCCACAGGTACAGATGACGACTGACAGAACCCTTTCTACGATGGAACTTTCCTGTACGACTGAGAGCCTCCACAAGCAACAAAGGCCGACTTGGATAAATGCGTTGCTCAAGGCACAAAATGGATTGTAATGGCCTGCATCTTCCAATGAAATATTAGTTGAAAGTTGCAAGAACATTCACTTTTTGTCCGCTGTTTCCTACTCTTGACAAGTGTGAACTGGTGCGGATTTGAGTTTGAGGGATTATGGCCATTTAAAAATGATTGCCGCATTGCAAATAATAACCTATCTTCGGGGGAACATTCCATTTAAAGCTCCCAGACTCCATTCATTGACTGAATTGTTTATTGAAGTGAGGTGTGGTAGCTGTGACTCATTCGGCTGTAAATTGTCCATTTATCAGCATGCATGCTGTCCAGCCAGCTGGTGCCTGCTGGGGTGAAGAAGCAGATGGAGCACGGCTGGATGTCACAGTGGGTGGGCAGGTGGGCCCCGCCGTAAGATATCGGGATGCTCACTGGGACGGACCGGCCCCACTCAGTGCCGCTCCGCGGGGAAACGGACAAGGTGTGTTGTATAAGAGTGACGTGCCAAGCCTGACAAATTGGATGTCGTCTGTCGGCGATAGGAAGGCGGTGTCATTGTGATGTTGGTAGAATATGAAGAAGCAGATGTGCAAAATGGGCAAGTGCGCGAGTGCGCGCCTCAGCTGTGATGTCACGTCAAAGAGCGGCTTTGTTCACGCACTTTCAAGATATGTGTCAAAGGTGTGCGCGAAAGCCAGAGGAAAGGCAGCTGCCCTTTAACAAGACTCAGAATGCCGGCGGTGCTATTTTCAGGACACAATGTTTGTGAGATATACTGTTAAGATTAAGAAAACCTTTATTAATTCCATTTAAAGCTCCCAGACTCCATTCATTGACTGAATTGTTTATTGAAGTGAGGTGTGGTAGCTGTGACTCATTCGGCTGTAAATTGTCCATTTATCAGCATGCATGCTGTCCAGCCAGCTGGTGCCTGCTGGGGTGAAGAAGCAGATGGAGCACGGCTGGATGTCACAGTGGGTGGGCAGGTGGGCCCCGCCGTAAGATATCGGGATGCTCACTGGGACGGACCGGCCCCACTCAGTGCCGCTCCGCGGGGAAACGGACAAGGTGTGTTGTATAAGAGTGACGTGCCAAGCCTGACAAATTGGATGTCGTCTGTCGGCGATAGGAAGGCGGTGTCATTGTGATGTTGGTAGAATATGAAGAAGCAGATGTGCAAAATGGGCAAGTGCGCAAGTGCGCGCCTCAGCTGTGATGTCACGTCAAAGAGCGGCTTTGTTCACGCACTTTCAAGATATGTGTCAAAGGTGTGCGCGAAAGCCAGAGGAAAGGCAGCTGCCCTTTAACAAGACTCAGAATGCCGGCGGTGCTATTTTCAGGACACAATGTTTGTGAGATATACTGTTAAGATTAAGAAAACCTTTATTAGTCTCGCAATGGAGAAATTCACAATTTTTTAATAGGCATTCCATGTGTCATTGACCGCATTAGTTGTTTTGCTCTAACAAAATCATGAATGAAAATTACTTTCAAATGCTGATCAGTCGCGTTCTTGTCCATTAAGGACGCCAGAGAAAGTGTCAGTACATACGTCGCGCCATGGCTCAGCGGTATAGTGGTCGTCTCCCAAAGCAGAGGTTGGGAGTTTGATCCCCGGCTATTGTGACCATGCCAAAGTGTCCTTGATGATGCTACGTCATCAGTAAGTCAATGAGGTAAAACGGCGCGAGGCGCTTTGGGTACCGAAGGTAGAAAAGCGCTATCGAAGTGACAGCCCATTTGCCATTTACTCAACAATCTAAATCAGACCTATTAAAATAGCACAGTATATTTTCTCCTGTTTTGTAAGTTGATTGTGAACTCCTATTGATTCCCTGAGTGCGGCTAAGAGTAACAAGCTAATGTGTTTGCGGTCGATACGTCGGATGGCAGCATTGAACCACAATGACACGTGACTCTACGTGCTGGACCATGTGCGGAAAGCTGTAGTTGTGATTTCCTCACGCAGTCGTTTTAAACAGGGTCAATTTGTTGTAACGAACAGCGGCCGCTGAGTCCTTAGCAGCAGAAAACGATAAAGGTGAATGAAGGATCAATGCGGGAAGCGCAATACAAGATTTGACCCCACTTTATTTGTACAACTTCCCTGGTGATCGCATAACCTCAGAACCAGTTGGTCAGATCGTACTACCCAGTGGAAAATGTCGTGTTAACATATTGAAATCTTAACGATCTTGTCAAGTATTGGTTCATGCTTAATCATTGCCCCACGGTCTCTGACTCATGCCAGTGTCTCAAGCGAGCGTGATTCATAATGGCATGCGATTATGAAAGTGTGTAGTTGTGATGACAGTAAATTGTCACAGAGAAAGCATATCCAGCTTCAACAAAATACCAGGGTTAGCAAAACTAAGATAGCATTAGCACCGTAAACAAGTCAATGTTAGCCACGGCTGCTACGTTGGTAGCATGAATTATTCTTCATGGAGTGTGACTATACCACTAAATGTTATCAGTTTGAAGTCCGTTATTTGGAAAGTACACTCAATTAAAACTCAACAACAACAGATTAATAAATGATTCCGCCTCGCTTCAGAATCCTTTCAGCTGCCTCACGTGTCTTTGCTCCGCTTCTGTATGCTAGTCTTCGTCCCAGTTGTTGGAAAACTAAATATGGGCATTTTTTTTTTTTTGTCTTTTTACATTTTCTTGAGGTTGATATTCTGCCATAGTTTCTGCAATGCTCGTGAAGCTCGAGGTAAAAGGCAAGTGCAAGGCATACGGCCTTGTGCCCGCTGTGAGATCGCCCATGAGTGTGCGCACGGTGAATGTTGAGCAACTCATCTGTCAAAACTTAGGGTTGACTCCTCTCAGCTGACATTTTTAACAGTTGCGACAAAAAGGATCGATTTTTTTGTTGCTGTTGAAAATTATAAACCCCCGTCTTCAAAAGGCTGTTCTTTGATAAACATTTGCACTAGTAGCATAGTGGCACATGCTGCTACCTTTCATGCACACTGCGCACGTTTGATTCCTGGCCAGTGCCCCAAAACCCAGCCAACTGCTGGTACCAAGCCTAGATTAAAAACAAAAACAAATCTGGAGGTTGTGTGAGAAAAAACTGAGCCAAACAAATCATACGAGTAACTTGCTGCAATGACAAGCTGAATGTCGCAACAACCTTTGCCGGAGTCGAGATTTACCGCAGGTGTTTTTAGTATGCGCAAGTGTACCGTACATCACTTAGAGGTGCATTTCAATTATGTTATGGTCACATTGGTATTGGTATATGGTAGGGAAGGGTTTCAAATTGATTTTTCCTTTTCATAGCCACGCTATTGATAAACAAAACCATCAATCGATCCTTTCATCTTGTCCCATAAATTCATGTAACATCTCGCGTCCTGTGAGATCTTGTCACGATGCGAGAGTAGCCTATCACCCCTGTTCAATGATAACATCCGTGATTAATGTTACTGCGGTGGGATCAATTGATGTAACGATTCATGTATTTATGGATGCACCAAATTAGAGCGAGAAGTTTCTACTATTGGCATTGCTTCTGAGAATGCCGTCCATATGAAAGTAAAAATTGAGCGAACTCGATTATTTGGTTATTGTGTTTGTATTTACTTTCTGCCGGTTTATTGGTAACAACGGTTTTGGAACCTGACGCATTTTTAGGCTATAAAGGGCTCTTGCTTACACGAATGTGTCAGCATGTCACCAACGGGAAGTCGTCGCGGCGGCTATTATTCACCGCTTAAAATACATTCCCGCACAAAAACCACAGCATCAATCTCAGTAAGGTTTTTTTTTTTTTTATCTCTGCAGTGTGGATGCAATATTGGAAACAGTCAAATCTAGTAATTGATTTTAAAAGGGGACTCCAGTCTGTCAGACTGGCACATCACCCGCAGCCTGGGGCGGCCAACGTTTTCTGCGAACAACCCATTATCCGATCTGTTTGTTTACGTTGAGTCGCATTGGCAGAAAGCAGATACGCATGTTGTTTACGTTGAGTCGCATTGGCAGAAAGCAGATAGATACGCATTCTTTTATCCACATTTGGAAGAGGCGCGATTCAGATCTGCAGATATCTGGTTTGATGCATTTTTATTTTGTCCCTACGCTGCCACGAAGCCTCTAAATTGTGCTACTTTGGAGCAAAACATCAGAATGGCCGTTGAACCATGTCGTTTAATCCATTCTAAATGATCTTTTCTCCTTTGTGCGACCTTTAATATTGCTTTACTCTGGTCGTAGGCGGACATCTTAAAGTGCTAAAGTGCCAAGCGATAATGCCCGGCTTGGGTTAATTGCATATCAATGCTATGGCTTATTTGCAGCGTAATGGTTGCACTTCCAGTACCTGAGCCATAACCAAAGCACAGGTCTTGCCAGCTTCTCTGTCTGTCTCCACGTAGTCATGACACGCATTCTCTCTCGTGCAAAGCGGCTTTGGCTTGTATCTCTCATCCAAAAAAAGTCGAGTTCAACCAGAGTTGTAAAGTAAATTTAGAAGGCAGGGCAAGAGGTGCCTGCTTCCCCTCAAGTTGGTCTCTCTCAAACTTTTGGGATTTGGCTCTTTTGGGAGGGTGGTTGATTTAACAGCTGTAAAAGGGGGAGGCATCCTTCGCTACCAGGTTGTTGTTTAGAACGAAGCTTGACTCATGCCAAACTGAGAACATCTCAAATTTGTGTTGGTGCCATATACCCTTTTTTTTTTTTTTTTAACAATCCAATGCACCAGTCAACTTTTCAAATCAAATGAGGAGTCATGAATTTGACATTATGTACTCACTTGATAATTTTGTCTGTGCATTGGGCAGCTCTGTGGCCAATAAAACCGTGTCTGGCTTTGTGGACATAATTACCGGTAATTTGTTTTGTGCAGCTCCAGGTGACTTGTCACTCCAAAAAACTCGGTCCACTTACGCTGCACGTCAAGATATCAAAGTACAGCATATTCATGAGCGTGAACATTTTTCGGCTTAAATAAATGCTTTGAAAGTTTGGCCAATCACCGTAGTGTCCATTAATTTAACCAGCCTGCAACCACTTTCTGGATTTTATTGCAATGTTATTTCAAACTGCGCCGCTCTCTTGCGGCTTTTCTGCTCACTACTTCCAAAAATGGTTGCATTCAGCAAGAAATCGATTGCATAATTTGTAACCCCTCCTCCCACGTGACACAACTTGGCCAAAGAAACCATTCATTCAAAATGTCGTGTGTGTTGTGTGAGAGGCATGCGTCAAAGCTGTTCAGGTAATACTACATATTATTTCTTTAAATTGTATTTTAAAATATGTAGTTTTGTTCAAAGCTCTAATTCATCTAAAACGCTGACTGAATTGATATGATGACGATTGCGCTTGTCTTCGCATGGAAATTACCTTCTATTAAAAAAAAAAAAAAAAATCAAATACTTTTACGGAACAGGTTTTTCTTTACTTAAGTAATCCTGAATGAAATGAGAGAAAGAAAGTCCAGGAAATGTTTAAAATGGCATTATCTATGGCTTTCTTTTTACCACTGACATTGCTGACAGAAGTTAAATGTCAGGGTGACTTGCGTGGAAGAATTCCTACCAATGTCGGCTTGAAATGTCACTGGTTTCAATTTGTGTGTGTGTGTGTGTGTGTGTGGGTGGCAGCCTCACGGCCAATGAATAGGTAGATTGTATTGTGCAAGTGTGGTAAAACACACACCAGTTCTGTTGCCTTTGTTCTTTTTTTTTGATGTGCAGTAGTTGCCTGCTCTTTGCGGGGGGGGAGCCAAGCCCTGCCACAAGCCAAAATCGTAAAGTGATTGCTCCTCCCCGACCGTAGTTTGTAACTCCCTCTTGATGCCATATGATGATGGCAAAGCACTACCTTTGTCTCAATGAAACTCCTGAACTTACTTCAGCAACCGATGATTTGCTCGACAGTCAGGTTAGCATTTACCTTGACTAGTTTCGACGTTCATCGCCGCTTTCATCGGAGGTTGACAGCTGAGCGCCGTGGCGTGTCTTTTATCACCTGATGTTCCTTGACGTAGCCGGCATGACAGGTCGGTGATCTGATCTGTCATGCCGGCGACGTCCGAAGTCGCCTGGTGGTCTCTGGAGGAGTGAATCCCACGTATGTGAGAGCAAAAAAAGCTCCTTCATCTCTGTTGAGAGAATCTCTATTGCTTCTTTGATCCACCGTTGAAATTTTTGGTCTTCTGATGCAATCATATTTGCATTGTCCTGTGATTTTTTTTTTTTTTTTTTTTTCAGTGGTCAAATATTGCGGATATTAGATTTCCCTTTTTGGCCCTTTCCTTTTTTTGCTTTTGTGAGACGTCTTGCTGTTTTTTTGTTTTTTTTTTAATTTAATGATTAATCAGCCTACCTTTGTTTCTTCTAAAGTATGAATTTTTTTTTAATTGTGCACAAAATGACCCAGCCAGTGATGGCCAAGTGGGCGTATCATAACTAATTGACATGTTGAGTCAGGCGTGTCTTAACCTCCATGGCAGAGGCTCCGTCGAACCCCTGAGACTGATTCACCGAATCCCGAGGGTTCGATCGAACCCAGATTAAGAACCACTGCTTTAGAGGGTCTTCCTTTTCTTCTGCAAAATCTCCAATTTCTATCTAAGATAGAGAGGGCTTCCTTCATCTTTGCAAGCCTTAAGATCAGAATGTGCGCGTGTGCCCCCCTCCGGTAGTGCTCAGCATGGTTATCCTAGCCTCATGATCAAGCTATCAAAGCACATACCCACCACGACTCCTCATAAGATCGCATTGGGACTATTTTTTTTTAGATTTTAACACCGCCATGAAATTGGAGAAAAAAACCCCAATTCATTTGAACCATGTTAGGTGCGTCTGATGGTTCAAAGACAGAGTCCGTGCGAGATAAGCGTGGATGGCGGCGTGCTCGCCAAAGGGCCCCGAGACGGGCGCGTGCGTCGGCTGCTCATTAGGATTCCGCGCTGTCTGCTGAACGAAACTCAGATGAGAAGAGCTGATGAGAGGACAAGCAACGGAGTGCCAGAAATAGATCCAAACTAAAAGTGGACACGAGGAGGGAATGAATGTTGTCTGTGCAAGGATAGACGTGTTGGACGAGGCGCTTCACGAGAGAGACAGAATGAAATACGTAGCTGGCCAAAAAGTCATGCAAAAAAAAAAAAAAAGCCAAATAAAGCAATACTAACGAGAGTGAAACTGAAAGGGGACGGTTTTACATGACAGCAACCCTCAAGCTTTATTTTTCTGCCGCCCCCTTCTTTCACTTTGACTTGATCCCCCCCCATTGGATAGTAACTTGAATGTGCATCAACACTCAAGCCTTCATTATCACCACAAAGGTTCCTTTGGATATTTCTGCAGTCGTCTTTATGTTGCAGCTCCAAGGCAACAAGCTGAGCAAACGCTTCTGAACAACGTCCCCCCTTCCCCTCAAAAAAAAATACAAGTACAGGCAAACCTCTGTTTTCGTCCATAATCCGTTCCAGAAGGCTGTTCAAAAACCGAAATTGTTCGAAAACCGAAACCACGCTCTTTTTAAAATCAAAATGTTTATTGAGCACGTCTGCTCACAATGGAAGGCATCACGAGGAAGCGTCACTTCCTCGTCTACCCGAGGAAGCATCACTTCCTCGTGTAAGGAAGGCGAGAGGAGGCAAATGGTGCATTCAAGTGCGCTCAGTTTGTTCGAGCACCGAAATCTGTTCGTCATCCGAGGCATAAAAAACTCGCAATTTTTGGTCGTAAACCGAATTGGCCGAGAACCGAGACGTTCGAAAACCGAGGTTTGACTGTAGGTTTCTCTTCCACGACGTGCCTGCTCTATCGAATCGGCTCGAGAGACGTTTAAAGACCGCCTCGGAAAAGTGTAAATTATTGCTACCTTCAATGGCACTTGGAAAATTTTAAAAATAATGAACCAAAACAGAAAATCCAGCAAAAAAAAAATCACAAAACATTTTTTATAGGGCCGTTTGTGCGCACACAGCAAAGGAATCATTCTTATAACATTGACATGGACACAATTCTGAACCAGTCCACTCTCCTACATGTATAATAAGCCCTTGAAAATGTGTCCCATTGACTCGCGCTGACTTTGTGTCCAAATAGACCATAAACACTTTGATGGCTGTACAGAAGCTCGTTTGACATTTAAGAGACATGGCCATCCTTTTCACTTAACCTTTCTCTACTTCTGTCATCCTCCTCCTGCTGTCTTTCTGTTATTCACCTTCTTGCAGTTTCATTTGTCCCTTTTTTTTTCTTTTTTTTTTTGAGCTCCCCTCGCTCCACTCTTCTGTCTCTGGATCCACGAGCAGAGTAAGAGCAAATGGAGTGGGGCAGCGAGGTGGAACCTCCCGCCTCATCTGGTAATGAGTCTGGAAAGTCCCCAGTCCAAAGCACACCGTCGCCATGGAGATTGAGGTAAAGTTGTTGGCGCTGCCTCTTTGAACTCTGCGGCGAGAGCAAACAATGCCAAGGTCAACACACTCCTCGGGGTCTGTTTTACCATCTGCGACCACAAAGGCACCCCCGCGTTCTTCACGGACGCACCGGACCATCCGAGTTTTGAAATACAACGCGATTTCTTTTTGGATTTATCGCAATCCTCTCTCTTTCTTTGTCCTTCTCACAGAACAACCTTGTGAAAAGTCTCTCACAAGTGGTTTGTGGTTCAACCGTATTTATGATAAAACCATGAAAGGAAGATGATAACTTTGTTCAACCAAAACAAAACTAATGAACTTGGCCCAAAATCATGAATCCACCATCACATTTGGACTTGTCTCGTCTGGCCCACTTTTTTCCCTTTTGGTCAAATTTCATGTTGTTGGACCACAGAACTATTAGAAGTTCCGGCAGTCCAGTCTCTGAGTGTTCTTATTGATTTTATTCCTTTCCTCTATGCTGTTACTCATCTATGTCCCATGTTTCACTCTTTCTTTCGTCACCCACTCAGCTGCCTCCATTCATTGTCACATTTTATTGTTAATATTCAGACGTCTAGACAAGGAAACAAAAGCAACCATGTTTATTTATTTATTAATTTAAAAGAAAGAACAATTTGGAGCCCTGGACTGATGCACAGGCTCGACTGCGTCCAGCAGTCGCAAGTCATTGATTGTATGCTAATTGCATACGGTGGGACACAATGAACACAAGAGGAGGAGATTCGATCAAGATTGACTCTCGTGGTGTGTCGTTTTCTTTTTTTTTTCTTCTTGTTCTTTTTTTTTGGGGGGTACCAGAAGAATATTGTATTTTACCACTTGTAGTTATTTCCAAATATTATCGTTTGGTCAGCACATAATGCAAATAAAGCAATATCTATTGGAAAGTGGCACTCATTGTTGTATCCCACCAGGGGATACAGTACTATGGATTCGTCGTCGACTGTCTGCCACAGAGATTGATTGTGCACAGAACACAATCTGCGTTTGTCACAATGCGTTAGCATTTCAGCATCGTCCCAAAAATACACTTTTCTTCAATTTTAAAGAAGTCGACATTTTGCCCTTATAGAGGAAGTGACATTTAAAATGCAAGGGGAAGGCAGTTTTATTTATACAGCACATTTCATCCGCAAATGACAGTTACAGTGAGGGATGGCAATTCTGATATCATTATCTAAACCGCTTATCCATTACACTCCATATGTTTTTTTTTTCTTTATATAAATAGATTAAATTTTACTGGAGTTGTCGACACATTTTAGCCCTTTCAGGGACAGCGGTCATTACAGTGGACACCTTGTCATGGCCGCCCGCATGGAAACCGGGTTCTCAAAAAAAAAAAAAAAAGTTTTCAATTCTCATTCTTCATTACAGTTTGCATTAATGGGTATCAAAACTTGCATCCATCCATTTTCTTATCCGCTTGATCCTCACGAGGGTCGTGGGGCGTGCTGGAGCCTATCCCAGTTGTCTTCGGGCAGTAGATGGGGGACACCCTGAACCGCTTGCCAGCCAATCGCAGGGTACACAGAGATGAGCAACCATCCGCGCTCACACTCACACCCGGAGAAAACCCACACACGGAGGAGAACATGCAAAATCCAAACAGGAAGGCCGGAGCTGGAATCCAACCCGATACCTCTGCACTGTGAGGTCGATGCGCTAACCACTCGACCACAAGGCCACCCGGTATCAAAATTTGATATATCAATAAATTTGACCTGGCTTGATTAGAGGTCACACAAAGTCATTGTGACTCGTTTCCCCCAAAAGTAAATTTTAATACAATGTCAACAGGAGGGTTGAGGTTATATTGCTGTTACCATGACATCTTGCGGCCTAGCAGGTACTTGACATTCTGGTCTGATGCTGTTTGCGCCGAAATTGTCTGACTCTGTGACTGTCCCAAATGCGAGGTCATGCCTCACCCTTAATTGGGACTGAGGGCGGACCCAATCCAGCCGCTATTTGCTCTGCGCGCAGAAGAGGATTTTCTGGGTTTACCACTCTGTGCAGCAAGGGGAGGAGAGATGAGACAGGAAATTGGAAAAGAGAAATTGCCAAAATGGAAGGCTGAGAGAGGGCCGAAACAAAGTGACAAATATTCAGTGAGGGGATTGAAGGCAGCGAGTGGAAGACGGATGACTTCAACGCACGGACATTGGCAGAGCATGTAAAACCTCTGTGCGGCCATTTGTTTCCCCACACTCGATCCGATAATACGCTTTCTCCTTGTGTCGACTCTCTTAAGTTTAAGTGGAACTACCTGAACTTTCGCCGTGATTAATTGTCCAATAGCCGATATTTTTGTTTTCTCTTGTCTCTCAGTATTTAATTTTAATCATGGTTCAAAATGAAATATTTGAGGTTTTGTGGCTTAAAAAAATCAATTCACAGAACCAACGCTTGTGCTCGCTCATTCATTGTTCCCGATGATCATCTGTCACTGAAGCGCTGAAGCTAATTTTCTAACCACCGTTTTTTTTTCGTGTTTTTTTTTTTCGGAAAACCAGTTAGAAAAAGGAAAATCAAAATGCACGCGTGAACTTCAAACACGATTCAGCTTTTGGCACGTTTCGCAACGATTTTCATTGAACTTGGATTTGAAAACTCAAGGCACCACTGTTCTCGACTGAAAGCATCGAGCAAGTTGTCGCTTAGCTCCAAGAACTTGAAAGACAATTGAAATTCCAGGAAGCACATGCTCCTCTTCTGCATGGTAAGAGATGCTCTCCCCCTTTTGTAGTAATGCCGAACGTATAATTACCTCTGATAGAATCTCCTTCTGGCTTGTACTGTGTAAAGTTAAGGTGATGAATGGTGAGCATATAATGCGCCTGGGCCTTCCATCAGTCACAATCAAAAGTGACGAACGATTTGCATAGCAATCTACTGTCGTATGATTAGCTGTGGGCTCTCAGGAAAATGGAGGACGCTACACATGAAACGAGACAGTAGAATTGAACGGCGAACAGCAGCAATGACGGTCAAGTATTGCATAGGTCAGCGATACTGATTTTGGCATTTGAACTGAACTGCCAAGTCATATCCATGACAGCAACTGGCGAGTCTCAAACACACACTTTCCGCTCATTCTTTTTTGTGATCAACAGCTTCATCAAACCCAGCATCGAAATTTAGTACCATCATTAAAAAAAAAAACGATTCCCGGAGTACTGGAATGTCTGTCCTGTTTCCTCTTGATTCTCGATGCCCGACCCGACTGTTTATTGCCAGTTGTAGTTTGTTATCAAACTGAATAGGAACTAAGTGAATTTAAATTGTAGTCCATTGAAAACTACTAGGCGGCCCGGCCGGTGGTCGACTGGTTAGTGTGTTAAATTTACAGTGCAGACGTCGTGGGTTCAATCCCGGCTGTGGCCTTCCTGTGTGGAGTTTGCATGTTCTCCCCGGGCCTGCGTGGGTTTTCTTCGGGTACTCCACTTTCCTCCCACATTCCAGAAACATCCATGGCAGGCTGATTGAACACTCGAAATTGTCCCTGGGTATGAGTGTGAGCACGGATGGTTGTTCGTCTCTGTGTGTGCCCTGCGATTGGCTGGCAACCGGTTCAGGGTGTCCCCCGCTTACTGCCCGAAGACGGCTGGGATCGGCTCCAGCACCCTCGCGACCCTTGTGAGGATAACGCAGATTGGAAAATGGATGGATGGATGGATGAAAACTACTTTACTTAAAGTCCACTTGGCTAATGCTAACACCAAATGGGACATGCTGTAGATGGGCTCAAGTATACTGTAGTACCTATATGACAGTGGTACCACATTTGGGTTTCCCCGGTGGTGCACCACTTCACTTAGCATCAGCATTTATAATTTACACTTCCACGCATTACCCGCTTGCAATGGAAGCTGTCGAGCGACATTTTCCTTTTCGACGAACTCATCCACCAAATAGTATTCACGCCTGCTCACCTGAAACCCGACGCGCAGTTTGTCGCCGAGCCTGTCTCATCGCCAAGCCTTCATTTTTCCCTTCGATTGAACATCTCTGCGAATTCAATTGAGTTTTGCTGTCAGTGGAAAAGTGCAGAATGTATGGTGCCACTTTCAGGAGGCTGACTGCAAACGCGCTCTCTTCAGGGAATAGCCATTAAATGCCGCAACGGTCCAGAGTGCACTCGGGAGACATTCTGTCCATACGAGTGGTGCGGTGCACCTATCGTGCAACCCCGTTTTAGTTTTGGCAAATTAGTGTGTGTGTGTGTGTGTGTGTGTGTGTGTGTGTGTGTGTGTGTGTGTGTGTGTGTGTGTGTGTGTGTGTGTGTGTGTACCACTATACAGTGGTACCTCTACTTACGAACGTCTGTGCATACGGAATTTTCAAGTTACGAAACGCCTCAGCAGGAAAATATTGCCTCTTGTTCCGAAAGAAATTTCAAGATACGAAAGGTAAAAATACAGTATGGTTTGCTACTCGCCGCTCCGTGTTTACTGAACGCAACATACTCATAGCTGCTCTGCCATTGGCTATTACCAAGCATCTTCCTGACATCCCATTGGCTAAGAGGGACCTCTACCATACGTGTCTATGTGTGTAGATAGATAAATAGATAGATATATGTCGATGCAGCGTCCTTGTCATTCGCCCCTGGGGCCATGAGGCGTTCTGATAGTTTTGCATAAATGTGAAGCACCCAGAAAAAGTGTTCACCAGTCGGGCGATTGCTCACTATACTGATGTTTGCCTTGGACATTTTCAAAGGAGTGTTAAAATCAGACAAAAGCAAACGTCCTTGGATGAGTTTTTTACAAAACGCGAGGCAAAAACCACTTCTGAGAGAGAACATGAACTAAAGAGGGCAAAAAACAATGAGGACGCAGTTAAAAGTTAAATGACACACATTCTCTCATTCATTGTGCAATAATCTCATTGTAACATGTATTTGTTACATATTTTTATGCATTTTTATGCTGTCGGAAACATTTAAGTCTGAATTTTGGGTGGGCTTGGAACAGATTAGGGCATTTACATGGAAAACGCGTCTCTACTTACAAAATTTTCTTGTTCAGAAATTTCTTCCAGAACCAATGAATTTCATAAGTAGAGGTACCACTATACTGCCAAAGATCCACATCAGTAAAAATGCCCAAATCCTGAGCGAAAGAGCAATCTAATATTCTGCATGCCATCTAACTCTGTACTTTGAAGAAATGTTTAAACGTGGCCAGACTAACATTCTTTCAGCATGCGTGGGCTCTGAGCCCAAGTCCTGTCGAGAGTCTAATGGATTCCGCTCTGTACTTTACAAAGTGAAAATATATTCAAATGAAGGTGAAAAGTGCATCCGCTGGGGCTGATAATATTTCCACTCGAGTGAGACTTTGCAGCGATCCCCCAGATGAATAAATGAATACATTTGTTCGCTTGACTCTTCAGTCCCACTTTGGGAGTCTCAGCTAGAACTGCTTAATGGTATTTCCAAAGTTTATGCGCTGTTGCTGTTCTTGTTGTTGTTGTTGTTGTTGGGTTTTTTTTCACTTTTACTGTCTTGCTGGACTTCAGACTATGCCCTGCTGGCGTCAACGTCAAGAATATTTCCACCAGGAGGAGTGATTTTTTATAATTTAGCCTTTTTATATAACCTTGGTCACTTCCCATTCAGAAGTTATTGTCATTTTATGTCGAATATGCCCACATAGCACATATTTATTGACGCAAAGCGCCGTGGCGATTGAATCGGTTGGTGACGCACTGGACGTGGCCTTCAGCTGTCCCCATACACACCGGCGACGTTTGGCCTCTGTTACGCCTTTTACTGAAACTGCGTCTGTTCCTTTAGCAGTTATTCGTGGCATGTGATAACACTGCCTCCACCGCATTTGACACTTGATGTGGTATTCTTTGGATCCGGAGCCGTTCCTCCCATCCTGCATACTTTTCTCTTGGCGTCGTTGTGATACAAGATGACCTCAGTTTGATCTGTCCAAACAATCTGAGTCCACAACATCGGAAGCTTGCGAACCGGGTTGTCCTATTCTTCAATGAGATTAGTGGCTCGCACCATGTTTTCGATTAGGGGTGTCAAACTTATTTTTGTCACGGGCCACTTTGGAGTTACGTCTTCCCTCTGAAAGTGAAACCACCCACATGTTTAATCTTGTCATCGTATTATTACTTGTACACAATAAACTAATGTATTGCTTTGTTTTGAAATCAAATCAAGTCACCTGTTTGTTCAGTTACAGGGTAGGAAAATTATTGCAAAATCTCAAAAGGTATTTATTACATATGACAAGTTGACATTTCGTTCTAGATTTTAGCAAGAATCATGCAAGTTTACACATGCAAATTTTTTTTTTCAGGCCACACAAAATAACATGCCGGGCCGCATCTGGCCCCTGAGCCTTGAGTTTGACATCATGTTTTCGAGCCTCTACATTTTCATTTGTGAAGGTGTCTATTATTGACAGATTTCTAGATGACGACAACATGAAAGATTTATTTTCTCAGGACTATTCCTCTTGACGTGAGCATTTTTTTTTTTGTGTTGTGTTTTATTTTATTCAATAAATAAAATATTCTGTCATCATTCACTTCACTGGTCTTATTGTGACTGACTGAAAAGCAGCCATTTACCATTTAATGTAAAATAAATTGTTCAATGTTAAAGTCAGTGATCTAAGCCGATAAAGCATCCAGGTTGTATTTACAAAAAATGCCAAATACTTTTGAGCCCCCTGAAAATCTGTGCTTGCCCATAAAATGGCTGTAATTCCTTAATAGTCATTGTATATTCTTGTCAAATCCCTTAAATCGCAGACTGGACTCCGCCTTTATTCTGACACAAACACTTGTGGGTCCACATGGTGCATGATGACATCGCTTTAGTCTTTTATGAAACTTTAATTGACTTTGAGGCACAACGTCCGAACTGAAAGCCCTCCTGTGAGGTGTCTTGATGACTTGGTCTCGCACGCACGCACGGTATAATGGGCTAAACTGTGCCACTCATCCGGCATAAACGCAGTCAAGACTGGAGTGTAGCTGAGCAAACTGCCCCAGTTGGCGAGAGCAAGCAGAGGGGAATGTGAGTGAGATGCAGCAAAGATGATGGACTATTCATGCCAGTGTACCGTTGGTGACGGGCTGCCACGGTGGCTACGCATTAGCCCTGAACGAAAAACGATGGGAACCAGTGACGAACATATTCACTTAAGATGAATATATGGATGAATGAACGATTTCAATAACCATGAAATAAGAGTTTGCTTATTACGTTTGGGGTTGTGTGAGGAAGTTCATATCAAGCACGGGGAGAAATTTCAAACTGCACGCAAGAAGCCCTGACCTGAGATTCAAACTTGGAACCTCAGAACTTTGAGGCAGATGTGCTACCCAAATTGTCCCACTTTGCTGCCCTTTTGGACAAACGTGTTTTTAATGAGCGGGTCAACATGAGGCGCTTGGCCGACAGGAGTGACAGTCACAACGGAAGCTCACGACACGTTGAGCGGAACAGAAACAACAAAGTATGAATGCAAGCGCAAAACATGGACCTAAAAAAATGTGCAAAAAGTCAAACAAAATCCATGTTTTTAAATGACCAAAAAAAAAAAAAAAATCAATTTCAAACATGGCTTGGAAAAACATTTGCTGTATGACAAGCCAAGTTTCTTCAGGTTGTAATCTGTCCCTTGGATGAAACTACCTGCTTTGTTGTTGTCATAGCCATTCAAAAATGGGTTTGAGGGGCAGTAGTATTTCCCAGTATGACACTCTTCCACATCAATTGACGTTATGGTGATGTTGAATTGACATTAGATGCCCACTGGCGGCCCGGTGGTTGACTGATGAGTGCGTCAGCCTCACAGTGCAGAGGTGCAGGGTTTGATTTTGGCTCCAGCCTTCTTGTGAGGAGTTTGCATGTTCTCCCTGGGCCTGTGTGGGTTTTCTCCGGGTACTCCAGTTTCCTCCCACATTCCAAAAACACGCATGGCAGGTTCATGGAACACTCGAAATTGTCCTTTTGTGTGAGTGTGAGCCCGATGGTTGTTCGTCTCTGTGTGTGCCCTGCGATTGGCTGGCAAACGGTTCAGGAGGCCTCCCGCCTACTGCCCGAAGACGGCTGGGATAGGCTCCAGCACCCCCTGCGACCCTTGTGAGGATAAAGCGGATCAGAAAATGGATGGATGGATAGATGGATGGATACCCACTGGGTTAGACTGATGACTTCCAGCAGACTCTTTGCTCCTCGATAGTTGACTGTACCTGTTGGCACAATCATCTAAATGTGGAAATGATCTTGCCCTCTGTGTGTGTGTGTGTGTGTGTGTGTGTGTGTGTGTGTGTAGACATACATGCGCTAACCTACATCAAGACAAAAATAGGACAAATCGAGTGTGTGTGTGTGTTTGTGTGTGTGTGTGTGCGTGCGTGCGCGTGCATGTGTATGTGTGCATGTGTGTGCGCGACAACACTGTTGTCTCGGATCATCACCTCGGCAGATTGGAGCAGCAGCTGATGGTGGTTATCAAATCCCCGCTGGTTCTCCGTCAGTCTCTTTCCATTCTTGTCCTGCCAGCGTCTCAGGCGGCCCTCCCTGCTAAAAGCGAGGCAAAATCAAATCACTTCCCACAGCCACGTGATTAGGGCTTGCGAAATAGTGAATCATTAATAGCGGCGGTGTAAAAGGTGCCGAGCAAGAGGCAAAATGAACATTTTGGAAGTCGGGATGCGCCTCAGCCAATTCGTTTCACCCTGCGTTGTGGCGTGGCTTCCGTGAAAAAGTGATGATACTGTCGAAGCGACAACGGCAAGGTCCATGTTTGACTCAAATTTTTGTGTTTCATTAATTTCGCTGCTTCAGCATTTTCCGAAAAGCACATTTGATGGCTCAATCAAAAAGAGAGGTTTGGGGGATTCGTGCCAGGGCAACTTAATCCTACAAACAAAAACGTATATTCGGTTTTTGGGTGATGGAGCAGATAAACTTAATTTTGACCATCTCTAAACTTTGAGAATTTACATGTCCAGCTGTTCAGTGTTTCAGTTCTTTTTTTTCTTTTTTTCTTAACCCTACTTACTGTTCTCTTTCAAGGACCTGAATCCACAACAGGGATTTGATCCATGAATCGACAAATACATTTGCCGGTTCATTTAGCCTCGGTATTTAAACAGCCCCCCACTGTACATCAGGCAGTTCCCATTTAAGACCAAAATGACACCTCGCGATTCAAATAGCGTTCAAGTGGGATCTTTTCAGAGGGAAGTGGCCGCCGAGCTTAAAGTGTCACCAAGTGTCATCAGCAGGTTGCAACAGAGATACAAAGAGACCGGAAGAAGTACAGAAAGGAATCAAAGTGGACATTCGCAGAGAAGAAAAATAAAGAACGTCGAATGAATTTTTGCAAAACATCCTGAATCACTGAACACGAGTTGGACAAATGCATTCAAGTTGGGTTTGTGTGAGTGTATTTTGAGTCAACACCAAATCCTTTCTGTTGTCACCCTCCTAAAATAATGTCCGAAGTCATTCCTTCAGAAAACACGGAAAACCAAATCAAATTTTGATGGGATTATATTTATTCATGAATGATCTTTTTCAGGATGTTTAGCAAAGATGGCCAGCATCCTGAGGAGATGTTCAAGGTAAAAAAAAAAGAGGGGGGGGGGTGCTGGAGCCCATCCCAGCCGTCTTCGGGCAGTAGGCGGGGGACACCCTGAACCGGTTGCCAGCCAATCGCAGAGCACACAGAGACGAACAACCATTTGCGCTCACACTCACACAGCAAGACAATTTTGAGTGTTCCATCAACCTGCCATGCATGTTCTTGGAATGTGAGAGTAAACCGGAGTACCCGGAGAAAACCCACGCAGGCACGGGGAGAACATGCAAACTCCACGCAGGGAGGCCGGAGCCGGGATCGAACCCACGACCTCTGCGTTGTGAGGTCGACGCGCTAACTACTGGAACACCGGGCCGCCCCGTACAAAACTTAAAAAAAAAAAAATTAATAAATAATACAAATTTAAAGTACCACAATGGACACTTTAGAACAAGCAATCTGCTCTTGAACCAAAATTTTCTTCAGCACAATCCAAAAAAGAGCCCCAAAATAAAAGGTCCCAGATCAGTGCTCCCTATCACTCTCTGTCATGACTTAATTCAGATTTTTACAGT
This sequence comes from Hippocampus comes, assembly GCF_001891065.2. NCBI lineage: Eukaryota > Metazoa > Chordata > Actinopteri > Syngnathiformes > Syngnathidae > Hippocampus > Hippocampus comes. Next base: position 435,278 of record NW_017805839.1, on the reverse strand, counting down.
GTCTTAATATTTTGTTTCTCTTTCTGTTGTTTTATGTCAAGCACTTTGAATTGTCTTTTACATGAATTGAGCTGTACAAAAAACTTCCTTGCCGTGAACATTGATAAAAACCGGTCATGTCTCTCTCTTTTTTTAATCCGGTTTCCACGGTGTTTCTTCCTCATCAGGCCATTTTAGCAAAGTCTTTTAAGATTAGGTTTCCCCCCCTATAAGCTATTGTGGGAGGAAAATGTCTAGTGCTGCGTATCATCCTTGAAACAGGAAATTCTCCCGAGGGCTTGAAGAGAGCACCGGGTCACTCTGACTTTTGGTTCAGCGGAAACGTGTCGGCGCAGCGGGTGTGTCATTATTCCGTGGTCCAACGCTTCCAGTTTGGTGCCAGCAGCAGCTCGAAGTCTGTGCGGTCCCTGAAATGTATAGAGTCAAACCTTTGCGGTACACATGATGTTCAGTCCTGCCCCTTGGGCTGGGATGAGCTGCTAATGTTCTCAACTTTGGTCGCATTTTAATCCGCCCTCGCTTAGCTTTGACACCACAACTTGAAGATCCTTCTTTCATCCGTCCCAAGTCTGCAGGCGCTGACTTTCAACTGCCGGGTTGCCACAATTGACATGTTTGCGTTGTGATTTCCCTCCTGGTGCGGCTCGTTTGCTGACCTGATGCCGGATGTGAGCAGTCCCAAGTCACATGCATTATTTACGTCGCTAATGGTCACGAGGCAGATGATGAGAGGCCATTATCCTGCTGGGCAGAGCGCTGTTCTTTTTTTGTCCCTTTCCTCGCCAATCAGATCTCACACACACACACACACACACACACACACACACACACACATATATATATATATATATATATATATATATACACACACACACACACACACATACACTCAATCACATTCCTATTGCAGGGATATTATAAATCGAGACAGATTGCCTCTCCTCACTTTTGAGTAATGTGTTTGTCTCATTGAGTCAGTGTTTAACGTCAGCTTTATGTGGCGTCAAATTTCAAACACCGGCCGGCATCTTCATCAGAGTGAAGTCCGAGACATTTGTCGTCCTAAACATTCGGTTCGACTGCGGCCGAATACAAAAACTGGTCCACTCACGAAGCTAATGTTACGTTTTTATTCATTCGTTATTGTTATTCTCATTCTCGTTTGCAGCGGTGTAGTCAGTGTGACAATCGTTTTGTGAAGCATATTATTGAATTATCTCTGACACTATCAACGACTATTGAGAATTTTGTCTTTGTAAAAGCTCATCATTTACCATGCCAGCCACCGATCAATTTATATAAATCACAATCACTGATTCATTATTTGCTAAATGATCTCAACGAAGGTGGCTGGTTTTCATTTTTCTTCATTTTTCAGTTTTTGAAAAATACACTGAAAAAAAAGGTTTTTGGTGGAGATGCTGTGCTGTAATTAGATTACAGGTTCCCCTCACACGTTATTTGTTGTTTGTAATGAATTGTACATTTACAAAGAAGTTGCCTCTGGGGATTATAGCGCAGCCGTGATTTGTCGATTGGCTTGAAGGTCGTGATTTTCTTCCGAGTCGTGAGAGCGCAGATGGTACCGTGTATTATGTCATATTGGAGCTTAAAATGTGCAACACAGTCATGCATTGGAGGATGTACCTGCCCTGAACACAATGCTGGACATGACTGAGAAGATTACGCTCTTTTTACGTGTGCACAATGATTTTTGTCGAGCAGAGTAGGTCTGTTGTGCAAGTTGTAATAGCAGAAACTCGGCTCAGGCTCTGCCGTGTCACGTTTCTCATGCTTGTGTGAGTTTTCCACTGGGAATACTTTAAATTTGGGATGTCCTGATCTCCAACACTAATCTAAAATGGCTGTTTGTTTCCATGTGCCTTGCCGCTGACTGACCATACCCTGCTCCTCTCCTAATATCAGCTGGGATAGGCCCCAGCTCATCCACAACGCTAATTAGGACAAGCGGGATTTACTTTGGAGTCAGCCAGTCCTCCATTAAGCATCTCCAGTTGGTCCAGAATGCTGCTGCTCGCCCCTTGACTGGTACTCGTAATAGGGAGCACATCATTCCTACTCTGGCATCACTTCTCTGGCTCCCGATACATTCTTTGGATTTTGACTCAGCATGACTGAGCCTTGATTTTAGTTTGACTGTTTTTGTGCTTTCCACTGTCTTCGTTATTCATTTATTGTTTTATGGTTTATTGTTGTACATATGATATTTGCTCAGTGTGCAGCACTTTGTATACGGCGGTGGTTGTTTTAAAGTGCTCTAAAATACAGTTGAGTTGAGGGATATAACAGATGAATGGGACTAGTCTGCGCTTGACAAGGTGTTCACATTTTTAGATATTTACAAGTACTTTCCAACTTACTCATCATCATCATCATCAAGTATTTTTGTCGACTGTTTCATCTCCCTGAGCTTGTGCAACGGTAAACTCTTGCAAACGGATGATGCTGCAAGATAGATTTTGTTCAGGAACTTCAGACATTCTTTTTTTGTCGATAGAAGCTTGGAAACATTCTGGCAGCAAAGAGCCTTTAATTTAGGATTCTCTTGCAAAGTGTGTGGAGGCAGGTGCTTGGAGAATGCCAAATATACTCTCCTCGCCACCTTTGTTGAATCGTCAAAAGGTGTGTTGGAGCTCTTTACAATTATTCTCCAGCTACTGGGGTCCCTATTGAGTTCAATTTAAAGACGAGAAAGGATATCGCCGTGTCATCCAATAAAGGTGCAGTCAAGAAATAGGCCGGAGTAAATCACAAATATAGGCATCAAGTTTACGCCGGAACGGGCAAGCTCATTTCTACCAAGTCAAATGAAAAGAATGGCATGAAACCGCATGACCGTCTAGACAGATTTTTTTTTTTTTCTAATTGGAGTGTTTATTAATGCAGAGGGCTTGTAGGCCAGCTGAGTCATCCTCTTGGGACTTACTGTCCTGTCAATGACGGTCAAATCGATGCTTCAGACTAGGACAGCAGCTGGCTCTTGTCCCCCACCACGGGAGATGCCATCTGCCCCCACCCCCCAAAAAAAAGAATAAATGATGGCACCTATTAGGAGTACAAACAAAAGAGGAAGGTCATGTGTCTATATTAACTGTCACTTAGCAATGGATGATGATGTAGCTCTTCTTTTGTCATTGTTATTAGTACTTACATGATTTTTTTAAATTTTTTTTTATCTGTTCTGCCCCCAGTAATTGTATTCCAGTGCAGTGCAGTGCCCCTAGTGGTGGAAGTAGTTAGAACCACCCATAAAGTCAGTGGGGTAGCCATTTTAATTCATAAGAGTGAAACAGTGGAGAGGTGTGATAACATCCACTTCCATCCTCCTCCTTTTGACACATTCAGGCACAATCTGTAAGTACATTTACACAGTTGTATATACCACTCCTTGCTGTACAAGTTATTTATCGTCATATATAAGTATTTCATCAATTCATCGTTGTAGATATTTACCATAGATTTGTTGAATAAGTTAGAGAATAGGGCTGTTACAAGAGTGTCGAATAGCATTTCAGATGCATAAATTGACACCCCTGACAAACATTTGTATTGTGTTTCTATTTGTGTACAGTTTTACAAGAAAGACTTCCATAAAAATACCAAACGGTGGACTTTCATCTTCGTGTTTTTATTGGAGGATTGTTGAGCTCGCTGGCTACGTCATGTTCTCATCTCAAACGCATGGTTAGGGCAGAAGAAAATCCTTTCACCATATTTTCATTCCCACCTCCAAATCTCCAGAGGAGAGCTTTTTGGTTTTGCGTCCTTTATATTTGGTAAAAACTCAATTTTTCCCTTGACAGGAAATTTAATTTACCAGTAATGTTGTTTCGTATTATACCAAAAATTAGGGATACGTGCTAACTATTGTTCGGATAACTATCGAATGGATATTTTATCGTGATGCTAGATTGTACGTTTTCAGGCAGTGGTTGCAAATGTGCTCTTTTCTGGATATTTTCTCACCGTGGTGGAAGTCCTCAGTCAATATATTATCACTGACTCATGATATTGTAATTCAACTTGTCCTCTTGATGAAATAACATTCTCTACTCACTGTTCTTAAATTGCTCAAAATGAGAAGCGGGCTGCAAGAAAACAGTCGACTACTTTTTTGTATAAAAATACTAAAAAAAAAAAACAAAGTTCAAGGTTTGGGATGACTAATTTGTGGTGCATTTTAAAAAAATGTGACAATTTCTTGTGATTCACTGTTGACTTGCAAGTGTGATATTCGCCCGAAGCGCTTTACCTTGAAACTTAAGTTTGGTGCTTCGGATGTGTAACTGAACTAACGCAGCAGTTACAAAATATACTTTGAGGCTGTTACATAGTTGCCTTCTTACAGGTTTGCTGTTCCTCCAGGGAGAAAACTGTTTGTGTAAAACCGCTTGTACTCTAGATGTTGTCACTTGGATTACTTTTTATTTTGATGCTGATGATGATCACAAAAGTGTCATTGTATTTTACCTCATTGGCAACGTAGCTAACTTCACAGCAAGTCCATTCCAATGAAATAAAAAAGAGACCGATATCGTTGTATGACCTACTAAACACATTTGTAGAATTGTTCTCACATCCACCCATACGAATGACCCTGGATTATCTGCCCACTTTTAAACATACAAAGACGGCCTTGAGAGAGCAAGAGTGTTTCTTTTGTGACAGTCAGCTATAATTCAGTGTCTCTGTTGAATTTTCCCGAAGCACTTTCTTGCTCGATAACACATTGAGACATGGAATACAAAACCAGAGTAACGTAAGAAATTACTGTTTGAGAATATCAATTTAAAAAAATCACTGCACAAGGGGAGGATGGACATTTACTATTATTAATCTTGTTATGCATATTTCTCCTGTTGGATAGGACACACGCTATACATAATGAGACCAAAGATTAGCGGCGAACAACCATGACGACGTACGAACCAGCATGACGGCGGGCATACTTAATGTTACTGCTGAAGGTGAAAACGCAAAACCCATTTCACGAGTCAAGGAAATTCACACATTGTAACTTAATAGAGCATTGCTGGAGATTGTTGTTGTTGTTCTTTTAATAAACCATGCGAAAATAAAAACGGTCGGGGGGGAGCCAATGTACAGTGAGACCTGCCTTTTTCACAGAACGCAATTGAACCAATCCTCATCTTTTTTTTTTTTTTTTTTAACCTGTGCCTGGTTGTGCTTTTCAGTCATGCCACAAGGTGGCGTCGAAGGCACGGCTGACAGCAATGTCGTAATTTTCTCGAAGTATATTGAATTGATGCGTACGGATAGAGAAACTTTGTATGTTGCGGAGGAGCTCAGTTTAGCTGTGTTGTTAGCGAACGCTACGAAGTTTTCATATGTATGTTTTTCCTCTGCTTAGTGGCTATGAAAAAGCTCAAGCATCCATAAGCCGTTTTTTTTTTTTTTAAACCTGTGCCTGGTTGTTCTTTTCAGTCATGCCACAAGGTGGCGTGAAAGGCACGGCTGACAGCAATGTCGTAATTTTCTCGCGGAAGTATATTGAAGTGATGCGTCCTGAAAGAGAAACGAAGCTCTTTGTATGTTGCGGAGGAGCTCAGTTTAGCTGGATTGTTAGCGAACGCTACGAAGTTTTCATATGTATTTTTTTCCTCTGCTTAGTGGCTATGAAAATCTCAAGCATCCATAAGCCATTTACTCTTTTAACAGTAATGTCGTATAATTTGGTTGTATTTTCGTGGTTTCAACTTTAAAGGGAATTAACTCATTCACGCACCCTGTAACATGACAACATAATAAGCTGTCCACTGTAGTAACCGCTCTCCCTGAAGAGGTTTAAAAAAATGGCTTTTAACAGTAATGTCGTATAATTTGGTTGTATTTTTGTGGTTTCAACTTTAAAGAGAATTAACTCATTCACGCACCCTGTAACCTGATAACATAATAAGCTGCCCACTGTAGTAACCGCTCTCCCTGAAGAGGTTTAAAAAAAAAATGTGTTTTTTTTTTTTTTTAAGCTCTGCCTTGGCTGAACAGGATGAGATGGATTCGATTTTTCCAAATCAGTCAGCCCTCGTTGGAATGCTCACACATCGGTTTCCCCGCAGGTACTCTTGAGTTGACGACCAAGAAAACAAAACCACCAAACAAACAAACAAACATTCATCTGAGCTTTATTTCCACCCCGTTCCCCATCAGGATATGGGCCACATTCTCTTCGGGGAACATACAACAACTCACTGTATATTTGACAGTTAAACAGCATGTGGCTGTTGGCCACAGGAAGGAGACACATTTTATTTTCACTGCTGCAGCAAAGAATCTGTGAATTGTCCCAAGGTGTGAGCGTGAGAGCGGATGGTTGTTCGTCTCTGTGTGCCCTATGATTGGCTGGCAACCAGTTCAGGGTGTCCCCCGCCTACTGCCCGAAGACAGCTGGGATAGGCTCCAGCACCCCCTGCGACCCTTGTGAGGATAAAGCAGATAGGAATTGTCTTTCTGTGCCCTGTGACTGAAAAGCCACCAGTCCAGTGTGTAGCCCACCTCTCACCCAATGTCAGCCGGGATAGAATCCAGCTCAGACGTGACCCTCAAAAAGATAAGCGGTTAAAAATGGACGGGCGAATCAATGAGTACCTTTTAATGGCTACCAACTTCCCATCGCCATTAAAAAGGAGCGTACCAATATTCCACAGGCCACAATCAATACCTTGATTAACTCTATGCACGGTATTGCTTTTTTTCCGACTTCCACTTCCCAGACACTTTTTCCCCCCCGCCCTATTTCTACCTTTGCACCATCTGCCGCTTCTCGCTTATCTGCAGTGGCGACTGAGCCTCCTCTGGGGCGGTGAGAGTTTAAGTACCTTGTTGAATGCAACCTCAACCCACTCTTCTCAAACCTGATCTGAAGCCATTGACTCACTCTCTCTGCTCGGATGTCACCGTGGGGGTCGCAGAACAGAACACGCTCGCTATTTTTCACAGCGCTGAGCTGGAAGTGGATTGTCAACTTTTGTCCTCGTTTTGAATGTTTTTCTTTTTTTTTTTTTTTTTCTTCTAAATGAAAGACTTGGGATGAAGTGGAAGGAGTTTCAGCACGATTTGACTTTTTTTCCCGTGCAGTTGTCAGAAAGAAATCATCTCAATAAATATAGATGTACAAAAAGCCGAAGCTGTAAACAACTGTATTTGGGGATGATATCAGATGTCTAGATTTCATAAAGTGCATTAAAATCCCCAACTCAAGTTAGCTCCTGCAGTGAAAAGATATAGATTTGCATTCATCCCTCATGTGTCGAGCTTCTCTAATCATTTAGCAATTAGCCGAAAAGAAAAAATAGATTTTTGACACCATGCTGCCTCGCTTGATGTATTGAAAGCCCACAGCAAGCATTATTTTTTTCCTTTCTTGATCATTTTTTTTTTCCTGCGGGTGAAATTTGTATTTGATTTGATGTATGAATTCATCTGTTTTCCCAGCGTATCACCAATTAACCAAGAAAAGAAAAAAAAACAACAACAATAATCAGTCGGGTGGTCCTGACCACGCTTTGATTTTAAGCATCTGCCGACAGCGAGTCCTGATTCGATACTTGGGCAATGCATGAAGAAAAAATAATGTGCATCATATTTTTCTAAAACTACCAGCTATCTTCGGGCAGTTGGCGGGCGACACCCTGAACTGGTTGCCATGCAATGACAAGGCACACATAGATGAACAACCATTCGTGCTCACAATCACACTTACGAACAATTTAGAGCACAGGTGTCAAACTCAAGGCCCGGGGACCTGATCTGGTCCGCCACCTCATTTTATGTGGCCCGCGAAAGCAAATCGAGCATGTCAAGTTCCATGATGCTTGCTAAAGTCTGAACCAAAATTTCAAATTGTCATATATAAGCCACAATAACAGTCATTATTCTTGACTTCTGATTTTAAAACGTTATCCATCAATTTGTTGTGCGCTGTGTATGGAATATGTGGAGGTGATTAAACATTTATATGGTTTGCAAAAATTCATAATGGCCCTCCAAGGGAAACGGTAACTACAATGTGGCCCGCGACAAAAATTAGTTTGACACCCCTGATTAAGAGTCTTCCACTTGCCATGCATGTTTTTGGAATGTAAGAGGAAACCGGAATACCCAGAGAAAACCCACACAGGCACAGAGAGAACATGCAAACTCTACACTGGAAGGCCTGGAATCAAATCCTGTACCTCTGCACTGTGAGGGTGACGTGCTAACCAGTCGAGAGGTGTGTGTGTGTGTGTGTGTGTGTGTGTGTGTGTGTGTGTGTGTGTGTGTGTGTGTGTGTGTGTGTGTGTGTGTGTGTGAATGAACGATTCAAACTAGAAACTTCAACTAGACTGAAAAATTGCTCTTCCAAGAGTTTTGGCTACATGTAAACTTTGAAACAACATCAAATGGTGAGATGCTTGATGACACCAATCATCCTTTACCTACTTTGTTAGCCTTTTGGGGGTGGAGGGGGTGTTATTTTCGTCTTCTTGCAGCATATGGGCACGCCAGAGATGCACTTTAATTGTCACGCACTCGCTCTCAGAGATCAGGGCTCCGATGCTGAAGAGGCCAGAGAAGATGGCTCCAGCGTAAAGTGGTTGTCAATGGCAACACTGCCAAAGTACACTCACAGGTGTTCGCCCACATCACTCCCATCGCTGCCGATATGTTGGCACAGAACGTGTTTCAAGTGCCGATGATGAAAGTGGGAAAGAGAATCGGAATGTTTTGAACTCCTGTGTCTCTGTTGTTTCTCTCGTGATGTATTCTTACCTTCCCATTAGTGATGTCATGTTGCTGTTCTTGTTCGGGTCACAGGCTAGTTTAGATTGAGTCAAAGTAGGACTGCCGGTTGCAGTTGACTTTACTTCACCACAATTCCTTCAAGGACTCACTTCATCACCAAATAAATCAATGCCGCATGAATAACATTATTCGTTCTGATTCATCAATCCAATAATTAAGTTTGCTCACTCTGTGACTCGCCAATGATGGATTTGTTTGTGGTGCGTGTGGAAAATGAGTATCAATGTAAGCGGATATCTAATGAAGTCGCCGGACTAAATAAGCCACAGAGGTGCTGTAATATGATTTGCCATGTCATTTGCTCATTTGACTTGACACACCTGTTTGCTCATAAAGCGGTATTGATCTCTAAACACACACAGTAGTAGATACCAGCATACCATTTGTTGAGCTTTTAATATGGACACACGTTTAGTTTCCTTGGCTACTTTGATTGGAGGAACAAAGAAGATATTGAAGTCGGTGTTCTCACAAGTTTGTTTAATTTGGATTCTGTTCAAGAATCTGTCCCCTGGCTGTCAAAAATCTATTCAAAAGTACATTTGAAAACTCTTGATCGAGTGGTGACATTATTTACCTTGGAGCGTGACGATAATAAGGACATTTGCACGGCGGCGAACGCCTTCTCATTGTCATTTCTCATTGTCATTTCTCATTGTCATTTCTCATTGTCATTTCTCATTGTCATTTCTCATTGTCATTTCTCATTGTCATTTCTCATTGTCATTTCTCATTGTCATTTTTTTTTTTCCATCCTCAGCCTTCACACAAAGCGTAGCCGCGGTATTACATCCTTCATTACAATATGAATTCAGATCGGAGACAGTTGGCGTAGGTGGCAAATGTTAACTAGCAGAGACCCGCCTCAATCACACTTCCTGGACCATTATTATGTGCTGTATATTTAGAGGGACCCTTAAATTGGGGTCTTGGGACAGGTGGATGTGATTAATGCATGAATTCGTTTGCGTTATCTCAAGTCCGGCAGCCTGCGGTCCAGGGGATGTTGGTGCAATTAAAGGCGCGTGGCAGGCGTTCGCAAAGCACCGCCTATCTGCGAATAACAGACCGACTTGAAGAACGCGGGCAGCTCAGCGAAGGTCCCCGCAATTGCGCCCATTCAGTCCTTAATCACCTCCACTAGTCATTAGGGCCTTCTTTTGTTCCACCCACCGCTTTTTCCTGCAGATAAAAATTTGCCTGGCACAGTTGTAAGAAGCGCTTTGGGGAACACCATTAAAAAAAAAAAGTCACCGAGAAAATGAGGAAGGAGGAGAGGTGATGGAGTCAGACGAAAGCATTCAAGGGGACAGGCGGTTCATGAGCACTGGAGTAATTCATTTCAATCATTTCCTTTAGCAGCGTCAAATGGGAGACATTTTATCTCGGAATCATGTCAAGTCAGGTTCTTCGCAGCTGTAAATACTCGATTTACCTTTAAATTAGTGTTCTAATTTTGAACTCTGTGAGTGTGGCACACTGGGAACTAGTGCAAGGGCTTCAATATAAAGTACCGCTTTTATTGAATCGTTCAACATTTTAATCGAGCATCAGAGTCCTCTTACTGCTCTTTGTTCAATGTCATTGCTAATTTATTGTGTTATTTTTATCCTAATGTGAAACTAATAGAGGCAGAAACGTCATTCCCATTGGTCCGATCAGTGTTCATGCGCCCACAAAATATATACACTGTACACCGGGTGCCCCAAACTAATTTTTGTTACAAGCCACTTTGGATTTACGTCTTCCTTCACAGGGCCGTTATGACTTGAAACCACAAAAATGCTTCATCGTCTCATCGCATTATTACTTGTACACATTATTACGTGGATTACAAGTTTTGAAATAAGTCAACTACAGAAAAATAGTCTGTTCAATTATTGTTCAAAGGAGTGAAAACAGGGTAACAAAAGTATTGCAAAATCGCAAGGTTATTCATGACATATGACAATTTGACTTTTTGTTTCAGATTTTAGCAAGGATCATGCAAGTAGACACACATGATTTGCTGTCATGGGCCACATAGTCAGTGGAGAAAGACAAATGGAGATATACGCAGTGTTTGAATCAATCAATTGATTATTCTTACGCTTTGTTTAGATTTACGTCATTGCTAATTTATTGTGTTATTTTTATCCTAATGTGAAACTAATAGAGGCAGAAACGTCATTCCCATTGGTCCGATCAGTGTTCATGCGCCCACAAAATATATACACTGTACACCGGGTGCCCCAAACTAATTTTTGTTACAAGCCACTTTGGATTTACGTCTTCCTTCACAGGGCCGTTATGACTTGAAACCACAAAAATGCTTCATCGTCTCATCGCATTATTACTTGTACACATTATTACGTGGATTACAAGTTTTGAAATCAGTCAAGTCAACTACAGAAAAATAGTCTGTTCAATTATTGTTCAAAGGAGTGAAAACAGGGTAACAAAAGTATTGCAAAATCGCAAGGTTATTCATGACATATGACAATTTGACTTTTTGTTTCAGATTTTAGCAAGGATCATGCAAGTAGACACACATGATTTGCTGTCATGGGCCACATAGTCAGTGGAGAAAGACAAATGGAGATATACGCAGTGTTTGAATCAATCAATTGATTATTCTTACGCTTTGTTTAGATTTACCATAACTAAAAATCATCTGAAAATACTCTGCTCGAAAAGACCACAATGAACACACCTAATCTTAGTTCAGCACGTCAACTCTTTTTTATTGTATTAAACTCAAATTCTTTCTTTTGCTGCTGCTGCAGTTGTTCACTTCTTTGCTGATTCTGTCAATGCCATTCCAAAACAAAACAAAGATCTGTGGCAACTTGTTCAGTGGAAAAGGGATATTGGAGAGAGTTCATCAACACTTAATATAGCCAACTGTAAAATGAATCAATATAACTTAAAACATATTTTACCCAATTAAAAAATTGATTAACTAATTACCGTAATTAATTAATTGATTAATTCTATCTATCTATCTATCTGTCTATCGATCTATCTATCTATCTATCTATCTATCTATCTATCTATCTATCTATCGCTAGCTAACTAGCTAATTTATCTAGCTAGCTTATCTAGCTAGCTAGCTTATCTATTTTAGCTAGTGAAATTTCTTATCAAACTCTCTGTCTGTGTGTGTGTATAGATACACACACACACACACACACACACAAACACGTTACGGAAAAGCTTAAAATTGATCTTGACAGCGCCATAGGGAATCTTTGAAAGAGCTTTCAAAGCTGAACAATACGTATGACATATCAGCATTTGCAGCACCAATATATACAGTACCAGATGTCCGTTGAGTATTTCGAAATGAATGGCTGTTTTTGTGAGCTGTTACTTTCTTCATATCGTATGAGCAGCTGATATGCTCAAACCAATCACTTGAAGCTGGACACAGAGCGAGGCTGTTATTTGTTGCCTAATGGAATCCATTATCGCAAGTGTGATGACTAATCTTGCGAAAAAGGCCGCACCGCCCCTTGACCCTTTGCTTTCCCCCGCAGCCACATGGGCTTGTAATTATTACATGGAGTTCAACCACTAATGGCTTCCTAAAAGCTTGATAGTGGGTAGGCTAGTAATGGTGGGGTGATGAGGGCGCGTACTAGAGAAAAGGAAGGGGGCTGTGTTGTTTTGTAAATCTTTTTTTTTGTTTTTTTTTTGGCTATGTAATAAATGAATACTAATCATATTGCATGTCCTCACCGCCATGCAACAAACAAGTCAGCATCCCAGTGAAAGCATCCCTCCGCCAATAAAGCTTTCAGTGGTTACTATATAAGCAGCAGAGATGGGCACTTTGACGTATTCCTCGCATATACGCCTGTGTACCGAAGTTTATTTTCAGTAACGCGGCTGTTCGGATCGATAAGACTGGCCATCACTAACACAAAACACATCACTGTTTCTTCATATTTTTAATGTCTGAGTGATAAGCAGCGCAACATGAGTATTTCACAACACCAAAATAGCTACTATGATTAAATACGATGATAATAATAGAAACTTTACTTTTAGAAATCCGTGCCTCAAATGGGTGGGTGGTGGGCGGGGGAGATAAAAATCTTGGTGAGTGGGCACCGGTAGACATAGAACGCAGCCAGCTTTCTTAACCGGCTGCATTGATTGTTAGTGAAATGGGTGTCCGCAGGCACTTTGTTATGTTCTCTGACTGTACACTAGATGGCAGTTTTCCTCCAAAAATATTGTTGAGATGAAAAAAGTTGTGCTGTTTAATAGCCTGTTAAGAAAATAGTGTTTGGCTACAGTCTGGCCTTGTTATTTTGCCTACCAGGACCACATACTTAACCCGATTATGGACGATTAAAGGGACGGGCGAAAACCCAATTGGATCCTTGCTTAGTTTGTCCTTTGTAAAACCAAAACAAAACAAAACATAAAAACAAAAAATGAAATAATTCTCGTCCGCTGTCTTCTGTCCCAAAAATGGGTGTCCGTCCGGGATGGATTCTATTAAAATGTGATGTTCGCATGGACAAAACCTACATTTGGAATGGTCTTGCTCATTTTTATTGAGATGAACAACAAACGCTGACTGCGCTCGCTGCGATTTCATGGACACTTTAGGGAACTGGCCTGGAGCAATGCATTTGTTATACTCTCACTGGTGGTTACAGGAAACTATGTTAAAGCCACTGAACCTCATCAGAAGCCAATCAAACTGGAGTCATAAAAATGCTAATATTTGCGTGACTGTGCTGAGTTTTGGCTGTTTTTCATGATGTTGCATTCAAGGCCTGCAGTAAATGCTGAACAAGCTTCTCGGGGGGGGGGGGGTAGCGTACAATGTGGAGTGAAAGGTCTGTTAAGAGGAATGCTGTCCTCCATAGGTGACTGATGTAGTGTGATGCACGGTCTCTGATGTCCTACTGCTTCATGTCTTGAAGCTGTTGCCGAAAAATTGATTGACGTCATTTTTATTTTTTTTTTTATAACGTACGTTATTTGTTTTTGTTCCAGATACACCTCTGCACACGAGGCAGAAGACTCCCTCCACTGACCTGTGCTACACAAGTGAAATCAGCAGTCTGATGGACTTCAACTCTCCTGATGCCTCCCTGGACAAAGGTATTGCTCTGCACATTTTTTTTTTCCTAGGCTCTATCCTCTGCCAATTTTTTTTTAAGTAACTACCGCGCCGGAAGAAAAACAGCTAATCAGATGCAAAAGCTGCGGTGGACAAAGTGTCAATCATTTGATGTGATGTGGGCAAAAATCACTCGGGCACAGCCACTCCAATTATTAAAAGGACTTGCCGAGTACGTTCTTAGGAAGACCGTACTTGACGAATTCACGAGACGCGACTCGGCATTCTTGACATTGCGAAAGGGTTTAAGATTAGGCTGCAATCAAATCTTGCTCGCAATTTAAATCCTGCCAACTCCTCTTTTAGCTGCAAATCTTTGAACTTCTTGGGTGAGTTTTGCTTCCCAAGGGAGTGTTTCCTGTTTCAAAATGAGCCCCCTTATTGGCTCATTTGGTCTACAACGCATTTGAGGAAACGCTGTGGACAACATTAGTTCCATTAAATAATTTACAATGTTCAAATTGGTCACATTTTGAAGCGTTCCCAAGGGAGTGTTTCCTGTTTCAAAATGAGCCCGCTTATTGGCTGATTTGGTCTACAACACATTCGAGGAAACGCTGTGGACAACATTAGTTCCATTCAATCATTTACAATTGTTCAAATTGGTCACATTTCGAAGCTACACCCCTCATTGAAATCTGTTCGACTTTGACTTGCCGTTGACACACACAGTACTTGTGTGGATTTTCCCAAAACACCTTTCCCCGTGGATGCCCCCTGAGCCGCCGAGTGCAAACTTTAAATTGCCACTATCAACAATATCCAAGCATCTCCACAGTCATTTCCATGTGTCAGTAATAGCTTCACCGATATACTCCTACACAAAGGCTTGCTTAGGCGTTCTACCATGTAATTATGACCCTATGGACTGGCAAGGAAAAACAACTCTATTGTTGTTGTTGATGATGTTCACCATGGTCATTTTGCAGTGTCTCCTTTTTGCTTGTGTGCCTCTTCAATGTCATCTTCTGAGTGGGTTTCAGGTGATGTGTGAAAAGGACGAAAAAGAAAAAAAAAAGGAAATGCAATTGTGGTAAAACCCTCATTTATCAAGCTACTGTGCTTTGAATTCATTGCACTGATTGGGAAGAGAATCCTTGACCCCATGAAAGGTTGGGACAAGAAGTGCAAATGTGGCGAATATTTTTTTTTGGGGGGGGCGACAGCATATGCTTGTACACATGTTTAAAGATTTCAAGTTGACGTTTTATTGCTGACCCACACGACCATTTATGCGCTTTGCCTGAGGTAACATCGCGAAGAGCTGCAGGGTGAGACAGAGGTCATGGGAGAGGAATGGACATCCTCAAGACTTATGTAGTAAATCCACCGTAGATCCCATGCGAGGGGGAAAAAAAAGTACATTGTGCAAGTTATGAAAGGAGGGGGAGTGAGGAGCTTGCTGACAAGTTTCTTGTCTCTGGTCATGCGGCGATTCACAAACTGCGTTGCCAACAGACAAAACAAGCAGAGCGGCACATTTTCCAGCAAAACTGTGCTGAGCATTTTTGAAAATACTGTAATAAGAGGGCATCAGAAACAATGCCTCAGAGAGTAGACATTTTATGTCACATGTGTCAAACTCAAGGCCTGGGGGCCAGGTCCGGTCCGCCAGGTCAATTTATGTGGCCCGCGAAAGCAAATGACGTGTCAGTTGAGGTACCACAAAAACAATAAATCAGGGGTGCCCAACTCATTTTTGTCGCGGGCCACATTGTAGTTACGGTTTCCCTTGGAGGGCTGTTATGAATTTTGGGGAATCATATAAATATTTAATCCCCTCCACATATTACAAACACAGCGCACAATAAATTGATGAATAACTAGTTTGAAAATCAGACGTCAAGAATAATGACTGTTATTGTGGATTACAAAAGACGATTTGAAATGTTGGTTCAGACTTTCGCGAGCATTATGGAACTTGACATGCTTGATTTGCTTTCGCGGGCCACATAAAATGAGGTGGCGGGCCAGATCTGGCCCCCGGGCCTTGACTTTGACACCCGTGCAGTAAATAGTCGAAAAGTCGCCGAGGCCGAGGTCGCCACTCGCAGCGCCTCTTTCCAGGATACTCGTCGGGTGTCCCGTTGGCTAAAAATAATCAATAAATAAAAATGTAAATAAATAAATAATAATAATGATTTTTGCATGTTACGGGCTCTTTAACAACTTTTATTGTAAATTATCTCATGGATCGCTTTCTACTATACTTTTGGTGATTTTGTCTTGTGGTCCCAAAATTCCATTGCGTTACAGGAATAAATAACTGGAACATTATTAACAATTTTAATTAGTAAATGGTTGTATTACTTCGTTACTGTCTAAATGTAATATATTACACTACCCCAGCATTGCTTATGAAGAGTCAAAGCTCGGGCCGTCACAGCTAAACGTTAACTGGAGATGAATTTCAATGATGGAAAGTATTAAAAGCAATTTAGCATAGTTAAAGCAGTTTGATTGACTTCCTGCGACAGCTCACCCCTGCTCACTTTGTAATCGGTCATCGAGAGTCGCCGGCGCGAAGACGGACAAAGAAGGGCCGCGAGGTCGTTTTCCGTTGCCGTTTTAAATTGCAGAACGGCTCGTTGGACACATCGGAAATAATTTGCACACTTTGCAAAGCCACATTGAAATACCGTATTAGTTGCGCGTCTTGGGCGTATTGTCTGAGAGCAGAAGACCCTGCTCCAGTTACCTCCGCGGGGCCTCGCCTGCCAATTAACACTGCCTGAGTGTGACGCTCGGGGGCGGATAACGAAAACCTCGAAGCGAGACGTTTTGAGAATTGTCTCCATACGACGACTGTAAGAAAGATGCCGATAATGCTGAGTCACTTTTGAGCTTTTTGTTGGCTAATTGAAAAAGAATTGTCGTCACCGATGAAATGAATTTAATTTGATGATTCTACATTAATTCCAAGATTCTTTTCAACTGAAGGATGGACGGATGGAAATACCTGTTACGAGTTTCATAGCGGAAGTAGAAGTAGATAAATTTGATTCATCGCAAATAATTACGGAAAACTGCACGCTTAATTAATTTTTTAAAAATGTCATTGCTTGACAGATTTAGTAAGAGCACAAGTCAAAAAACAAACAGAACGACTATTTCGTAAAGGATTTGTGATTGAAGCCGTTTGTGAACTCCACCAAACGCCGGGACGGCCAGCGCATTTATTAAGTAGCTTTCCATCACACAGGGCGACATGATGAATGACACAATTACGCCTTTTCTCCAGTTTCTCCTTCTTGCAATTCAAAAATATCGAGTACAAGGCCAATGCACTTCAGCTCCCTTGGAAACAATTTCTGGCTCGCCTTATAACCGCAATTCTTCTTCCTCTTAACATTGCCTTAAAAACTTCTTATGAGTAAACTGAGATTGGTGTTCCGCTTACGTTGTCAGAGTCCACTTACACTGTTAACACGCGTGACCGGAACGCCAAACCTCCCATTCATCCTCTCAGATAGCCCTAGAAAATTGCCGCTATCATCCTGTGACTATTCTTTTTCGTCAGTTGGGACATTATGCATCAGCACAATAGACAACTAATGATATTCGGAGGACAGGGATATTACATTAAAAAATAATAACAATAAATAAAGAGAAACGTTTCAAGGTTGTGATATGTGATATGAGTTTGGTTCATTTTCATCACATTGACACCGATAAGTTTCATCAATGAAATTAAATTCATTAAATAAAAACTTAAATGAGCAATCCCGTGACATGTCATGAAATCACACAAATTTACCCGTTACATGAAACCGCTATTTCAAATATACATTTTCGGCATCAACTCTTAGGCAATAGTCACACTGCAGCGAAATTGCGATTTATTTATGTATTTATTTTTGCCCACGCGGCCCGGCTGGTCCAGTGGTTAGCGCGTCGACCTCACAGTGCAGAGGTGCTGGGTTCAATTCCAGCTCCGGCCTCTCCGTTTGGGGTTTGCATGTTGACCCTGTGCCTACGTGGGTTTTCTGCGGGTACTCCGGTTTCCTCCCACGTTCCAAAAACATGCATGGCAGGCTGATTGAACACTCCAAATTGTCCCTAGGTGTGAGTGTGAGTGTGGATGGTTGTTTGTCTGTGTGTGCCCTGCAAGTGGCTGGCAAACGGTTCAGGGTGTCCCCTGCCTACTGCCCGAAGACGGCTGGGATAGGCTCCAGCACCCACCATGACCCTTGTGAAGATAAAGCAGAACAGAAAATGGATGGATGGATTTTTGCCCATCTGCAATGTGAATACTTTCAGTACAATTTTTTTTTTTCAAATCTGGCCTGGCCCTCTTTTGTATGGGGATATAAATCGGATATGCGTGCGATGCATCTTGTAGAATGAACGCTCATCTGCACACATTCAATCTAAACGTCATTAAAAAGCCAAATATGCGCTCCGCACAAGAAGGACCAAGTGCTCTGGAGACTACCGATATTGTACTTGAATGTACAAAGTTACGATTGACTTTAATTTGATGCCACTTGAAACCTGAAGCATAAAACACAGATTACAACATTACTTTATTTCAAACTTGGCCAACATTTTTAGTTTCCATATTTTTAGTTTAAAAAAAAAAAAAATTGCAAACGCGATGAAGGCAACTTCAACCATATTTGTGCTTTCACCTTACACTGGCGTGCTGCACTTTGTGTGCAAATAATGGACTCACAAAGAGGAATTGGGTTGAGGAAAGTCGATACAGTCGAAAACAGAACTGCGACAATCTCTCGTCGAAAAAAAGTGAGTTATATTTGTACCCACCAAAAGATGACGACATTCTGCGTCGAGCACGTCTTGTGCTTCAAATCCGCGGATGAGTCGCATATTGTTTGTGTACCGGTAGACCCCCGAGGCAAGTCAACAGCTGCCAGGCGTGCTGCCGAGCAGCCCGCCGTGGCGAGCCTGCATTCACACTCACCTGTCTGAAAGCCGACACCTTGACTTGGCTCCGCCCTTGTTTGCGTACGCGCGTCTCTCTCAGCGTATGTTCGAGCAACATGGGCAAAATAGCGACAACCCCGCTAAGCTCGGTCCACTGTTGGAATGAGCGAGGCGCGGCAAGGGACACTAAGAGGAAACACCGCGGCGGCAGCACCTGGATACTGGATATTTCCTGGAGTCAATGCCACGATAAGCACTTGCGAGCCAAGTGTGGGCTGTTAAAGATTTTCTTTCTTTCTTTTGGTTTTTAAAAAGGATTTTGCGCATCGTCAAGGGCCTTGGCAGACGACTGCCTTAACCTGGAATCCTTTGGAGAACCCCCCTCTCAGGGGATGAAGTCAGACAGGGAGCAGACGAAGTGCGGTGAGTGGAAACGACTGCGGCGGCCGCCGCATTAGACGGGAGCATAAAGTGATGATTTTCAGTCCTCTTTTCGAAATGGAAATGCAGCGGTGGGTCATTATTTCCCAGAAGGGTGTTTCCACCTGCTTTTTTTTTTCCTCGCTTGTTGAATAACTCGCTCGTGTGTCCACAGCGGCTTGATCTGATAGTGAGCCCCCCCCCCCCCAGTCACCTGCTTAACGGTCGGGCCGTTGGGAGACTTTAACCTGTCCGCACTTGAGGCGCGTTCTTTTCGTCCGAACTCGCTGTCGATGTGGAGCCGCGACCTTTAACCCACCAATTCAAAGGGGTGAAGAACATAGACAAGAGTGGAGTTTTGCGCCAGCGTTCAAGGCTTTTGACGAGGTCACTCTGCAGTTGTGTCAAGTGAAGTTTGTCCTCAAACTTTTTTTTTTTTTTTTTTTTTTTTTTTGCTTCACTCTGGAAAAGTCACTGTGTGTTTAGAGTGAACACACTACGAGCTGTTGGTACTGATGGCACATTTGCATTCGTGTGGCTACTTGTTACAATTTAAGCTTTTTATCCTTATTCATTCAGAATAATCCTATGCATGTGTGCCATTGGTTTCCCAACGTTCATTTTCATTTGTCTCGTGGCGTTCGGATCATTTAGCGCCGTTTCAGTCTTCTCACGGAGGAGCGCAGCAACGCTGCTTGTCACCTTTAGTGTAGAGCTAACGGTTTCGAGCCACATTACATTGAGGTATTAAAATAGACGGAGTTGAATGTTTTTCAATAAGACCTTTAGGGCTTAACACCGAGGTGTGGTTGTGAAAATGAGTGCTTTCGCAGCAAAACAAACACCTGCGGGCGATGGATTGCTGCCTTCGCCGAAGCACTCCGAGCGTGCTAATGCATTTGCAGTTGTGCTTCGATGACTCACCTTTTCTTCTCAGATTTCTCGGACATCTGTGAATTCTGCCTAGGTTAGCTGTTTGGCTCTTTGGCTTTGCAAAGTAAATTTGGACAACAATGAAGATTGGGTCATTCTCGAAGAACGGATGAAAATTGATGTTTGATGTTCAATTTAAAGCCAACACCAAGACAACACTTTTTTGGGGGGGGGGGGGCACCGTGTCTGATACCTGCACTGACACACAGAGAAAGAAGCGACAGTGTCAGCATCGTAGCCCTTACAGCTGAGTTAGCTCGTTGTGTAATTGCCTTCTTTTTAATCTTCTTACCGTGAGTGCGGCAGGTGATGAAAGCAGGAAGCTCCCTCGGGTGTTGGTCGCCATCTCACATTGTGGCTTCCTTAATTAGATTTGAAAGTAAGATCATCATTGGTCAAGTAAGTCCCATTTATCTCGAGTAAAGGTGCGTTCACACTTGGAGACTTTTGGTCGTTTGTGAATCTGGCAAATTAATCCTGCGGCGGAACAAACCAGCGGTGCCGACGCTTGTCTGTGGTTGCTTCTGCTCAATATTTTCTCCCTTTTTTTTTTTTTGTTTGTTGTTGAGTGACGGTCGCACCGATAATGTGATCGAGGTGTGCCTTTGAAGTAGCCTCATCGACATGCTAGCGTGTTGCAGGCTGCTGTCTTGTCCACATAGTTCATAAAATTGAGAACCAACACCAGTTTTGTTCCAGTTTGTGTATGTTGGGGCTCTTTTATTCGCTTGCAGGTCCATACAGCAGAACTTCCTCCCGTTTACATTATTGCGACATTTTAGCGATGTGACCTGGGTTTTTTTTTTTCGTGATACTATTCGCTACGCTTGGAATTTGCTGTG
The DNA here is from genome assembly GCF_001891065.2 of Hippocampus comes. Taxonomy (NCBI): domain Eukaryota; kingdom Metazoa; phylum Chordata; class Actinopteri; order Syngnathiformes; family Syngnathidae; genus Hippocampus; species Hippocampus comes. Next base: position 414,251 of record NW_017805839.1, on the reverse strand, counting down.
TGACCACGAAGCGAAGCAGACAGGATGCGGACATTGTTTACAAAAGCCATCAACTGCGAGAATATGTCATTTCGGGATCGTGGGATGTTTTTTTGGAAGTCGATGGATGTGAGCACATTTTGGTTCCTCAAAATGATGATTCCAAAACACTTTTTCTTTGATTGGCTGTCATGTTTGGAATATGACTCACTCATTTCGCCTCGCCTCATCAGACTATTCTCAATTCTAGTATTCCATAAGCAGACCCGTTTTTCCGATTCAAACGTACCATTTTAGCATTTTTAGCAACACATTTAATATTCCCTTTTTGTTTATTTTGCTTATCAGGTGCCCGCCTCCTCCACCAAGATTATGAATAGCTGTACGGTTATCCTCAGTTGCAAAGGTTATTTCTCAATGATGCCATATGCAGAGTTCTAACATTCGCGGCGCCAGATAAATACGACCCCCTCGGCTGCCCGTGTGAACTAATATATTTGTACACATAATAGGATTAATCTGTCAAAACTGAAACACTTTCTTGGCTGGATTTGGTACGAGTCTCCTTGCAAGGGATGTCTCCCGGCAAAACGGACACTATCGTTTCTTCTTTGTTCTGTTTTTGACTCGCACTCCCACATAAAAGTATCTGAAAAGTACTTTCTTTTTTGAAATATGCTCAATAACAACCGCTGGGGAGAATATGACTTTTTTTTAAGTTAAATGGAAAATATGCTCTTCCAGCAGCACAAGTCTTGAGGCAGATACAAGAAAACATTGCCTGACCAGATACAGTGGTACCTCTACTTACAAACGTCGCTTCATACGAAATTTTCAAGTTATGAAACGCCTCAACAGGAAAATATTGCCTCTTGTTACGAAAGAAATTTCAAGATACAAAAGGTAAAAATGCAGTCTGGACTGCTCCTCGTAGCACCGAGTTTCCTGAACGCAACATACTTATAGCTGCTCTGCCATTGGCTATTACCTGGCATCTTCCTGGCATCTCATTGGCTAAGAGGGACCTCTACCGTAGGTGCCTGTGTGTAGATAGATAGTTGGGTGTCGATGCAGTGTCCTGGTCATTTCCCCAGGAAGTGTTCCGATAGTTTTACGTAAACGTGAATCACCCAGAAAAAGGTTCACCAGTCGGGCGATCGCTCACGATGCTGATGTTTGCCTTGGACATTTTCGAAGGATTGTTAAAAGCTGACAAAAGCAAACGTCCTTGGATCAGTTCTTGACAAAACGGCAGGCAAAAACCACCTCTGAGAGAGAACATGGACTAAAGAGGGCAAAAAAAAAACAGTGAGGACGCACTTAAAAGTTAAATGACCACCATTTTTATTCTTTATTCGATTCTTTGTTTTTTACATTATGCACAAATCTCATTTATTGTGCAATAATCGAATTGTAACTTGTATTGGTTACATATTTTGATGGATTTATTATGCTTTCTAAAACATGTATGTCTGAATTTTGGGGGGCATTTACATGCGTCTCTACTTACATTTTCTAGTTAAGAAATTTCTTCCAGAACCAATTAATTTCATAAGTAGAGGAAACCACTGTCCAATGAACTCTCTCACTGTGTATGGTCAAATAGAAGACAAACCCGACCCGCACAAACCATTTTCAAAAGATACCCTGAATTTAATTCATTCCCCAATAATGTGTTGCTACTTATCTTTCAGAGAAGCACATAGAGGGGAAACATTTCTTCAACTTTTGTTTTGCTTGGTTTGTGGCGTCATGCTGGTTAGCGCCAACCAAGGCTACGTCGGAGGTCAAATGTCAGCCTGCAACTCACATTGCCGCATCACACGCTTGTCGAGTTGTTTTCAAGAGCCCCAAGCAACCAGCACCTTAATCGCAAACAATAAATCTACCCGCATGTCATCACCGCAACCAACCTCAATCCAGTTTCTTGGAAACGCTGCTTAATCTCGCAAAAGCAAATGTTATCAAAGGATTACTTTTTAATCCACAGTGCAGACTAGTGCTGCGCCTTCAAAGAATTGTCCTCGGGGAAAATTAACTCGTAATCGTTGGCTTATTGTAAATTCATTTGAAAAGCAATGTTAGATCTTTTTTTCCCCCCCTCAAAGAATTTTTCTAACAAAAAAAAAAATGCTGCTAAATTGTTCAGTCATCATGTTGTCCAGGGGCACAACTAGTAGTCATTTGCGGGGGGCCCCAAGACAAACCCGGTCACGTCACTGAATGCATTTCCATAAGTACTGTACATGTATCAGACCAAGTATTTTAGTTCAGCATGGTGGTCGACCGGTTTGCGAGTTGGCCTCACAGTGAAGAAGGTGCAGGGTTCGATTCTGGCACCCCTTCCTGTGTGGAGTTCTCCCCGTGCCTGCGTGGGTTTTCTCCGGGTACTCCAGTCCCGTCCCCCTATTCCAAAAACGTGTATGGTAGGTTAATGGGGCACTCTAAATCGTCCTCAGGTGTGAGTGTGAGCGCAAATGTTTGTTCGTCGCTGTGTGCCCTGCGATTGGCGAGCAAGCAGTTCAGGGTGTACCCCGCCTGCTGCCCAAAGACACCTGGGATAGGCTCAAGCATGCCCGCGACCCTCGAAAGGATCAGTGGATCAGAAAATGGATGGATGGATGGACAAAAAAAATGTGCATTTGAGAAATTCTGTCTTCAGAGCTAGCTATCAAGTCCTTCAAATCCTTCTCGATGATTACCTAACACCTGAAGCATCTCAATGCTTTTTTTCTGCAAATTGATCAACATTGAATGTTGCGTACTATTTCAACCGTTTTAATACTATAACTCGCCTGTGTCACTCTCCACTCCTTCACCGCATCCTCCTCGGCTGACACTGACTGCGGCGCTACTACTGGCAAGCGCGTCTGGCGCTTGCCGTTCTCAGTTCGGCACATTGCTCACTCTGAAAAAGGTTGATAACTTTGGTATCCATCGGTCCCTGCAAATATCGGGGGCCCAAGTCACTGCCTACGTTTGCCGAATGGTAAATCGGACGTTGTCGCTGTAATTATTTGAACATGTTGCTAAAAAGTGGTCAAACCTTGTTTGTGACGGACATCCGTAACTAAAATATATTTGCTCGACCCAAGTTTTCATGGTCCAAAATCAGTAGATCCATTCATCATGCCTGTCTGGAGTACAACCTGAAAAAAAAAACATTCCACCTTTCTCTTGAAATCCACTAAATTCCGTCTGTTTTTCAGCGACGCTAGTTGTAGATATTCGAAATGATAGCATCGGCGGCCACAAGGCCAACACGCCGAGATTGTTGTGGAATGTGAAGCATGCGGATGTCAGACGGCGGGATGTACAGCTCTTGATCTAGCGAGTGACTGATGAGAGCGGAGCCACTCATGCGCTGATCAACGTTGTTAGTTCAAGGCCTTTGATGTGAAGCATTTTATTCTGATCAATTCATTTTTTTTTGGGGGGGGGGAGGCATGAGGGGAGTTAGAAGTGCTTAAAATAACAATTTTTATTTATGATGTCCATCCATCAAACCTCGCTACAATGTAACTCGAGGGAAATAGCGAATCTATGTTATAACGGTAGTTTGTTGCAACCGTTTCCAATAAAATGGCTGCCAACTACGATGTGTAATACGTTAATACAATCCAATAATTCACAGATGACGACTGCGTGTTGAAGACAACTTTATTTATCATAAACGCTGTGACAATGCAATGTGTCTTTGCTGTCATACTTTACACTCATGATACTTGTTGGAACCCAAACGACCGCGGCTCGTTGAGGTGTAGCTAATAGTGAGTAATTTTTTTTCAAATTATTTGTTTGTATTTCGGTCCCTGAAAACTTGTCAGGAAAATGGACAGTATCCCTAAAATGTTTGCCGTCCTGCCTTTATTTTTTGATAAATTGTTCAGGAAGGGAATTTCTATCACTTGGGAGCTCTGCATCCATTTTTAGTGATATACCGTATTTTCGGCACGATAGGGCACACCTAAAAGCATTCACTTTTCCCCCAAACTGACAGTGCGCCTTATAGTCCGATGCGTCTTATATATGGATCGATATTCAGATTTCTTGGACGTAATCTTTTAAATGTTCTGTAAAGCGCTTTGTTACAGCTGCAGTGGATGTGAAAGCACTATATAAATCTAGCTGCATTGTATTATATTCCTTTTAACGTAGCTCCATCTAGTGGATGCATAACACAACCTCAGCCACTCTTGTCGCTTCTATTCCATGCGGTGTGCCCTATATAAAAAACAGTTTTAAACTCGGAGATTCATTGAAGTTGCGCCTTATACTCCGAAGCGCCTTATAGTGCGGAAAATACGGTACTCCAGCAACTGATGGGATACATGACGTAATCGTGAATATGTATATATATATATATATATATATATATATATATATATATATATATATATATATATATATATATATATATATATATATATATATATATATATATATATATATATATATATATATATATATATATATATATATATATATATATATATATATATATATATATATATATATATATATATATATATATATATATATATATATATATATATATATATATATATATATATATATATATATATATATATATATATATATATATATATATATATATATATATATATATATATATATATATATATATATATATATATATATATATATATATATATATATATATATATATATATATATATATATATATATATATATATATATATATATATATATATATATATATATATATATATATATAAATGTGTTTTAAAAAAAAAAGTAAGTGCCGACCTCAGAAACAGATTTTTTTTTTCCCTCATTAATAAATAGCAAGTCATGACAAATTCAATGGCTTTTTGTTTTGTTTTTTTCATCATCATCTCCAGCCAGTGATACAAACTATTAGTTTGATTTGTGAAAAGTGCCCGGGGGCAAGTTGTTTTTTTTTTCTCCTTCCATCCTTTCTCATTTTCATCAGCTGTGACCCTTTCATTCCCTCCAGCAACACAGGGAGATTGTTCGGCTCATGAGAATTGACTCACTAATCCTGCTTTCCAAGCACCCGCAGACCCTCTCTGAAAGCCGCCCTCATCACTCACACCTGCTATCGTCATGAGCCGCTGATGAATTTGCTATCAGCGGCTTGCAGTTTGCGGTGTGAATATGGTATACAAATCTAGCTCATGGTTTTTATAGAGGTCGACATTCAGGCAGCTCTCCTCGCAGCTTATTTGCCACAATTCCGCTGTTTTCCTGCGCCATCTCCAACTTCCAATGAATGCAGTATTCTAGCGGAACTTTGGATGTTCGAATGCTTCTGAAGTGCTACTTTTCGGAAAGAACTGCCTCAACAGTCGCACAAGACCGTCGAGATTGAAGTGCTGTCACGCAAGATGTCACACGAGAATGACGCGTTACTAACCGAGGCCTCAGCTCAGGAGAGCCTCAAAATCCGCAGTTGATGGTTTATTCATGGCCTTGTTTTTGGGTGTTTGTTTTGTTTTTTTTAACCCCCTAAATGAATAACCAGCCTCAACGAGGGAAAATCTTGTCGTCGATAGATAGCAGTGTCACTACACGCTCTGTCGCTTGTTGTCAAAGCTGAGGCGGCGTCTTTTGTTGTTTGTTTGTGTTACTGTGGTTAACTTCTTGAAATGCTTGTGTGCACGCCGTGTTCCAAAAAGTGAGCTGTCTGAAATGCAGATTTTGTTTTAAGATGTCACTGATTAACTCGTATTGGCTTTTCATGTTTGTTAAAACAAACAAAATGATTTGACCAAATCGTTACAAGGGTATCGGCCCAATGCTGGCTGAGATACATTTTCTGTGCCACGGCCGTTCAGTCCGGAGATGAACGTAAAAGAGCAGAATGTATTGTATGAAATTCCTGTGTCTGTAAAGATACAAATATATTATTTCCATTTAAACAAATTCCACTGCGGCTGCTTTCTTGTTTCTTTTGAAGGACACGCTTGGCATTCGTGAGAAATGCATTTCGTGCAACACAACAGATGGAACATCACTGAATGTCAGGAAAAACATCACTCCGGGTTTTCTTTTTTATTTATTTGATACAGTGATATATACCCATTTAATATGCTCCACTGAGGAAATTGGCACTGGATAGAAGTTGTCATGGCTGATAAATGTTGATGGGCTCCATTGTTGCCTTGAGAATACACATTGGTACCACACGGGTGCATTCAAGGAAATTCAGATCCAGTGAACCCCCATCATTCGTGGGAGATTGGGGCTGAGCCAGGCCAAGATTATTGATAGAAAAACTCAAATTGGGCCAAGATGGCAGTCAAGCACCTAAAACATAGCGAGGATCATAAAGCATCAACGCCATGCTTCTACACAATTCTAATTATACGGTTATTGTATAATAGTGTTTAAAGTAGTGAGATTATTCAACGCAAGCAAACCACCTTCACAGGAGACTCCCCAATCGTATTTACTAGCTTAAATAATGCAGTAGCACAACTATGCTAGCTCTTTGTACAAATTGTATTATGGAACCTTTTGGTATTTCAACACCAAAATACGTACAGTAAAACCTCCGCTGACGAACGCTTAAGCTCACCAACTTTTCGCCTCAAGAACATTAAATTCGCGAGCATATAGTCTCTGCTGACGAACTAGTTTTCGGCGGACGAACCAAACCACGTGGTCGAACAGCGCCACGGTGGCGGCAACGAGAAGCTGACGCACGCTCACGGCGTCCCAGTTCG